>NC_069099.1:4318935-4918935 GCF_947172395.1 Bicyclus anynana
CGGCTGATAATTATGATGATGATGAAACAGAAGCGTCAAGGTTATTCCATCGTTGAAATTAGGTTCTATCTTGTACATATGTTTTGGTTCTACTGTAGGTATACCTATAGATTAGATCGGTCAAATAATTTTATATTTCTTTTTTTATTTTTATAATAGATTTAGGTAAATAATTTAGTTAAATATCATTGTATTAGTTAGTAAATAATTGCAAATACTCATAGTGAGTTATTTAATACTTTTAAGTCATTCAGTCATAATATACCTACCCTCTGTAGTCGGGTAAAAAAGCAAAATTTATTATTCTAGTAAATCATGCAAAATAACGGTTTTAATACTAAAAATATATTTGAAAAATAGACAAAAACTGCAAAAAACGCCTTCGTGTTATAAGGTCGTGTGTAGTTCGATTACCGTCACGAGAGCGATCCGATTGCTATCAGATTTGACACGAAGCGTCGATTACCGTAATAACTCCGATGTTGACTATCGGCTATCACTTAACTAATAACTTTAAACCAAAGCAATCAGAGCTTCCCAAAATGTTATAGTTCTTTTTTTTTAAATTTTTTTTTGCTGACTTTTAAAGACGAACAGTATTTTCTTTTACCTCCAACTAAGTGAAAAGCCTAGCGCAGCAAAAATAATAGTAAATACGACAATAGTCAAAAGAATAGAAGAATAAATAGTAAAAAGAATAGAAGAATAGAAGAAAAGATAAGAAGAATAAATAGTAAAAAAAAATTAATTATAATACATTAATACTTCCAAAACTTTTCTGGCAGATAGTGCTACTCGTAGCAATAAGATTATCTTTGCACATACTTGTTTGCTATGTTTTCTTCTAATTTCCTTGTTATTGGTTTTCTTTTATGCAATACAGCATATTATATAAATAAATAAAAACACGACAAAGGTCCAACGGACCGGTATCGATCCTAACAAAATACGACAAATTGTCCAATCGATCTTATAAAAATGTGACAATAATTCAATTAATCGGGATTGATCCCAAAAAATACGATAATAGTCCAACGGGCTGGATCGATCCCACGATCACTCAAATTGAAAACCGAACACTTTAGGCTTATAACTTACATACGTAAAATATATCTTGTCAAAGTAATCAAAAAAATAATAACTATTTTTTCCTCTAACAAACTTTGAGAGCCGCTGGTTCGTGTTAAGCGCTACAATACTGACATAACAGACAAAGCTCGCAGTAATTATTGTTGTTTAATTTTAAAAGCCATCGAGTTACAGCGTAGACTTCATAAACCAACAGAAGTGACACGAAACCAATATACTAGGTATGTTTTACTCGACTTGCTTGCCTATTTATTGACTATTGACCATTATGTCAGAAAAAATAATGAATTTTTCAATAAAAACTTAATGTTTAATATTTTTTAAATAGCACAATATTTTTCTATTAGACTAACTTTACGTGTAAGACTGCATAGAATTATGTTTCATGCCAGTTGGTATACTATGGAAGTCTTATTTTTTGAGAAAACCGTCAGGTACGGTTTAAGTCAATTTAGTCTATAATTGTGTATATTATGTTTGTTTTGTATATATGTTGTATTTGTGTGTACGTATTACTTGGCTTACTACAAGTATAAAAATAAGGGGCTGTTTTTGTAATTGTACAATTGTAAGTACTTAATAACATTTAATAATCAAGATCTTATAGTTATTTAATTCAATGGGCGTTGTTTCGTCAATGTTTCCTTTGTGAAAATACCCTCATTTGGGGTAAAAACAATTTTTGATACTAACACAATTTGCTGGATGCAGGCGGCTTAGTATGATGTTTTGAAGTACCTAAAAAAGGCCTATATCCTGCAGTGGACGTCCATCGGCTGATATGATGATGATGATGATGATGACACAATTTGGGCCCATTATGGCACGCTACGCTACGAACACTGGTGCTACGTATTACTACGTGTGTAGTTCTACGCGTATCCAAGTCTGTAGCTGTCTCATAAAGTATTCAGCGCTCCGTGTAATTATTCAACAACATCGGCGTGTCGAGCGACTCGCAGACGACTCTTTATTCAATCAATAAACAAATCCGTATTAACTTCCGTTATGATTATTTATTGGACCATACACGCGAGCTATTCATAGTACTTAGACAATTTATTATTAAAAAAAAGTATGTGTCTCGGGGCTCTCGATAGAAGTGATAACCCTGCTGCCATATGCATGAGAGAAAGGGAATCTAGACAGAGTGGCGCCGTAACGCGTTACGTTACTGTTGGAAATATTGTCTATGCGTCTACATCTTTTTTATAATCATTTATGGAAACACTGATCTGTCATTCTATGTAAGCTTGTCATGTGTGTTTTTCCGGCTCTCTCTTTTTGGTCTTGCCAACCATGCGGTGCTAACCCATAACTTATATTGTTGTAAAGTTAAATTCAATAAAAGCAATTTTTTTTTTAGTGCAAATAGGCTCGCGTTTGACCATGATTTGACCTGATGGTAAGTGTAGATACAGTCTAAGATGGGACACGCTTGCCTAGAAGGTGCCTTTTCACTCTTGTTTTGAAGATACCCAAGTTATAAGATTCAGGAAACACAGACTTGGGAAGGGTATTCCAAACCTTAGCCGTTCGTATGAGAAAAAAAGACGCAAAGCGTTTTGTACGGGTACTAGGGACATCTACAACATTCTGATTTGATTGATTCTTGAATTGATATGTTTTATCATGCTCCACTCGCTGATGTTACCCTGGGACAGTTACGAAGCAGTTTACCCTTCCATAAGTTGTTATCACTTCAAAAATTTCCTATGTAGTGTATGGGCGGTACACTATACGGCTAAACTAATATTATAAAGAGGTAACATTTGATTAAACACAAAGATTGCCGCGCTCTTTGTATTTGTAAGGTTGTAAAATGTCAAAATCAATGAACAACCTTGTAACGTAATTAAATTAAAAATCATATACTTATGTATTCCTAGCTTACTTACATTCAATGTGACATTTTACATTATGAAATGCACAAATATCAAAGATATACCTATATCTCGTGCGCTGTAGCAAGGTGTGGGTGACAGTTCATTTTACTCTTGAAAGTTTGCCACGATTCACGATAGTAGTACGTATTATGAACGTCTTACGGCAATTGTCACCCGCACCAAGCGCTCGAATCATAGGTACGTAATTTTGTTTGAACGTCAATACAAAATTTCACGTCTTTGTGATCATAAATGGCTGCATCTTAAATATTATTAAATTGATATTATCATCTGTCTATGATGTCTCTTCGCAGTAGGCGAGAAATACACAGTACAATTATGAGGTGAAATGCAGCACTTACAACTACTACTTACAACACCTACTTGACCGGGTCTGTCTTTCGGTTCCGATTAGATATTCCCGTCATTGCAAGAAGCGTAAAACATTTCATATCCCTTTCGCTAGAATACATCTCGGAAACCAAGCCCCCGTTGCTCGTATATGCGCAAAATATAATGAACTATCTCGTTCTATACCTGGCATCGACATATTTTTCAAATCATATAATGTCTTTAAAAAAAACTCACCGATCATCTGTCGGTGAGTTCTTCCCCATAATCATTACGTTAAGTTATACCTGTTCTTTTGTTCCTTGTGTGATATTTGACTGTTTACATGTTTTTTTTAGTGAATGTTGTGTGCACTTGTCATAGATGTACGTATAAGTCAATGTGAGCTAGTTATATTATTTGTGTATGTCTCTAAATGTATATTGTAAGTGTACGTAAATAAATATCTATATCTATATCCCTAAATTAAAAAAAAGTATGGCATGACATATTATGCGTTTGTTTTTCACATTTACGCTCTGTCCCTTTACAGAAAAGATCATTATAGTTTGAATAGCAGAATTAATGTTCCGCACACGACGCAACCAATAAAAACAGGCCGAAATGTCATCGGAATGAGGCAGGCGCGAGTATAAATAAAAAACTAAATGCCACCTCGGCATTTGTAACCAAAGATACGGACGAAATAATTATGTTTTCGGGCAGAGTTTGTATTGTGACAATTCAATCTTAGCAGGTTAAATTCCTAGTAGTAGTTAAAATTAAAAGTAGCCGTGATAGCCCAGTGGATATGACCTCTGCCTCCGATTCCGGAGGGTGTGGGTTCGAATCCAGTCCGGGGCATGCGACTCCAACTTTTCAGTTGTGTGCATTTTAAAAAATTAAATATCACGTGTCTCAATCGGTGAAGGAAAACATCGTGAGGAAACCTACATACCAGAGAATTTTCTTAATTCTCTGCGTGTGTGAAGTCTGCCAATCCGCATTGGGCCAGCGTGGTGGACTATTGGCCTAACCCCTCTCATTCTGAGAGGAGACTCGAGCTCAGCAATGAGCCGAATATGGGTTGATGACGACGAGGTTAAATTCGATCTAAAGGTCGCCATTGACGGTCAATTAATCTCACGTTTCTGAAAAGCAAACGGCAGTACCCACGCGGCATACTAAGGCTTAGATGTTATTTTATAGTAATACTTGTCGGTAAGTAAGTGGAAAACCATTTATCAGTCAAAGCAACACTCGAAAAAGAACTCAAAAAACCCACTCCTAGTCCTCCTGTGTCTAGCAACTTAAGGCATTAGTGTTAAGACTCATGTGCCTGTAATTAGACTGTGACTATCCCCTTATGATTGAAACACAGCAATATTGCTTTGTTGCAGTACTTCCCCCAACGAGTTTTGTCACAAACAGTTATACTACTATTTCAATGTTATTTTTAGGGGAAAGAGGACTATGGCGTAAACAGCTTACTTCAAGATAAAATTGGCCACCGCAATTACATTATTATCTAGCAAGGCCACATTCTTTAAGCAAGTAACTTTCATAAAGACCTTGGCCTAACTAAAACTGTATTAAGTTATACTATAGAACGTGTATCCAAAGCTGATCAAGTAGGATGTTACCAATTTTGGCTAGGCAGGGAGAACAACACAAGCGGAGAAGGACAGTGTTAATTGATTTTAAAGGAATTCCTTAACCCTGCACCCTTTGGTCACAAGTCCAACAGGCTAATTCACCAACTTTGACATACTTTAGTGTTAGTTGACATATACGAAATTAAGATTCAAGACAAATGTCATTCGGTGCCTATTAACAACCCCTTGTGGTTATCATACAATAGATAAAATAAACATCAAATCAACCGAACAAATGTCATCAAATTTTGTCAGTTGCTTTGATGTTTATTTTAATACTAGCGGACGCTCGCGACTTCGTCCGCGTGGAGTTCAGTTTTTCACAAATCCCGCGGGAACTATGGATTTTTCCGGGATCAAAAGCCTATATGTTAATCTAGAGAAAAATCTATTTCCATTCCAAATTTCAGCCAAATTCGCTTCAGTAGCCGCAGCGTAAAAGAGGAACAAACATACTTACACACTTACACACTTTTACACTTATACACTTACACATAAAGTTTCGCCTTTATATTTATTAGTGTGTTGTTGTTAATAAAAACCAAATTAGTGAATAGGCCAGCAGGGCTCTTCTCGGAGTTTTTCTCTCTGCGTTCAATGAATGCTAATTCGTCTCTAATCGATAATCAAATCTACTTTTGCCCTTGGAATTTTTAATTAGACTTTAAACAATTGTATTAACTTGAGCAAATGTTTTTGTTTATGTAGTAGATAACCTTAAACGCAAGCGATTATCGGCGATTAAATAATTATTAACCTAGCAACCCCAACCCTTCCTTTGAAGGGATTAACTAAAGGGTGCTCTAAAGCGTTGATTACTACCGGTCTCCATCATTTCAGATCGACGCCTTTCATACGCTTCGGAATAATCTGTCATTATTTTTATATATTTCTATTGCATAGTTGATCCAGTTGTTAGCCTATGTGGCTTCAGATCACGAGGACCTGGGTTCGAATCCTGGTCGGTCTATGAAATACAGAGCTTTAATTTTCTTCTTGGAGTTGGGAACTTGGTGGTGTTACACCAGTGCCTAGCACGTTAAGTGTAAGTTAAGTAGTCCTGATAAAAATAAACTGATAATGAATTTTATATAAATATTTTTTAATTTGAATACTAATTAAAATTAAAAAAAATACGCGAGCCCCACCCGCAACCCGTAGTTAGTAATCTGGAAAGGCTCTAGTTTCTCAAAGTAAAATGATGTTAAAAAAAATTTTTTACTAACTCCTCAAAGTAAAATGATGTTGAAAATTTTCCTTATAAAGACTAATGTGAACAAAAAAATATTACGCAACGAAAAAGAATTAACTAAAATATAATATTGAATCAAGATAACATCGAACTGTCACTAATGTTCGGTGGAACAATAAATAACATTTTGGAAGCGATGAAATTACTGATAGCGTTTGGATTAAAATTGTTTATTAAAGTGTTTTGTTTACTAATGAAATAAAACATTAATATTGTGTATTTAATAGATTACAGACGTTAATATGTAACGTAAGTGGTAATCTTGTAAAGGTTATATATATGTATATCTTCTATACTTATAATAAAACTGGTCGAATTCTATACATTTATTCGCAATTTGAGACTGAGTACTGACAGACTTTGACATAAACCATTTGTAATACCAAACGTTACCGTGGCATAGAGTACTACTAGCGCCATCTAGAATACATTCTGTACATTGAAGATATTTTGAAAATTTTTGTTGGGGGGGCATTATATAATCGATACTGAAAATATTATTTTTCGTTTTTTTTTGTCCGTATGTCTGTCTGTCTGTCCGTCCGTGATTTTTTGTTATTCGGGCATCACGCTGAAACTACTGGATGAATTCAAATAAAACTTGGCACGGTTTAAGACCATAATACGGAGAAGGTCTTTAAGAAATAGGATACTTTTTATTGCGTACTTATACGTTTAAGTGAAATCTCAAATTGCGAAGAAATGTATAGAAATCGACCAGTTTTATTATAAGTATAGATATAGAAAAGTGTGTATAATTCAAGTACACTAACTTATTTAACACTCGTCGACAACCGTTTAGATTGTATAAATATAAAACTCTTTAAATATTTTAAAAGGTATCTACTAACAAAGTCGCATCAGTTAGATACAGAGGGTATAGACTATAGAACCATAGCAATTACCATAAAGTAGCCGCGGGCCGGTCATTGTTAAGCGGATTTGGATCTAGACCGCCGATGTGAGCTGACAAGCGTCATGCTAATCTCCTATTTGGTACGCTTTGTCTGATACTAAGTGATTAAACAATGTCATTTATTAATTGTTATATTAGTCAGTGCCTCCATTAAATATTAACTAAGCTTTGATTGTATGTTTGCGACTTTACTTAACATCATTATTTAATACTAGCGGACGCCCGCGACTTCGTCCGCCCTTTGACCTCCTTAATTCGGCCATATCTCAAAATCCGTTCTTAGCGGAGAAGTACTAACTATAATCTACATCACTGCCAAATTTCTTCTAAATACGTCAAGCGGTTTGCGAGATTTTGTGATGAATGAATGACCTTTCGCATTTATATATTAAGATTAAATTAATGGTATATTACGAAATGGTTACAGTAAGGTACCTACACCTTATAAAGCGAACGAATAATCTACTTACCAATTTTTTTTTTATTCTTTATAATTTACGTTTTGTAATTAATTGTGGGAGTGAATAATAATTCTTAATAGATGAACTTATTTAAAATTCAAAATGAAAGTTAATTAATAATTATACACACGATTTTTTTTAAAACTTACGGTGTACTATAAATATTGTTAATCTTAAATTGAAAAGATGTCCAATATTCCCCTTTCCACTCTTATTAATCGAATTGCTTATAAGTTACAGTAGGAGTAGATACGACAATGGTCCAACGTACGTTCAGACCCTTAATCGTCAAACTATTGAGTCTTCTTTGAACCCCGGACCTTCGAACTCAAGGCAAATAACACCAAAGGTCTTCAGCTTAAAGTTAGAACAACACTCGAATTAAGTTAAGCACTCTTGAAAGCGATTGTAATGTCTACGCGTGTACTGTTCAAATTAGGGCGCGCGCACAAACATGGGCGGGCGGCCGACGATTTACTAAATTAAAACAACCGGCCACCGCTTGAGTTTGTAAACATAATCGTTTTAATAGATTCTTCTTCGCGCCGACGCTTTGTGTGTGCCTTATTCATTAGTAGAGACTGGATTATAATTATGCATTTGCATATCTTGACTTCCAAATTATAGTCTCTATTTTATAGGCTTTTTGTATAGTGCCGGGAATATTGGGATAGAATCCAAGACTATAATCATCACAATTACATCTGCCATAGATGGTCTTTTGTAGGGATTTCCAAACACCATGGTCATGAGGCACCCTGATTGGGTTTGTTTAGGGCTCTTTTCGGGCCAAGGCAAGAACCCTTGTAACTTACATTTTAGGTTTTCAACTTTACTTATCTTATTAATTTATAAATTGGAAAGGTCACATAACACGAAATCTCGAAAACCAATTGACGTACAAAGATAAAATTTGGCAGGGAGGTAGATAGGTTAGAAGACGTTCGCTAAGAACGAATTTTGCATGAGGACTAGTTTAAAGAGATTTAAGGGCGTCATCATAACATAACCTAACATTTCAAAAATGCTTGTAAGCCTAATTTTAATTTCTGATTAGATCACGCAATGAAAGATCAAACATAGAAAGTAAGTTAATTCTTAGAAAAAGATATTATCAATTCTGCATAACCCGACCTAAGATTCGAACCCATGCTCACGTAATCCAAAGCCTATAGAACCAACAAAGCAGGAGGAGGATTGTTTAGATTGTTTAAAATATACCCATATACAATTCCCAACTGGTCCAATACAAACTCCCCCAATCAGGAAGACGTATCGCGTAATCCTCGACAACATTAGAGACAAACGCAATACTGGAGCACGTTAGCAGTAGACTCACGTAGCTAATCGAGTAATCGGCGCGATACGGTACGGGTGTGCGATACAATTGTACCACTTGATGTTTTATTATACACGTACCCAACTTTTCGAAATGATTGCGGAAGAACGAGAGTTTTTACGACCCGATAAATATAATAATAACTGGCAAATTAATACTAGCTTTTCCGAGGCACTTAACTGTAACTCTATCGACATATCTACTTGATTTTGTTTATGATTATGATGTGTTATTTTGTCCACCAAGGACTCAAATCTTGAGGTTGTCGAGCAGGGCTACGTTGGTTTCGGTTATTATAAAAGGCACAAAAACTCACGCAGTAACTAAATTTTTATGCAGCGCAAAAACCACCCTACTCATATTCCCACAATGTTAATGTTTTATTAAATACATTGTGTAAAAATAATAATAATAATTGGAAATAGTCCAACTGATGTTAAGTGACAAACCATGGCCAAGAATCATCGATAAGTGTCCACTTCGAAGGTCATGCAAGGAACACGATTTCCTCGAACAAGCTCTATCATAAAGTGCTCTAATGCAAACCAAATAAAAACCCATGTTTATATGTTGTAGCATTAGCAAATGCTGTGTAAATCATAATACGACAAAATCAAAAATTAGGTGATACCTGTAAGGCTAGTTTTAAGTTTTGATGATAATAAATAAACAAATAAATAAATAAAAACGATCCCAATTTCAAACTGGTTTCCAATTTAGTAAGTATTTATATAGGATTGTTTTTAGACCATGTAATTTCATTTATTGTATATTTTCCAAGTTTGTAATAAATTTATTTCCCTTGTTTCTAATACACAAAAAAAAACCATTTTTAAGACTAGACGACAGTAATGTGCTCGTTTATACCGGCACGTGACCGTGAGAACTGAGATACAAATACCTACCGTACCTCAGACCGCAGTGATTTATACCGACATCAAGTGGTACAATTGAATCGTCTAACAAAGTATCCATTATCTACGTGCTCAGGGTGTTAACCAACCCCTGCGAACTTGTCTCTTTTTTGTTGTTCTTTTTGGAATCGTTTCGGTGTTTTTGCAACTGTAATGTGCGTAGGGGCTTATGTGAAATCAATAAAATAAAATATTTTTTTATTTGATGTGTTCACATAATAAAAAAAACAAACGTCACACATCTTCTTGACATGTGCATAAAGAAAGTTTTTCATAATTTGTATTTCGAAATTTAACACTTACAACAATTACGTAAATTAATATTATAATAATTAATAATTACCAACAAAAAAATACTCCATCTTATATTTTTAGTTTTTGTGTACAGATTTAAATACTTTAATATTTAAAAACTTATGACGTCATTTTTCTTGAATAATATTGAAAATTCTCAGATACGCAGGTTTTCTCACGACGTATTTCCTTCACCGTTTGGTACAAGTGATATTTAATTTTGATATTCGTTAAGAATCTATACTAATATTATAAAGCGGAAGAGAACGCGTTAATCTCAGGAACTACTGGTACGATTTGAAAAATTATTTTAGTATTAGATAGCCCATTTATCGAAGAAGGCTATAGGCTATATATTATCCTCGTATTCCTATGGAAACGGGAACCACGCGGGTGAAGCCATGCGGCGTCAGCTAGTGTAACAATATTTTTAATAGACCACACAAAACTACCTCAACCTTAATTTCGCCCATAGACGACATAAACATCTCTAAGATGCAATTTAATACCGCGGTCTGTATTGAAGCAATCGCATTATGGGGACATTGAAGCCAAACGGAGCTCGAATTGGATCCAATTTAAAAAGTTGGACGGGAATTTTTCCAATCACATCCCCGACGTAATCCGCGATTAGACTCTCCTTTTTAAGTTACTTAGTGGTTCCAGAGATTTGGAATACTTAGACAAGTAATGACTGTCTCGTTGGCCCAGTACCTTACGAATACTGGGCGGCTATTCTGTTTAGTACAACTCGAAAGTTCGAGTTTCTAATTCATATCTATCACTCTCTGTTTAACACGATACTATAGAAAGAGAAAGAGAAAAAATCTCGGACTTGCGAATTGTACAAAACATCGTCTCAAAATAACTCTCCTTGTTCGGGTTATAAGATATTGATTTTTCTTACTTCGAATATTTTCAGCATAACATCATCATCATCATATCAGCCGATGGACGTCCATTGCACCAACACTGCATGCATGCTCTATTCAGCATGTAAATAGCATAATTATAGGAGGTATGGGTATTGGTGTTGTTACACCCTTGTGCCTTGTTTAGCTCTTTAAGTTGTCTGCTTCTTCTAAGGCAATCCGCTATTAGTTATTTAATGACTGAGACGAATATCTTCACAGTACATGTGTCTGGTCCACCGTGTGGTAGAAAGAAAACTGTGAGCAGAGCCGGGACTTGTGACCCGGGGTGTCTCCATAATCCTCTAAGGAGATCCTTTATGAAATTTGACAAGTTAACACTCCCCTTATCTGTTTGTGTCGTTGTCTATGTCCATCTTTTTGTCAGAACCTACTAGAGCAGCTTTGTAAACCTGTTCTAAAATTAAGTAGAATTTGCTGCAGTTTTCTTGATACCAAAATCTTTAACCAAGTTTAGAAGTAGATTTACTACTCGTATTTTACTCAGAAAATCATTATCAAGTTTTGCAAATTACCGTATCCTTTCTTTATTGATAACCCATGAAAGAAACATCGTCCAACGCTCAACTAGTTAATAAAAATTCATCCATGTTTTAATTATTATAAATAACTTCGAAAATTGCATTAGAAAAGGTAAAACTGTTCCAACCTTTGCGTTCAATAATAATGAATTCATTGATTAATTCAAATTCAGTTCCGAACATTTGCCATTTAAGTTTCCAACTGTCACATCCCGAGGGACGCCATTTTGTAGAAAATGGCGGCCGCGATCACATTGCACGTCGTAAACTGTGTAATTACTGGCGTAGCCGAATTCAAATGGACTTCATTTCGGTTTTAAATAAGAGAAAATGTTTAATTTAGCACTGATCGGATTCCGTGCACCAATTAATTGGGGATTTTCGTTTTGCGCCGCTAAAATTTGAGCATTTTTTTGTATACACTTAAGTATTGAGCGTTGAATAAGCCTCGCTTTTGAATTCGTTTCATTCGATTCGTATGTTTATGAGTAATTTATTTGTATCTGACAATGAAATCCGTAATGAAATTGTATCATACTTGCGATTTTAAACTAGGTTGTACTCATATGCCGGACCGGATTCTAATCTACGTCCTCCGAATCATATTCACTGGACTATCAAGTCTATATTATTGTATATATATATTAATATAATGCCGTGATAGCCTAGTGGACACGACCTCTGTCTTCGATTCGGAGGGTATAGATTTGAATCCGGGGCGCGCACCTCCAACCTCCTTCCTCCGTCATTAACAGTGTTAATGATTGAATAAATGATATATAATAAAAAATGTAAATTACACACTCGTAATTAAAGGAATATAAGACTGTCGAAAGGATTTGAGGTCAGGTTGAAAAAAGTGTGGCACTTTATAAACGTGATCCTTGCATGCCCTATTTCCAATGCCAACTAGGAAATGTTTCGTCGTCATCAACCCATATTCGGCTCACTGCTGAGCTCGAGTCTCCTCTCAGAATGAGAGGGATAAGGCCTATAGTCCACCACGCTGGCCCAATGCGGATTGGCAGACTTAACACACGCAGAGAATTAAGATAATTCTCTGGTATGCAGGTTTCCTCACGATGTTTTCCTTCACCGATTGAGACACGTGATATTTAATTTCTTAAAATGCACACAACTGAAAAGTTGGAGGTGCATGCCCCGGACCGGATTCGAACCCACACCCTCCGGAATCGGAGGCAGAGGTCATATCCACAGGGCTATCACGGCTCCTTAATGTTTGAATACATTTTTAATTCAAGCAAAGTTCAACATAACTGTCACTCCATTGTTCAATTTTCATCGTTTTCAAGAAGAAAAAGTGAAAAGTGAAACGTCAGCTGGCATACGACAATCCCGGAAAGTGTTTCAACATTTTTTTATAGTAAAAGTCCCAATGTATTGTATTTACCTATCTATTTATAGCATTTGGTTTCTTCTTAGAGCCATTTCTCTCGTTTATTTATTAAAATTTTAATAAGGTTGATAAATATTAACAAAAAGCACAATTAAACAATTATTAAAAAAAACTGATACATATTAAGTAGCCGATGCCCTGCGGCTTCATTCGCATTGTTTCCTTAAGAATACGGGAATAAAAAATAATAAATGACACTCATAAATAACGTGGCTTTCTAGTGGTAAAAGAATTTTCAAAATCGGTTTTGCCGATCCTGAGATACCTAATCTTCCCCTACAATACCAAAAACTGACAGGTACTCTAAAATATTAGTAGGTATAAAAAAATAATATAGATATTGTCAATAAGTATGGATGATTATGGTACTTATTTTATTTTTTTGGAACAGATGATTGGACTAAATTTTTTTAAGCAACAGTAATTTTCAAGGCCGACCTTTATCGACCTTCTTAAACATTCAGCTAACATCAAGTTAGCAAGTTAGCATACCCCAAGCAGGTCGCAAAGATACACAGCTATCCGCTATCATTAATAACAAATCCGTCGCATTGTCCGTCCTTGGAGCGTGTAATTAACTGGCACGGGCAACTCCCGGCGGGACGCGCATATGCCGTCGCGTCATATGCGCTTATTCAATTAACTATGGCCTGAGGACGAATCGCTACCTACTGTTTAGTGAATATTTATTATACGACTAAGGGACGGTGTCACCACCTTCTATTAGTAGCTGATATGTTAATCCCAAGTTATTACCTGCCTACTTTACTTGGCTGTATTTTTATTACCACGCCGAGTTGTTCTTAATAGCTTTAAGTTCCTGAGAATCAGTGTCGTGCGGATATCTACCTATCTTTCTGTACATAAAATCTGTAGAGAGGTCAATTCTGTACATGAAATATATTTTCAAAATAACTATCATGGTGTGATTAGTGATCGATACTGATGCTAAAAATGCAATCAGTAAAATTTGTGTATGTCTGTCTGTATGTTCGTTATAAAAACAAAAACTACCCGACGGATTTTAACAAAACTTGGTAAAATTATTTTTCATTTCTCATACTCGGAAAGTAGTGTTGTTTTGATCTGAGTATTGGGTGGAAAATGCTGCTTCCCTACACAGGGAGGGAATAACTCATACAAATTACTTCCCACCTAAGGGCCGGAATGAACTTTAAAAATAGAACTGCTGTCATTAGCTGTGAAGAGTTTTATGTTTTTTTTTTTAATTTGTCTCCAACTAAATTCGGGGACAGGCAAAGATCATTGACCATACAGCCTGTTCAGACGTCAATGAAGTTCTAGAGGAAAACTTTTATGTAAAAAGTAAAGTAATTATAAAAAAATGCTACGGCCATGTAAGTTTCTAAATTTTGCGCAAACTTCTTAATCGGAATAAACCGCAACAATAACGTGTTGAGTTCCCTAAATAAAATTTGAAAAGTCGACATAAATTGGAGGGATACTAATCTGTTACATAACAGTGACGGAGTTTAAAAACAATAGATAATGATTAAAAAATATAATGACAATTAATTTTAAATATTTTATATTATATATATAGTATTTAATATTGAAAAAAATCTAAACTGAATTTTGTCTAAAGTCATTTTCGAACGACTATTTGCTGTCTCATTTCTTCTTGCGCTTTCTCTTTTTCTCTCTCCCCAAGATGGTGGATTAAACAAGACGTTTTTAAGGTGCATAGTGCTATCTATCTAAAGGTTTATTTAAAAAACCATACAAATGTAAACTAGTAATTTTATATTGCAATAAGCAAATAGGTATTCCACCAAAGGAAAAGTGAATTCTATACCATTAGTGGTTCTTCGAGTAGGATGTAACGAGATTTTTACGTAAGTCATTCTCCTTAGAGAGCCTAGCGGGGAGTAGTCACAACGTCGGTAAAGCAGTCGGCCAATTTGACGACTGCTTTACCTACCGACGTTCCAAGAGCGGGCCAAATAAATAGACAATAATTATAATTTCCTCGTAATCGAAATGAAATTTCCTCATATATTCGAAATGAAAAGTAGAGTGTTTAACACGGGTAAAAGAATCAATTCCTACTCGCTACGCTCGTGCGTCTAAATACCTCGGGAATTGATTCTTTCCACCCTCGGTTAACAATCTACTATTTCATACTCCTAGGCAGGTTATAGTATACTTTTCATCACGCTACGATCAATAGGAGCAGATAAGTGAAGGGAAATGTTGGGAAAACAAAAGAAGTACTCAATTTTTACTGCGATACTACTGTAAGGGCTGGATTAAAGAGATCTAAGGGCGGTGAAGTCGCGGGCGTACGTAATTAAAGCAGATTATTAGTAAACTAGACTAGTAATCTGCTTTAATTCAGACAATGATACCATTCTTGTAAGAGTTTTATCCGGGAGGGCGACTATCATCACACCATCAGACGATTTTAATACCAAAATGTTTCCGAGACGCAACGAACGTCTCCTATCTAGGTTTCGTTAGGAATTCGGACAAAGTAACACCGCAATCGTTGAGAGAGTGCATTCCAAACAGATATTTATGCTTTCTTTCTGAGAATCTAGTTATGACAGTTAAATACAAGACTCACCACGTCTTTTGTCTGGTCTTCCTCCGTGGTCTCAATGTCCACACTCTCGTCACTGTCTCGGTCACTCTTGGAGGAACGCGCAGGCGATGAGGGCACCGAGGACCGGACCGGAGACTGCAGTGGCGACCGGAGCGGTGACCGGGTGTGTCTTGGTGAGGTAGTCGGTGACCTGGGACAAATACTTTACTATCAAGGACCAGGTTTTTGCTAGTTGTTTATTTAAAAAAATACGCACGTTTTTTAATATCACAAACAGTATATCCTATTTTACATATTATATGCCTGTCTTTCACACCAAATAGAAATGGTTTACAGCTCAGCATTTAGCCGTTTAATGAAAAAAGCAATCCCCAGTGCTGATTTTCAGCTGCTATTTTTTCAATTTAGGCGGTTATCACAGCAAAGCCAAACTAATTTCCTTTTTGTCATTCTGTTTTTTGTTGCAGCAACAAAAATTACACTGAGAGTGCCACAATAGAACACTTTACGAGTTATCTATATTAACACCACAATAGCGTTTTAAGGTTTCTTAAAATCACATGTGATGTGTGAGTCATATCCTTCCGAGTGGGTCGGGTGGAGGCATTGGCTCCTTACCCGGGTGAGACGTGGAGAATTTTCTTTCCCGGTTTCTTCTAACCCCTTTTAGGGTCGAGGCCTTGAGATTCGGTGCGGTTGTCCAGGAGGTCAGTCCATGTGCCCCTGACGGCGGGGTGGTGTCAGATCCGGTTGTTTGTCCCGCGCAGACTGCGAAGTGATCGCTGTCCGTATAGTAAATGTAAAGCACCCTTAATTCCACTTCATCGTCTACCGCAGCGTTGTGTGGGTGTTGTGTGTATAAGGCTTTACTGTACCTGGTGTATATGGCTTTACTGTACCTGGTGTATGTGGCTTTACTGTACCTGGTGGGATAATGGCTTTACTATACCTGGTGGGCGACCGCTGCGGCGAGACGACGGGTGACAGTTGCGGCGAGTCCAGTCGGTGTGAACGCACCGGGCGGAACGCACGCGGCTCCTCTATCGCACCCACGCTGCTGAGCGCCGTCAGTGCACCTGCAGTCACAATACCCTGAGCAATGCGAATGATGCGTTATTATTTGCGTTCAAGCTCGTGTAATTCGCACTACCAGACGCAATCCAAAATGTAGTTCACTCATAAAATGTCATCTTAATATTGGCTCCACCGATTTGGGTTTTGTTGGGAAAATGGAAAATCAAAAAAGATAAGGTATTTTGGCTGCGAAATCCACTGATATCTTGCGTTCTATATCGCGGATATTACCAGGGGACCATAGAGTGGGCGTAAGCCAGGATATAGCGTATAAGCTTCTCACAAGGCACGATTTAAGAATGAAGTACACACTAGGGACTTGCCACCAGTTTTTTAGCCTCTGCGTCCATCTGCCTGTGGGGGACATAATTTCGAATTTGTATCCTTGAGTGGCGCGGATATTACCAGGGGACCATAGAGTGGCGAGGGTATAATAGTAGCTCGCCACATGCAGTCAGCATGCTTTTACAATGCTGTGTGCTCCCAGAGAGTCCTCGTCCCCTAGTCCCCTTCTGTAGCATGGAACTTACCAGGAGACCATAGAGTGGGCTTGAGCCAGGGTATGGCGTAGGGCAGTGGCAGCCGCGCCCCCCACACGTAGTCCGCCAGCCTCGGCACTGGAGTGTGCGCGCTGGGGGGGCTCGCAGCCGGTCTCTTGGCCTCCGAGTCCACCTCTGGCCTGCGAATTGGTACCCTTCTGTGGCACGGTTACAAACCGAACTTGGCGACATTGTATATACATAAATACGCTATACACAGGGTGTTCTGTAAATAGCATGACATACTACAGACCTACTTAAAAAAACAATGATCACAGACGATAATGATGATGATACAGAGCACATAGGATATTGTTGCTATTATATTCAAACAGCGTCATCCAGCTCAGATAGAAAAATATCGACGCACGTTTCATCCCGAAACCGGAGCATCTTCAGGAGTTGGACTCTACAACGTTCAGTTGCGAAGTCATACAACAAGTCAACATACGATGCTATTTTTCGCTTTTGAGTGTTGCTTAACATTATGTCTTTTTGAAGTAGGCTGATTAGTATTTTTTTAGTTTTATTAAATTCTAAAGTTTACCTACTTAATAGATTAACTGTGGAAGGTCTTTCAAAAGTTTTTAATTTTAAAATGCAAACTTGGGTCATCTTTTCCCAGTAGAACCTACCTTTCGAAAATTGTCAAACTTGATGTTTCAAAAGTGCTTAAAGCCTACTTAACAAAATTTTTGATTTTGGGATTCCTCACCTAGCTGCAGACAACATTCTCTTCCGAGTCCCACCGTTGAACATCGCCTTGACGTCTTCCCACGCGTGGACAACCTCCACGGGTGGGCTACCACTGAGCTTCATGTGTCTCCTCCAAGAGTTGAAGTTGGCTGCGTCGGGTTGTATGTACTTATCACCCGGACCCACTCGGTGCGAATGGAATATGAATTTGTTGGGTGAAAAGAATAACCCACAGTATGCGCATTTAATGCATTTCGCTCTTGATGAGTTATACCTAGAAATAATAATCTTGTTAATATTATGCTTGTATAAATTACCATAAAAATTTGCCATGCATCAAAATTTGACTACCTCTCTTTCAATAGGTATTGGTAAGTATTCACTAGAGTAGGGGTAGAACTAATAAAGAACTAATAAATAACAGAAGAGGGTATATCTTTAATGCAGGATCTTAGACCATACTGTTAGTTGACGCTAATTTGAAATAATAAAGCAACTAGCAAAAGGGATTACTAATGCCAGTGTGAATGAAAACGTTGGAAGGATAAGGACAAAGTAAAGAGTTTATTCACAGTAAAGGCCAAGTCAAGAGTACCCTAAAAGTTGTATGAAAGGACTGATGAGTATAGAAGAGGCAAGAATCGTAGCAAGTCAAAGGACGTGTTCTTACCCCTAAATGACGATAATATCATCATCATCGTCGTCATATCAACTGATGGACGTCCACTGCAGGACATAGGCCTTTTGTAGGGACGATACTAAGTCGTCTGCATCCAGCGACTCCCTGTGACTCACTTGATGTCCTCAGTCCACCTGGTAAAAGATCGACCAATTCTGTCCAGTGCGGGGTCGCCATTCTAGCTTGGGACCCCAATGCCCATCGGCATCGGACATGGTGATATGTATATACTTACTACTTATATTTTCTTTCTATGTATGTGTTTCTTTTTTTTCTGTTATTTGTTGATTACCTGGCTGGTAGGAAAGCACCTCTGCAACCCCAAGCGCACTCGTGGTGTACAGCGAAGGCGAAGTCGTCGGGCAGCCGTGGGGGAGCGTTATCCCCCAAGAACGACTTGCACAGCCGCTCCGCCTCGCGACGGGTTATCATTCCTGTTTGAGACAAATAAGTAAAACTACCGCTAATTTACGTTTTACTCGGTAAGGAAGTATCGCCAAAAAAAACGATTTTTAAACTCCAGATAGTCCCAGTGGCGCCGGCAAAAATACGAGGTAGTAGTAACCGAAATGAAAATTCGAAAAGAGCACCTCAAAATCTATGTAAGTTTAGGCATTTTCAAAACTCATCGAAAACATTCCAGGGCCTGTAGCCATGTGACACGACGGTTCTCTTTCTACAAACGTTAACGCTTCGAAAATATATGGGAATGAAATTCGTTATCGACAGTTCACATGATCAAGCTATGATGGGATCTATCATTCCTATACATTTTACGCGTAGTTAGACAGTTAGTCCTGTCACCCCTATATCAAGACGTCGTTCCAGGTTACTTTCATTGTCATTTGATAGTCCTAAAACCTATCCACCATATAACCATATCTCCTCTTGCCTCGCCTTGTGGTAGGCCGTTAGTATAGACTGATAATGATTATGAACATACGACATCTCCTAGAAGACACAGTCATAGCACCAGCCCGCCATGAGATACCCAGCCATGTGATGCCCAGCGTCACTCGCCGGTTGTGTATCTCGTTGTAGGAGAACTACTTGAGTAGGTAGTGTGTTTTGTGCAGCTTTTTGGAGATCTGAGCGAGGCACAGCCATAGGCTCGATGACTAGAGACACTATCAGTATGCTATATGTATTGGGCTGTTAAAGCAGGCTGGTAATAATGAATTTATGAATATACCACATCTCCTCGAAGACACAGGCATAGCACCAGCCCGCCGCAATATCTCTAGCTGCACCGGCGTGCACTGCACACATGTGATGCCCAGCGCCACTCGCCGGTTGTGTATCTCGTTGTAGGAAAACTGCTTGAGCAGCGTGTTGGAGATCTGAGCGAGGCACAGCCGCTCCATGCCCTCGATGACTAGAGACACTATCGGTACGCCGTATAGGAGGACTGTTCCCACCTGTATGTAAAGAAACCAAACAAAGAAAAAAACGTTGCGTGAAAATCGATGTAACTCCTATATCTATCACCGCCTTATAGTAGATACTACTACTATATACTATATACTAGCAGATACTACTACTATATACTATATACTAGCAGATGCCCGCGACTTCGTCGGCGTGAAAATCGATGTACAATTTCAACACCCCTTCGCCCCTTCTATTTATATTTTCGCATGTTTTATGCCAGGCCAGTGAAACACTGAGCGCGCGGCTTCTTTTTCTGTTATTGAGTAGAATGCCTAGCCGAAGCCACGGACGAAGGCCTTACACAAACCCCAGGCTGACGGCCGATGGAAACATGAGCGCGCGGCCTGAGGCCGCGCGTTTAACTGCTTGGGCAAAATGCCCAGCCGTAGCCACTGCCTTGTCCGAACTAATCTCAGGTACCGCTAAATCAATTAGGTTTTTGAGCAATGTAATAAACTACTTTTTATTCCGGAAAAATATTTCCCGCGGGATTTGCGAAAATCTGATTTTCTCGCGGAGGAAATCGCAGTACAATAGATATAAAAGGGAGTAGTTGTATTTAAGGATTATCTCTTTTCTATTCTAAACCGAAAGAAGTTACGCCCTTGTGTTACGATGTCGATCGACCCCATAACACAGCGAACGTGTTAAGGGGCATATTTAACTTCGGTTTTAATCAAATTACCTGGTTTGGTTTGCTACTCATTTCCAGTGTCTTGTGGTCAGATCTGGACTTGATGGACTCGCGTGGTGACAGGGCCAAGTTCGTCGCCTCCATCCTGAACAAAATAATAAAACATTTTTTTTATATTTTAACAATTTTTTAAAGTTTGCACACTTATGATCATTTATACTACAAAACATTATATATAATCAAACGAACTTCTCAAGTGAAGTTCGATCGATATAATATGAGTGGCTTCATTTGAAGATATAAATAATACTATTAACAGTAGTAGTACTTTAGCCTACAAGGCAACACTCGCAAGTTTTAAAAAATACGTATAAATTTTTAAGTTTGCACACTTAACAATTTATGATCATTTATACTACAAAAAATTATTGCACAAAATCACCAACGCGTCAAAACAACGTGACGTCTTATTCATACTATCACTATCATAACTTTATACAAATACCTCCTTTTTACTATAAAGCTGAAGAGTTTGTTTGTTTGTTTGGTTGAACGCGCTAATCTCGGAAACTATACTGGTCCAATTTAAAAGATTCTTTCAGTGTTAGATAGCTTATTTATCGTGGAAGGCTATAGGCTATATATTATCTCCATATTCCTACGGGAACGGGAACCACGTGGGTGAACCACGCGCGACGTCAGCTAGTAAAATATTAATTATGATTGCTAATACAGCCCGCCAAATTTCAAGTTTATTACATCAAGCGGTTTCAAGCATCAAATTCGAGATTTCGTGGCGAGTTGAGTGATCTTTCGCTTAAAAAACAAAATTATTAGATTTAGGATTTACTTAGTTAATTACAATCACGCACGGCAGTGCGGAGACAAGTTCAAATATGGTTTAACCATAACAATTAAAACAAATAGCCGCATTTATTATCCGCACAAACCAATTCGCGCGCACAAAATAAGTCATTGTGTTAACCGAATACATTTTGCCGGACAATAAACTGCAGGCGAGAAAACTGGTGAATTATAACAAAAGCTATGGCCTCGTATACAAATAACGTGTGAATTTAGTGTATCGAATATCAATTGGGCATATTAAGGGCGCAGGGCGATAATGTATGGAGCGACGCCCCGCAGGGGTCGGCCTTTGCCTTTTCTCCGCGTTTGTAAACAATTTATTTTATTGTATGGATTAGAAATGACGTTCGATGCTATTTCTATTCGATAAATGTAGAAATGAAGATTTTGATCAACAGATTTTCTTTGTATGTATGCTTATTGATAAAGACATTGTTAATATTGTTAAACATACCTAATGATTATTTAGTTACTTTAAGCAATAATATTCGAAACAAAAACTCGACAGAAGTGATACTTAAAACCTGCGTGAGAGAAAGGAAAGCCAGACAGAGTGGCGCCGTAACGCGTTACGTAAGAAGTTATCATTTCAAAAAGTGACATATTGTGCTATCAAGACCTTACATGTATTTTTTCAACAGTTCAACATAAACTCAATAAAATATTAACGATGTAATTTAGATTAGCAGAAGACATTATTAAATGTGATCCTCCAAAGCGCCCCCTATTCAGAGAGACATCGTTTAAAAGTTAACAAAACATCAGTCAGTTAGTAATAAATCACCTCTTGATATTTTATGGTCGCCCCTAACTTAAAAATAAACAGAGGGACGGACTCTACATTTTAAGAGGCCATTCACACTGGCGTTGTTCATAGTTTTTTTTTTAAATTTTCAAGTTAGCCCTTGACTACAGTCTCACCTGATGTTAAGTCATAATGTAGTCTAAGATGGAAGTAGGCTAACTTATTAGGTGGAGGACGAAAATCCACACCCGTTTTGGTGTCTACAAGACATGGAACGCTAAATCGCTTGACGGTACATCTTTGCTGGTAGGATGGTAACCAGTCTCGGCCGAAGCCTCCCACCAGCCACACCGGGACCAATTAAGAAAACCTCAATCGGCTCAGCCGGGGATCGATCCCAGGACCTCCGTCTTGTAAATCCACCGCGCATACCACTGCGCCACGGAAGCCGTTTTGTCTTTACCAAAATATAATTGCGATTGCGAGTTTGATTGAGAGTTTATATATTAAACGCTAAAAATTTCGAAAACTAAATGACATGCGTTATCCGATATCGTCATTCGATAGGTTACGTGATCAACTATTAATCGTATGTATATATTAAATGCGATTACGTCTAATAACGCATTAAATTGTCTATCAATATTAAATACAACATATCAAATCGTAATGTACGATTTTGTTATTACGTTGACAAATATAATTGTAACTTTATAATTTAGATTTTAAGTTTCAAATAAGTGAAATGTTATTTCTTTTGGAACATCTTAAACCATAAATATTAAATGATAATTGTCATAAGTTATTGTTGAACATTTTGTAAGACATTGTTTTATCTATCGATTTTGTAGTAACACAACCCTAATCCGACCAGTGGCGATCATTAGGGGGTGTGACTAGTTAATTTGCGCCACCCTCGCCCGCAGAGGAGTCAAATTGATTACGTTAAATGGCATTACATTATAGTAATGATTGCATATGTTACATTTCGCTGTGCGGTGATTCTCTATATGGAGATTATAGACGATGGCGTGATTTTTTATGGTCTATGATAAATTATGTATGTACCTACGATATAATTTCGTTGATAGTATTTATGTTTATTGGTTTTTTATTTTTTGTTTTGTTTTTAACCATTCGTTGAAGAAGCCGACAGTCAGGGAATGCGGTTTTAATCTACTGTTGTGAGCCATTTAAAAAAATCTTTATATTCCTCTATCGCGCGGAGCATGATACTGTGCTCGCCTATTGCGCTAAGTTTACTTTATATTTTTTTACATGTCACGTAACGGATACGATGGGCGACCGGTCGTCCATTTAGGTGTCAAGTGGTTAAAAAAAATATTTTTTATGTAAGGCATAAAAAATAACGGTACTGTATTCGGTCTTGCGTATACCATAATGCAATAGTTTAGTACACGCTATGCTGACACATGGTAACATGTGTACTAAACGAAAATTTTCGTAGAAATATTGCACACCTGTATGCAGACGGCTCAAGGCAGTGATGTTTAGTCCATTTATGAGGCCTATGTCCAGCTGTGAACGTCCATCGGCTGCTAATAACTGCATACCCGCTAGCCTATTCACTATTTTGGTCTTTATTATCAACCTATTAAAATAAACATCAAATCAATTGACAAAATGTCATTTACATACTGTATGATATCCACCAATAAGCACGGGATGACGTTTGTTACATAAAATCTCAATTTCGTATTTGTCAACTAGCATACGTTAAAAATAATGAATTAGCCTACTGAACTAATAGGCCGTTCAGACTACTTTAGTATTTTAGTTCAGTACGAACAATTTTTGGGCGGTAAATCAAAAAATTTTCGTCAAGTAGTCCGAACTAGGCCTAAGTGTATGTAGTAGAATCTTACAAAGACGTACACATTGCTTGCCATATGCAATAAAATATGTTGAATATGTTTTATAAAGTAGCATTTCCGTAGATAAAATAAATAGAAGCCGTACTACTAAACGAGGCGTTTCTGTAAAATATCAAGTAAATATTGAAATTTCAGCCAAATCGCTTCAGTAGTAGCGGCCTTAAAGAGTAACAAACATCCACACAAACACCCATACTAACTTTCCCGTTAATAATATTAATAGGATTTTATCTATAAGACAGTATACTTGTAGATAAATGTAAACAAACATAATAATACAAATAAAACAGAACTTGGCCCCTTTTTTCACTTACACTTTATCATTTTATACAAAACGGCACACAATTTTGAACAATAAACTATATTTCACGCTACAACTGTCAACGAGCAATAGATAGTTAGATGTAATCCCGAATCCCAGCCCCATATGGTGTTGATATCCTCCGGGACGGGGCAATTGCAAACAACAATCGAGATCGGATGCTGATATGTGCATTATAAAGTTGTTATAAGTTTTTAAGTACCTACTACCTAACTTTCTAACTAACTGTCTACTGTCAAACGCTTGTTTGTACTCTTTATACCGCATCCAAATCCAAATGGACTTCTTAAAGTAGATAAACTATGCCTATTAGGTACTTTGCAGTGACGTGCACAAGGTCTTTAACTAGGGTAGGCTTTATATACAAAATTTACAAATTCTTCTACAATACAGATTTGATATGAGTCCTCAGGGTAGGCTGTACATTTTTTGCAGGCGTGCATGAAGTGCACAACACTAACTATGTTAAATAGTTCAAATTTAGTTTAAAAATACAAATTAGTGTATGCTTAAACTTATTTTTGAATCAAAAAATCTGAATCTCCGTGTAAAATTCTTTGGACAAGAGTTAGAGAATATTCTTCATTGGAGTTCATATCTGATTTGTAATAAATAATTTCTTGTTACATTATTTCCTAGATAAATAGCAACCGATTGCGATCCCGATCCCGATCCCGATTATTGGTGCAACAATCGCCTTCCACCCTCGTAAGAACATCTGTAGCACTTGTAACGGAACCAATCGTAGAGGGCTCTCAAATCGGTTACGCATTTCGGATTACTGTGGACTATTCATATTACAAGCACCCGTCAAAATTGTATTTGATAATAGTTTAAAAAAATATATTAACATTGATTATGTACAGAGTACGGTAAAATAACTGCTTTTACAGGTGTATTTATAACTAGTAGAGTAAGTTTATTTGCAAGAGAGCTCGAGCCTTGATTACACACTCGTACCTCGGAAGAGAACTTTAAGTATTTGGTCTCCGGTTTGAGGTTATTTTGAGAGAGGTCATAGTTATCCTAAGCCTGACTTAATCTCCACTTGTTTATGAAGAAATACTTAGCCCAAACCCTACAGCGGCACAGTTAAAAAAATACCACAACCGAATTTAGAATCCTACCAATATTATAAAACGAAAGTTTGAATGGACATTTGTTTGGATGTTTGATACTCTTTAAAGCCGCAACTACAAAACCGATTTGGCTGAAATTTAAGAATAAGATACATAATATCCATGATTAACACACAGGCTAATTTTGATACCGGAAAAAGCAATGTTTCCCATGGGATTTGTGAAAAACTGAATTCCACAGGGACGAAGTCGCGGGCGTCCGTTAGTCGATAATAATAAGTGAAGTTAGTTTATGATGAATATTAAGGTAAATATACTCGTTTAACAAGTTGAGGTTCTTACAAATTAAACCCAGAATAAATATTTTGAGCTTATAATAGTTTCTAACCCGCAACTTTGTCCACTTGGAAATTATGGGATGAATTAAAATAATCCATATTCCGTGTGCCAATCAATATTAATATTAATTTATTGTGAAACACAGTTAAAACTAAGGTGTTTCGACTGAGGATTCAAGTAATTTTTTTTTTTATATTTAACTTGATAAATTCAAACTAACTTCAATCCCTTTCCTTACCCGCTTTAGGGGTAGAAATATAAATATCCAATATGTTAACATTAATATTTCTACCACATGATTAGCGCGTTCTAACAAACAAACAAGCTTTATGATAGCTTTGTTTTATTTGCTGCAGCGTAGAGCGTCGTAGAGGAATCGTAGACTTAATTATTTTCACTCTGATGAATTTTACACAGTTTCTATGTAATCTACCAAATCGCTTTGCAGGAACACGATTAGTTTTGATTGTCTCGTTAAAGTCGACATTATATTTATATAATCCTTCTAAGTTAGCGCCATACTAGATAGCAAAATGTTATACTATACCTACAATTTTTTTCAAGCTAGGGTATTAGCAGTTACAACGAATACGAAATTACCGATTAGAATCTAGCGAAAACGATAGCATGCTAAATTGTGATTTCCCTATTTACTTGCAAGTATCTATTTGCGTGATTGAATCAGAAATCAGGAGATCCGCAGAAGAACCAAAGTCACTGACATAGCTTAGCGAGTGCGAAGCTGAAGTGGCAATGGGCAGGCCACATAGTTCGAAGAGCCGATGGACGTTGGGATCCCAAAGTGCTGGAATTGTGACCCCGCACCGGAAATCGCAGTGTTGATTACCCCTCCCACTAGATGGACCAAAAACATCAAGCGGGTTGCAGGGAGACGCTGAATGCTGGCGACTCGTGACTGTTGTGTTTGAAACATCCATGCAAGGGACCTATGTCCAGCAGTGGACGTCCATCTTCTGTTAATGATGATGATGATGATGAAATATCGGTACCTCGTTCTGCTCTCTTCTTCTACATATGGAGGAGAGCGTTTGAGAGAAATTGCTTGCCTTGCCATAATATCAGCCTCGAGTGGGTCTTTGTTATGATGGGCACTTAAGTGTTCTACCTCATAATAGATGCAAAACACTCCGCGGCATGAAGCTATGATAACTTGAAGTTAATAAGAACAGATGAATTATTTATTACTCATAGATTTTATTCCTAAATTCAATATTTACATGTTTAGATAAATACCTGCCAGGTGCAAGATAACATTTTGTACTACAGTTAAATCCGTGTACCGATGTATTGGGTCAAAACCTATTTGAAGTGCCATTTGACGCGTGTCCGCAAATCGCAAACAAATGCGGACCGCGTATTGACAACATTTGCGCATTTCTGCGGATTATCCGCAACTAAAGGGGACACTCAAATCCTCCTGTGTCAAGTGTGCAGGGATTATTTGTAGGATGGCCATGCTTAAGATAGAAATATCGGGAAAATGATGACAACTTAATAAGTTATATTATAAAGCTTACTATTAAAATTGTTGTTGCTGTTGTCGTATTGTTGTACTGTTGTTGTCTTAAAGTACAGTCTATATAATTTCTTTTTTTAATTCTGTACAAGTTAGCCCTTAACTACAATCTCACCTGATGGTAAGTGATGATGTAATCTAAGATGAAAGCGGGCTAACTTGTTGGGATGAGGATGAAAATCCACATCCCTTTCGGTTTCTACACTTATGACAGGTACGACTTTGCCAGTAGGATGCTAACTAGCCACGGTCGAACCTTCCACCAGGCAAATTTAAATTGCTTAAACCTGACACCTATTCACACTGCAAAAGCATAATACATGAATGTGTTGAAGATAAAATGAGAAAAATCATTATTTTTAAAATTTGCTGGTATTTTTTAGCTGAAAACCCGCTTACGAAAGTCATGTTTGATTGAAATATGCCACAAACAGATAGACAGATTAAGAAAATAAACGATTTACCTATAAGTATTTGGATTTTAGAATTTATACAGCTAAAACGTTCCAAACGTTAAAAACTACAAAAACACTGATTATCTGGATGTTTTTAAAATAAATAAAATTTCAAACCGTTTAAAAATCTTTTAACGTAATTGGATGAAAATTCATATATTTTTAGCATCGTTCGTTTTAGCATCATTCAATGTAATTTTTTCTATATTGGAAGTACATACATACATAAACGCACAATTAACAAGGATATTTGTAATTTTGTTTTCACATAAAAGTTTAACTATTTCTCTCAGCGACGACGTCATTATTTCGTAACATTTAATATGGACTGTTTCAGGGCTCCATGGCAGCACCGCTAAATTGTCTGTAGCTAAGAATTTAAAGGTCGTAGATACTCTGTTACTTCTACCATATTGCTTTACTCGTAATATTAGCATACTCTTAATTTATATAACATTTAAAATATTGTAATCATCCCTATTGTCCGCACTTTATGGTCACCCTACCAAAATACGAGTACTTTCGCAATAGTTCAATGAAAGTGTTCCTTTGAGATCCGTAGCAATACGTACCGGAATACTATTTAATCTTTATAGATTCTCGTGCCGGCGAGAGGCGCTCCGACTGCTATTCAACTGTTCCGGTCCACTGTTTGTTAGATAGTTACGGTACTATCTATTTCTAATGTGCAATCGAAGTTTCGAACACATTCTATAGGTATGTTCTTTAGATATGAGGTAGTTATAGTTATTCTACACAGGATTTTCGGCTGGGAAGCATTCGGAAAACTACGCAAAATGTTTTACTCCGAAATTTCTGTTACTAAAGACCAAAGTCTTTTAAGATTGCGTGTGATGACTCTAGTAGAACAAGAAATGAGGTAAAGTAGTCTTTTACTCTAAACTAATCTCGTAAAAACTGAAGTCTTTGAATATGTCGTGTTGCCAGTGATGACTTAGAGATTCGAGATTTGCGCTAACTTTGAACCTCGTAAGAAGGTGTAAAAAAAGACTAATTTCTTCTCTAAAATAATCTCCTCAGTGTCTAAGACAAAAGTCTTCGAATATTACGTGTTGCCGGAGATGACTTACGGATCTGAGATTTGGTCGCTAACTATGGGCCTCCTAATAGGGTCTGAATGACTATTTCCTCATTTCAGTGCCTAAAGAGCAAATTCTTCGAAGTTTCCATGATGTCAGTGATGATTTAAAGTTCCGAGTCGAATTGGTCGCCAACTTTAAACCTCATAAGGTCTAAAAAAGACTAATGTTACCTTATTTCTAGTAGAAATATAAATAAAGTAAAATAGTCTTTCTCTCTAAAATAATCTCCTCAGTGTCTAAGACCAAAGTCTTCGAAGATTACGTGTTGCCACTTACAACTTACGGATCTGAGATTTGGTCGCTAACTATGGACCTAATAAAAAGGTCTGAACTGAAAGACTAGTAGAACTAGAAATAAAGTAAAATCGTCTTTCTCTCTAAAATAATCTTTCCCTTTCTCAAATAGATATAGGGCTCAACGTACAGCATACAGTAGGTACACTTTATTTACTACATCACAAAGGATGAGGCACTGATAAATAATGTACAGAGAGTTCTCCTTCGACAGAATCGCAGAGAATCATTAAACAAGCCGCGAGCGGAGCATTGAACTACAAAATTAATTCACACCAGTTATTTACTTTGCTACTTTGTCCGCTTAATTGGTGCCGACGAAGACGGAGTTAATTCGTCGTTTAATATTTAATACGCTACGACGAAGCGCTGAATAGACGGATGGATAGGTAAATGTAGGTATAAGGTTTTGTTAACTTAAGTAATTGTGAAATTATTGTTTGATTTTCTGTCGTGACGAGTCGAGGAGTTAGTTGATGAATGTAGAGCTTTTAGACAGAGAATCGAAGTAGGTATGTACAGTGGTTTTCAAAAGGATTTTAACTATAGAAAGCACTTTTGAGGTACTTTTGAGGTAGGTAGGTCCGGAACACTGAAAAAAGTGATAGACTAGGGATGTGCGTTGATATATAGGTAAGCATCTAATTATCAATACACAAAGTCACATCCCTAAGCTATTCTTAAAATTTTACGTAAGACCTCCTTTTACACTGTAGGGTATTTAACTACTACTCGTAGGTTATTTCATTATATTTTATTTAAATGTAACCCGGATGAAAGTTCTTGAAGAAACCGGAATTACGCGCAGTAAGTCACAAGGATTCGCCAAGTATTTTTACATAACTGGTGGTTTCTACCATAGAACATAAAGCTAACTAGTTTTATATCCGCATCCGGTTTCTACGCATAATCATATCGGAACAATAAATCGCTAACCATATTTGCTGGAATGGTCTGGGTAAACTAACAACATAGCCTAACTAAATCTAAAAAAATGAGCCATAAAAAAATATAAAATCCGAAACTGAACGCGCTGTGAATCGAACTCAAAACCAAAGCATTACCAAACTGTAAACAGAGTCTTCAAAACATCGCTTAAAATACGATCAGAGAGCTTTTGGATGCGAGACAAAACCTTACTCATCTTATTTTTTTCAAATAGAATCTGTGCCCATTTGCCCCGTGCCTGTTGTCAGGCGACCCTGCATTTTTCGCACAATTGAATTTTTAACTAATCCCCGCTCCATTGTTGGTTTTATGAATTAATTCGTTCGCGAGTCGCCATTGAAAACAGTTTTCATTTATACCTGCACAGTTTAAAATTATTATGAACTCGATGAATGCGACGGAGTTACAAATGAAAGTAAAAATATTGAAGTCACAGTTGAAGCCAATTTCTATAGCGACAAAGTTAGCTGTATTGCATAAAATTCTGTTCTTCAAAAATCCCACAAGAATTGTAAATTTTTATGGAATAAAAAGTAATCCAGGGTATAATCTATATCCACATTCAAAATTATAATTACCAAATATCCATACACACTTTCACTTTTATAATACTACTAGCGGACGCCCGCGCCTTCGTCCGCGTGGAATTCAGTTTTTCACAAATCCCGCGGGAACCATGGATTTTTCCGGGATGAAAACTATGCCTATGTGTTAATTCAGAGTAAAATCTATTTCCATTCCAAATTTCAGCCAAATCGCCACAGTAGCCGCAGCGTAAAAGAGGAACAAACATACTTACACACTTTCACACTTACACACAAACTTTCGCCTTTATAATATTAGTGTGATTAGTGTGATTAATAGAATATCTCTAATACCTTTATTGTTTGATAGATAGGTACCCCCAACAATAGGGTAGTTGACTCATATCAAATTTAATATAAACAATATTAATTTCGCGTAATACATGGAATAAGGGTTCGAAATATATCGAATTTAGTTAATAAAAATTAAAGTTCTCATAAAAAACGATAATGAACTATAAAAAAGTGTCAACTAGCCTATCGAAGTATTGATTTACAGTGATCATTTGATGATGCACGTAATTTGTAAAATTTAATTTGTCAGAACCTTCTCATATTAATCCAAAGAACCCCACCCTCCAAACAACAAAAAACCGTCATCAAAAACACCATACAATTTAAATAAACTGATGAAAAAGAACACGAACATAACGAGAAAGTTTAACTAAGCGACGCTAAGGAATGATATAAAAATCATAAACATGCAAATTCCGACAATTTGCCTCCAAAAGTAATTCAATCACGCCCGTCGGCGAAATGACATCTGATAAGTTGATTTGACGAAAATTACTCTCAGTCGCAGCCTTGCTCGACGCGCCCCAAAAAGTTTAGATGAGAATTACGAGTAGGAATGTACTGAGAATGCGAGAATATGACTAGCGAACGCCTGTGATTCTGTCCGTATGAACGGCTATCACGAGTAAGCTATAGTCTTTCTTGATTAATAGATTATCCACTTCGACTAATTACATATTGACTAGTATCACTCCCAATCTCTCGAACAAAATTGTCTGTAATTTTTGACGAAAACGAAAATTTTTTTTATTCTTTACAAGTTAGCCTTTGACTACAATCTCACCAGATGGTAAGTGATGATGCAATCTAAGATGAAAGCGGGCTAACTTTTTAGGAGGTGGATGAAAATCCACCCCCCTTTCGCTTTCTACACGACATCGTACCGGAACGCTAAATTGCTTGGCGGTACGTCTTGTCAGTAACCACTAACTAACCACGGCCGAAACCTCCCACCAGCCAGACCTGGATCAATTAAAAAAATCTCAATCGGCCCAGCCGGGGATCAAACCCGGGGCCGTAATCCGCCTTGTAAATCCACCGCGCATACCACTACGCCAGGGATACCGTCAAAAATTCGGGTCAAAAGCTTACATTATATATATATCTTGTTCTAAACTAGAAGTTGTTGACCGTTTTTTTTTACTTTCAAATACACAAAAAGGTATTTTAACAAAGCTCTTTAACCGAAGAACACGATTACAACTATGAAATATCGATTCTATAGATACAGTTTTTATATATCAATAGATCGTTGATCATGTACTTTGACAGAAAAATAACGTCTAGCGAGGCAGGTCCTTATGTAATTAGTCTGACGATATCCAACTCAAAACGATTCTTTTTAGTTGAATAGTTCATGAGATTAATTCTTCAGCTTTGTAATATTACTATATATTGAGAACAAGGTAATTTTAGAAAAAATCTATCGACTCTTACCTATCTTTACCATAGATCTGCGTAGAAACTGTCAGAGAACCAAGCTATATCTTGGTACCATTACATTCTCGATGATCCGCGCGGGCCGGGGGGGCGTGTAGCAATGAATGAAAAACCCACGACTGATATGCACCTCACTTCCCCGCACGCACGATTTGACATTTGCGCAGTCTTTCCCCCCGTCGCCCGCATATCATGGAAGTGTCATCAACGAACTTGCCAGACTATAGTCTGCGCACGACCAAATTAGACTGTATCGTCACCTAACCGACTTATGACTTATGAGATTGCAGCCAAGAGCTAACTTGATTCTGCGACAAATCATGGGCGCACCGTGGTTTGTACGCAATAACGACCTCCATAGAGACTTAGATTTACCTTCAATAGCTAGTTACATGAAACAGCTCTCTCGAAACTATTTCGACAGAGCTGCCATCCATCCCAACCAACTAGTGGTTGAGGCCTGCAACTACACTCCCAACCTTAACGCTAACTTCAAGCAGAGGCGTCCCAAAAACGTCCTTTACGATGACATGACGACCGACAATGCTTCCCGGGCAACATAATCACAAGCAACACAGAGTCTTCGCCGGCGAAGACGGGTTCCCCGATATCTAACATCACCCGGACGTGGGTTTTCTAACTCACGATCTCGGGGACGCTAAGCCGAGGTCCGAGTCTCATAGAGAGCCGCCCTTCGAGAGCCGCTCCGTCCTCTATCTTTATTTCAGCCATCGGGTCTTATCAGGCGATGCTTCTGCGTTCGCCCAAACCCCCCGGTGACGCCGTAGTGGTCCCACATGGAGCCAACCATACTCAACACGAAAAAAAAAAAGCTAACTTGACACTGCAAAAAGCTCGAGTCAAGCCTAAATAGGTACGCGCATCTATAGAACAAGGATACTCGTACAAGGAAGCTGGCAGATTTAATTTCAGTCTCGTTAAGTATACACGCCTGTTGTTTAACCAACGTCTCCCGAGGGACGGTGATTGAAAAACAAACAGCCGGGGCGGGCGGGGCTGCGAATTCATTATTCTAACATTAACTTCTTTTCGCTTTACCTACTTTATTTATTTTATTTATAAGTTTTTTTTATTTACCACCCTACCGACAAAGACGTATTGCCAAGCGATTTACCGTTCCGGTACGATGTCGTGTAGAAACCGAAGAGGGATGTGGATTTTCATCCTCCTCCTAACAAGTTAGCCCGCTTTCATCTTAGACTGCATCACTTATCAACAGGTCAGATTGTAGTCAAGGGCTAACTTGTAAAGAATAAAAAAAAAAGTTAGCCATTGACTACAATCTCACCTGATGATGTAATGTAGACCAAGTGATGATGCAAGCTAAGCTGGAAGCGGGCTAGGCTAAGAGAAGCTTTTTATGTCAGCCACTGACGATCAAGTAATCTCACACGCCTGCAGCGCTAACGACTTGACGATAAAACTGACCACATATTGGTCGCGATCAGCATGATAGCATGTTCATTGCAACAAACACCCGATTAGTTATATCGGCTGTCAAGCCGTAGCGCTGCAGTTCATGTGAGATTACTTGATCGTTAGTGGCTAACATATAAAGCTTCGCATGGACTTTTAATTTCATCATCATCATCATGTCAGCCGATGGACGTCCACTGCAGGACATAGGCCTTTTGTACTTTTAATTTACTGTCGCATAATGGCAGGCGTCCATATATCCGCATCGTACGTCTCGGACGTATCGCATCAAAAGGATTTATAGGGTTCCGTAGTCCACAAGGAACTAGTGTAATTAGTACAAAAAGGTAGTGATTTCAAAATAACTGTGTTTTTTGAATTGCTTAATTAGTTATTGAGGTACGCGATACTACAAGACATGTATTTTTTTTAATTCTTCTCTTAGGTACTGTTCGCCAACGTCACCCAGTCACCCTCGACGTTTCACTCTGAAACCGGAGCTATAGAAATGTTGACTCTACACAACTTCGCATTTGAACGTTGTTTGCAATTAATATTCTTTTTTACAACCTTACAAAAAAAAAATATATTTGAGCCGATTTTTTGCAGAATCATTCATTATCATCATTATTATCAACCCATATTCGGTTCACTGCAGAGCTCGAGTCTCCTCTCAAAAGGTTAGGCCAATAGTCAACGACGCTGGCTCAATGATGATTGGCAGACTTTATACACACAGAGAATTATGAAAATTCTCTGGTATTAAGAAAATTCTCTGGATTTGCAGATTTCCTCACGATGTTTTCCTTCACCGTTTAAGACACGTGATATTTAATTTCTTAAAATAAAACAACTGAAAAGTTAGAGTTGCATGCCCCAAACCTGATTCGAACCCACACCCGATTCGAAGGCAAAGGTCTTATCCTCTGGGCTATCACGGCTTTTTATCGGCAACATCTATAGGAAAAGATATACGATATGAAAAGAACCTTGTCGAACAATTTTCAGAGGGCATATTTGATAAAACGTATTGAAACGTTCGAGATGTAGGGGTTTATAGCTTGGCAACTTCGTTCGTAACACTCCCGATGTTGCGCACGGGCCGGGGGTGTAGCATGAATGAAAAACCCACGACTGATGCATTTCACTTCCCCGCGCGCACGATTTCACACCCTAGTCACCCGCATATCATGGTATCGCATGTTAATAAAGTGACAAATATCGAAGCCTTGCGACGGGTCATTGAGAAGCGGAAACTTTTGAAAAACAAAGGCAAAATTAATTTATTGCAATTAGGCTTAGTTTACAAGCACTTTGGAAACGACAAATAATAATATTATTAGATAGGTAATGTCGAAAACTTAAAATTAGAGGGACGTGGGTTCCAAAGCACCTTGGTCTAATAGTATAAAATGTTTGACTAATATTATTAAATCGGATCATATCTAAAGCAAGAAGGAGAATAAAGGGTATTCTTATAGAAAGTTGAATAGGTGTAATTTAATAATGAATAATCTTTGTGAGTTATCTAAGGTTCGGGTAAAGATATTTATTTCTCCAAAAAAAAAAGGTCACCTTCATCACCTTTTAGGTCATCTCCGACAAATGTTAGAAAATTGAAGTAATAAAACGCAGATAATTTTCACGTAAATTATAATAATCGCCAAGTAAATTGCTAAGTTAATAAACTTTAATCAAACAAAATATTAAAAAAAAAACATTTTTTCTAAGCTACAAGTCAATTAATTTCACACACAAGACAAAGTTTAATAAAAAATCCGAAAAAAAAACCTTAGGACTAAAAAAAACCGTGTTGAAAAAAAAAACGCCAAATAAAAACCCCAACTCACCTGTCACCCCGTAACATCACAACATCACCACATCTCACAGTCAACGCACTCAGACCGACGGCGGAACACTGTCATCATGGCGAGCCGTCATCCAATAGCACCCCCGCCCTTAACATAAACCCCGCCCAACACTAGACAAACCGACCAATCGTAAACAAGCATGCTGAATAAATCCACCAATCAGAGAACAGTTAATCGTTATTTACCGACATCGCCCGCCCGCGCTCGCCGCCCAAACTTATCGATTGGACGTTCCCAGCGATGTTTAAGGCGGGCGGAATTAAAGCTGTGATTGAAATTGCCATTCATTTATTCTGTTATCATTCGATTAAAATGGTTTGCGGTTTTGTGATTTGTATCGTTCTGAACAATAATGGTTACTTGCGTTGAGATGTTTAATTGTGTTATGTTTGTTTATAGCTGCTGGTTTTTTCTTTTTTATTAGATTATAACTTACATTGTCTTAATGTATTTGAAGGTGGAACTTTGAAGGTGTTTTTATAAGAGCAAATCCCTTAGGGACTTTATAGACACTATTATAGACACATTTTATATTTTTATTTTATTTTAGTAATATGACATACTTAGTACTTAGCTTTGTGGCTTCGTATTACAAGGCCCTGGGTTCGATTCTTAGGTCGAGCCCGCCAATCCGCATAAAAGCATCGTAGTGGGTCCAAGCTCCATATCCTTCTACAGTAAGAAGGGAGGCCGGACCCTTTAATGACGATGATGATCTAGATATAGGCCTAGATACATTCCTACCATTACTCTTTGGCAGTGGCGTCTCTAAAGTTACTAACTAGGGTAAGCATTATACAAAGTGGAATATTCCTTCTTTGCTACATGTTTCTTAATGAGTCCTCAGGGTAGGCATTTTCGGATTTATGAAATGTATGCCACTGCTTTGAAACATGTAATTAAAAACATCAGTAGGTATAGTTGATTCTTTCTTTGGATTGGACCACAAGAACAATCAGGAAGTTAGGTATAGACTACCGTCGTTATCAACCCATATTCGGCTCACTGCTGAGTTCGAGTCTCCTGTCAGAATGAGAGGGGTTAGGCCAATAGTCCACCACGCTGGCCCAACGTGAATTGGCGGACTTCACACACGCAGAAAATTAAGAAAATTCTCAGGTATGCAAGTTTTCTCACGATGTTTTCCTTCACCGCTTGAGACACGTGATATTTAATTTCTTAAAATGCACACAATTGAAAATTCAGGTGCATGTCCCGGACTGGATTCGAACCCACACCCTCCAAAATCGGAGGCAGAGGTCATATCATAACTATCACGGGCTGTATAGACTATAGATATCTCTATATCGATGCTAACATCCAATTATTTTCAAATATCCCACAAGTTCCTACCAATTAAAATCTGATCAGATTATAAAGGATCAATCAGTTAGTGATACGCAACATAAGGGTTACATCGACAACAATGTCGGTAGTTTTTCTAGCGGCGTGTGGCGTGACGACACTATTGTGTGTGAGTTTCAAAGGAAATGTCTAGGGATGGGACTGGAAAATATCGATGTTTTGTTATTTATTAATGCCTCTTTAAGAACGTGAGAATAAAAATAATACTTGAAAGAAAAAATATAATTGTCAATGTAGGCAATTATATTTTTTTTTATTAAATTACAAACTGTTTTTTCAATTAAATTAACATTTCACATTTCGGTGTGCTTAATTTTAAATATATTTGTAAAATGGTGGTAAACAAAAAAAAAACCTTGGCTGAGTTTGTTGTGGGCTCTTCTCGGACCAAGGCGCTCTCGCCCTTTGGAACCCTCGTAACTTTAATTTTAAGTTTTTGACTATTATTACCACCATTAGATTAAATTAAGTTATGACACAATCCTGAATTTTCAAAAGTGCTTTAAACTAAGCCTAATTGAAATAAATGAAGTTTGAATTGTTTTTTCATATGTGATATATCAAAAAAAATAATTTTATGTTTTTCGTAAAATACAGACAAATGTCTGTGTCAACAACAGCCCAATCAACAACGATAATCTACTGTAATATACTTTACACGCAGTTAAAAAATACTAAATGCTTAATAATAAATGTAAAATTTATTATGATAAGCAATGCTTTATTTACAAGTCGTTAATTGTTAATTAAATTAAGTAGCTTAAGAGGCTTAGAGGGGTTTAATTTTCGCTCGATGGACTATTATATTTCATTTCATAATCATTATTTACATTGTTTACTAGCCGGCGACCTGCGATTTCACTCGCGTAGTACCGAAGAGAATACGGGGACTTTATCCCCGTATTAGTGGCAAGTATAACGCAGAAAGAGAAGAATTTATTCAGAAATATCGAGTTAGTAAGTTCGATGTTGGAGCCCTGGTGAGCTTTCTTTGTCAACCGACATCAGAAAGTTTCAAATCTTTTATTGAGATATTTCTGAATAAATAATCTTTTGAATACTCCAACTCATGGTTATAATTAAGATAAATTTTCATTTTAATTAAGATTAGAAAAATTAGTTTTTTTTTTATATAATATGTAATATCAACGGAAGATTCTTGTAATTAATTTAAGTAGCTTTGTTTTTATCATGTTATTGTCATTGTTAATTAGGGTACGATGGGACTGACATGTTATTTATAATAAAAGTCCCTTAAAACTTATAGATTAAAAAAAAAAAAAAAATCCCCGTATTAGCCTATGACACTCACAAATACTTTCTAGTGACTTTATAGTGATTTTTTAAAATTAGTTCAGTAGATCCAGAGATTAACCCTTACAACACCATCACTTTAACCTTTTTATAAAATTAGTAAAGAAAATGAAGTCGCTTCCCATAAATACTCGTTTAGACCTTTTTTTATTCTTTACAAGTTATCCCTTGAGTACAATCTCACCTGATAGTAAGTGATGATGCAGACTAAGATGGAAGCGGGTTAACTCGTTAGGAACAGGATCTATCGGTTTCTACACGACATCGTACCCGAACGCTAAATCGCTTGGCGGTACGTCTTTGCCGTTAGGGTGGTAACTAGCCACGACCGAAGCCTCCCACCAGCCAGACCTGGACCAATTAAGATTTAATTTCTCTAATATTACTATAAATAAATTCCTTAAACAAACAGCTTATTCATTTAGTAGGATGGAAATGGGGAATCTTTGTCGAAATACATAATATCGATATTCGATATGCACACTGTTCTCTCCCGCCCTAAGGATCAGGATGGGGTGTACCGTTCAACGCTTAATTTCATAATTGAGGGTTAAATCAGCACAGACGCGTGATACTCGCCCGTCGCGCCCTGCTGGGATGCTATCGCGATGACATTTGTAGTTGTCATCTTGATTGCCGATATGTCGCCGAAATTATCGGCTGTTAAAAATAGGGGATTATTAATTTACTTCATCGTTACTACGAGGCATGTGTTAGATGTCGTTTTATTTCTATATTTTGGTTGGAAGGGTTGGGTGTGGTTATTGTAATCATTCAAACGTTCAAAAATATGAAAAAAATATATTGCAAAATTATTTTGTAAGCATAAGAACAAATCTAAAATGCTTATGTGTAATCGTTTAATATTACTTATTTACAAATCATTAATTAAAGTAATTTAAGGGACCTAGTTAGCTCGAGAAGATTAAAGGGGTTCAATATTTGATATAGTCGTATACAGAGAATAGAGATAGAACAATTTTTTTAATTTTTGCCTGCCTGTCTGTATGTTTGTCCGGTTAGTCTTTGGAATGGTGTGACCGATTTTAATGGGATTAGCCGTTAGAAAATAGAGGAAGTTATTAAGAAACATATAGACATTTTATTCCAAAAAACCCAGTCCTAGCAGGTTTGTGACTAACTGAAATTCATGCAGATGAAGTCAAAGGTATCCGCTAGTCGTAAAATAAAAAAAAATGAGATTATTACCATGATCATACTAATTAGAAAGCACACAGCTTTGTTCGTGTATGTGTTTACTCAAACATACACAATAAATAAATCTGAGTATTTTTAATAACACAATAAACACGTGTCTTTTTATCCGAGCCACAGTACCGAAGTCCTTCGTTCCGAGCAATCTCTTATGATTACATCTCCCTTATTATTTTTCTACTTTATCCTCAATCTATTTCAAACCTTATTAGTGTACTAATAAAGTCCAAATTCAATCTATATATGTATTGATTATAAGTTTAATTTTTTTTATAAGTACGGGAACATTTAATCGGGCCTTACGTTTATAAGGTACCAATTAACCGGGGATTTTTCTGCGTACTTACATTTGAATAAAGAAAGGTTAAGCCGCAAATACTCGTGTATCGGTATAACTACCCGTTTATTTAGATTTCTTTGACTGGAAATATATTACACGTTTTATATTCCCGTACCTGGTCCGCTAGCCAAGTGGCACGTTGATTCTCTTTCTACGATCGCTAACGCTTCTAAAACTAGGAAAATGTATGGGAATGACAGATCTTGATCACGTGACCTGTCGATAGCAAATGTCACTCCCATACATATTTCTCGTTTTCGAAGCGTTAGCGATCGTAGAAAGAGAATGAAGGGGGGCTGGTTCTTGCTAGCCACCTGAACTGGGTAGACGTAACGCGAAGGCAGGTTCGACTGAAACCAAAAAGGCCACGTCGGACTTGCCACGTTACAAGTTCCTTTTACATTATTTTTGAACGAAAAAATACTGTGGTACATAATGTCTACCTACTATAAAAAGACTGTACTACTCGAGATAGATCTGTATATATAATTTCTCTTCAATATAATGTATTTATTAGTATTTGTGTAATATTGATTATGTATTACGATGTAAATTATTTGTATGTATGTGTATTACTAATACTATGGTTATTTTTGTTTTACGCCACCTGCTGATGTCCTTAAGTTTTCCTAAACCGAAGGTTGCCTGGAAGAAATCGCTACTTAGCGATAACGCCGCCTTTTGTATGCTGATCTCTTCCTAATTTGTTTTTATTTCACTTGTTTTTGTCTTTGTGGTGTGCAAATAAAGTATATCTATCTATCTATAGATTTTCCAAAACTAGCTAATAATAATTACTTCGGTCAACTTGGGTAATTACCCACTGTCTGACATGTTAGCGTGGGGAACCCGAAACCGATGGGGCTCGGTCGTTTCATTAATTAAGTAATCTATTGACATTACTTAGTTAATATTAGGTAAGCCTTTAATGTTCTTTACTTTTTATGCCAAAAAAAATACGTAGGTAAAGTGTTTTTTTTATGTGTTTCTGTCTGTTCGCGATAAACGATTGAATGTATTTTCACCCGCTTTTCACCAATAAATAGAGATTTTGTGTAAATTGATTGAATATGTTGATAATTGGTGGAAAAAAGATTAAACAGGTCCTAATCATATTAAAAACCTACCTAAGTTTACATTATCATCTGTCGGTCACCTACCCACATTTTTGACGGCCTCCGTGGCGCAGTGGTATGCGCGGTTGATATACAAGACGGAGGTTCTAGGTTCGATCCCCGGCTGGGCCGATTGAGGTTTTCTTAATTGGTCCAGATCTGGCTGGTGGGAGGCTTTGGCCGTGGCTTGTTACCACTCTACCGACAAAGACGTACCGTCAAGCGATTTAGCTTTCCGGTACGATGTCGTCCTCCTAATAAGTTAGCTCGCTTCCATCTTAGATTACATCATCACTTACCATCATGTGAGATTGTAGTCAAGGGCTAACTTGTAAGGTGTAACTCCATCATAAGGATGGAAGTCTGTCCTTGTAATTGGACAGTTAAAATATCAACTATTTAATATAAAAACTCCATTCTTCCAATGTGGTCGGGTAAACATACAATTTGCAACAATAGCGGAATACAGCCGCGGTGGGCACAGACGTAGTCAGACATAACTAAAAGTGGGAGAGCAACAACGACGCGCTAGTTAATTGAATACTTTACCCCTACCAACGGTACTCGAATTTGTGAATTCGAAAATGAATATAACCGATAATGTATGATTTTTTCAAAAAGCAACTGTTGCTTTCATTGCTGGCTCTTTACAGCAGATCTTGTCTTCCGAACTAATCAACACTACGTCACTAACTAACAGACAAACCGGACGTTTCAAAGCATATACTTAGTTAGACTGACTTGGTCATCTTACAAGTAATACATACCTATTATATTAAATGAGATTTATTTTATTTAAAACATAAAAGATTTATAATATTGATATGGTCACATAACATGCTGCTGGGTTAGCTATACGCTACGTAATAACTTATGACAGAAGGTCCCATAATGAGGGATTGAATAAATTATATGACTCAATGTTACATGGATCTCACAACTTTTTACGGCATTGTTTTTCATGGCATTTAAGGCCTTCAGTCAGTAAAGTCAAGAATCTTCGAACAGTGCGTGTTGCCAGTGATGATTTTTGGTTGCGAGACTTGTTCGCTAACTGGGCCTCATAAGAAGGCTCAGTCACACAGCGGGCGATGGAACGAGCTATGCTGGGAGTATCTCTGCGTGATCGAATCAGAATCAAAATATCGCAGAAGAACCAAAGTCACCGACATAGCTCAAGGAGTCGCGAGGCTGAAGTGGCAATGGGCGGGGCACATAGTTCGAAAAACCGATGGACGTTGGGGCCCCAAGGGGCTGGTATGGCAACCACACACTAGAAAGCGCAGTGTTGTTCGACCCTCCACCAGGTGGACTGACGACATCAAGCGAGTTGCAGGGATTTTGACGGCCTCCGTGGCGCAGTGGTGTGCGCGGTGGATTTACAAGACGGAGGTCCTGGGTTCGATCCCCGGCTGGGCAGATTGAGATTTTCTTAATTTGTCCAGGTCTGGCTGGTGGGAGGCTTCGGCTGTGGCTAGTTACCACCCTACCGGCAAAGACGTACCGCCAAGCGATTTAGCGTTCCGGTACGATGCCGTGTAGAAACCGAGAGGGGTGTGGATTTTCATCCTCCTCCTAACAAGTTAGCCCGCTTCCATCTTAGACTGCATCATCACTTACCATCAGGTGAGATTGTAGTCAAGGGCTAACTTGTAAAGAATAAAAAAAAAAAAAAAAAAAAAGGGATTCGCTGGATGCAGGCGGTTCAGGATCGTGATGTTTGGAAGTCTCTACAAAAGCCTTATTTCCTCCAGTGGACGACCATTGGCTATGATGATGATGATGATGATGATGATGATGATGATGTAGTTTACCGCACGTAATAAACTCGGCCGGCGACTTTTTAATTTAAGTGATAGAACTCGCTTCGATAAATACCAATGGTAGTGGGTGAAGCGAGCATCGGCGCGGAAAGTTAAAACGAAAAGCCTTCCCCCTCCCCCGCACAATACCCGCTGAAAATGTCGGAATTAATTAAACTACCTACCGCTGTTGTACAAAAACAAGGTTTTATTAAACCTATTACTGCTTTTAACAAATAATTTTAAAGATTTTAAAATCGTTTTAATTTTAAAATTAACCCTTTTAATAGATCGATATCAGCAATAGGGTACTTATTACCTCACACTATTATATTTATCAATGTTTCAAATATCATATAGGTAGGCCACGTCGTGAATTTTCTCTACGATTAACCCTTCTAATAGATCGATATCAGCAATAGGGTACTTATTACCCTAGAGTATTATATTTATCAATGTTTCAAATATCATATAGGTAGGCCACGTCGTGAATAAATAAGTGTAATTCATATTAAAAGTCAGAGATAATAGTTACAGAAGAAGAAGTAAAATAAATTCGCTGGTGAAATAATTTAACACAGAGATATACGTAGGTATTGGGTTCTTACAATTTACATATCTTCTTAGTCTATCTTTATTTTAAAGGTTATAATGGTGTAGGTTCCATAGCCACACTACATTTTATACCGAATTATTTTTCCTTATTAATGCCGCTCCTAAAATAGATTAAATTGTGCTACTATAATTACTTAGTTTAAAATAAAGAAATTACATTAAATCGTTTTCCATCGTAACTTGGTATACGATCTTCGTCATCAACCCGTATTCGGCTCACTGCTGAGCTCGAGTTTCCTCTCAGAATGAGAGGGGTAAGGCCAAGAGTCCACTACGCTGGCCCAATGCGGATTGGCAGACTTCACACACACAGAGAATTAAGATAATTCTCCGGTATGCAGGTTTCCTCACGATGTTTTCCTTCACCGATTGAGACACGTGATATTTAATTTCTTAAAATGCACACAACTGAAAACCCCACACCCTCCGGAATCGGAGGCAGAGGTCTTATCCACTGAGGCTATGACGGCTCAAGTAGGCACAAATAAATATAATACAGTGCAACAAGTAACAATAACTTAATGGAAATACACAAGTAAGTATAAAAACGTAAGTAAACATATCCGTTCACAAAATATTGTTACACAACTGAGACGTAGAGGATAAGCACAAATCAGGCCTGTAATTACTCGCAAGTCGTAGACTCTCGGAAGGGGTCTATTGGACCGGCAAATAGCATTACCAGCGTTAAACCGATTACAGTAACGGCACAATTCAATATTGAGGCACGGCGCGTAAACAAATAACCCTTGTGCTGGCTTAACAGATGTGAGTGTAGTCTTCAATGTTTCTCTTAGATAATAATAACTATAATGTAGGTAGGTACTATTGACCGGATATCTATAAAGTTGGCCAACTTTTTTAGTAGAACATCTTCTTTATGTGCCAATTTCTCATCCGTCGTTAATTTTTCTCATCTGTCGGCGATCGTTATTGCCACTTGAATTCGACACAGCAACCCTGATTTTTTAAAAATTCTTTACAAGTTAACCCTTGATTACAATCTCACCTGATGGTAAGTGATGATGCAATCTAAGATGGAAGCGGACTAACTTGTCTGAAGGAGGATGAAAATCCACACTCTTCTCGGTTTCTACACGAAATCGTACCGGAACGCTAAATGCTTGGCGGTACTTATTTGCCGGTAGGGTGGTAACTAGCCACGGCCGAAGTCTCCCACCAGCCAGACCTGGACAAATTAAGAAAACCTCAATCTGCCCAGCCGGGGATCGAACCCAGGACCTCCGTCTTGTAAATCCACCGCGCATACCACTGCGCCACGGAGGCTGTCAAAGGTACTATCAACCGGATTTCTATAAAGTTGGCCAACTTTTTTAGTAGAACATCTTCTTTATGTTCCACTTCTAAAGAACTGTCGGCGATAGTTAAGGCAATTTTAATTCGACACAGTAACCCTGATTAGTTACCATAAGCTTTTATAGAACGACTAGCAAAGGAATTTTAGTCAGGATGCTTTTCTATATCCAACGTTCCTTTGCTCTGTATCTTACCCTCGATAATGAATTGCAATAGGTCATACTTCGGTCTTCAAGGAATAGTGTCGAAGAATAATGAAACATAGTTGAGCGTTTCTACTAGAAGGAGCTTCTAATAACATAGCTCAGCCGGGGAACCTTTATTTTTATTACTAAGCAGCATTGCTATGTTCAAATTTGAAGGGAATAGAACTCGGTGTAGTTAAAGGCAATCAAAGCTTTAGACTTAGGCCTCAGGTTGATATATCAGGACGGCACATTGTTAGACAATCAAGTACCTACTTACCTTGCATGTCCCGCGCAATATTGTTCTCTTTATAGGTGACAGTTTTCCTTAATTAAGTAGGTACCTACCATTAAGATATCTTAGTCCGTCAATTATAATAGAACTAGCTGACGCCGCGCGGTTACACCTGCGTGGTTCCCGTTCACATAGTATTACGGGAATAATTAACCTATAGCCTAGATAAATGGGCTATCTAACACTAAAATAATTTTTCAAATCGGACCAGTAGCTCTTGAGATTAACGTTCAACCAAACAAACAAACTCTTCAGCTTTATAATCTTAGTATAGATTTTGCTTAATTTAACCATATATATATTTTTTCATTACAAAGGTAAAATGGGATAATAATGATCACACAAAATAATTGAGTCTGCAAAGAATGAAAAACGTAATTTATCAAAGCTGACGAGACATTCAATTCAACCACGATTTAACATGTATTGTTTGTTTTGCCAAACTCGTGTCTACATTGAATATATTCGTAATTGTTGAGTTTCTTCACTGAGATGTAAATTATCTAGAGCAGTCATACTCGAGCATTTTAAGGTATGCAATAACAGGCTGAGTCGAGGGTTACATAATACATAACATTGTGTATTATTTAACCCTCGGCCTGTGGTGCAAAACCTCTTACAGTTGGTCATGGATTGAGTATGAGGACTTAAGCGTTTTTTTCAAACTTAGTTATACTTAGTTAGTTGTCATTTTAAACCATTACAGGTAGGTAAATGCAACATATTATTTATATGAAATTCTCAACGGTGGTTTAATTTTCGACAAATGAAGCCGCCTCCAACGTTTCATCTAATACGGATAACTAACGAAAACATATACGAAAAACGAACGGATACACTATAAATAGGTAATATTTTCTTTACTACGAGTATTAACATTCAATTACAAACTTTCCCTTTGCTTTGTTCTTTTATCAACTACAGGAGGACAACTACAGGATAATTACCTGTAAATATTCGTATTAAAAATCTATAAATAGTTTTCTGTTTGATATTCAAACGTCATCATTATTATCATCGTTTTCAGCCAATGAACGTCCTATGCTGGACGTAGGCCTCTTGTAATATGAATTCCAAACACCATGATCCCGAGCCGCATGCATCCATTGACTCCCTGTTACCATTGTATTAGTGATCATTCACTGATCAAATCAGACCTCAGGAATCAAGCATAAATCGAAAGCGTCAGTTCTGTTCTTGTAGACTCTAGATAGTATAGCATCTCTCTGACTTTATCTGTAGGAGGATTACGCTGAGGATTATAGACGCCCGTCGGCCGCTCAAATTGAATTGTAATATGCTACCGTTATTAATAACAGGGCGGATTGTTCAGGCAGATTCGCTAGGGTTGAACCTTGTGGAACACCAAGGCTGCAATAGAGCCTTAATTGTAATGGGCATTGGTTTAGCTTATGGGATCACTTTTATGTTATGTAAACAGTAGCATATGCCCGCGACTTCATCCGCACAGAATTCTGTTTTTTTTTCAAAAGGAACAATTTCCATACAAACATTAAATCAAAATTAAATTTTCAAAACTGTTTTCATCCTACTACTATTTCTAATAGATATACTAATTACATTAGCTATATCAAGCTAAAAGTAGCTAGTGGAATAAAATAATGCGATTTTTTATGATTTTCATGCAATACCATTACCGAATTTCCCCATTTTCCCGTGCTTATATTAAAAACATTGTACCAACATTATTACAAAAGCTTATACAGAATGTACCTAATTTTTAAGCGGACGTTTACTAGGTTTTGTATCTAATATACGTTTTTTAATAGTCATGAAATTAGTAATTGTTTTACAATAATTGTTCAAAAAATGTTCAATTTTAATGTCTGAGATTAAAGTGTAAGTGAAGTGGAGGTAGATTTTATTAGATAACATTGTCGCTTGCATTTGTTGGTTTTTTGCAGAGAACAAAATTAATAAATCTACTATTTGCCGTTATTGTAGTAAAAGTAACGATCGCTTCTATTCAATTAATGAATAGAAACAGTTTGATAATTGCTCTATTGTTAATATAACCTATAACGTGTTCTACCTAAAGATATCCTCTCAACCCTATCACAACACGATCACGCTCGTTGAGGCGAATAATTTTTTTTCCGCAAATTTTAAGCATCTCCCCTGAATTCCGCGAATCAGCCATATTTGTACAATAACTGCCCGCCCGGGATTTTTGCACAATGGCCTTTTTGTTTAACGACGTCTTTCTATTGCGACGAGCGCGTGCCGAGCCGCTTCAATGGGGCCCATTCGACCCACGGAGTTGGATTCGGCTTTGTGCCTGTGTGTGTCGATTTAGGGTTAACGTGAATTGAATACGATAGATTGAGTTGAAAATTGTTATGAGATTATATTGGTATCTGAGGTAATCACCCCATTTAATTATTTATATGGGACCGCAAACAACATACCTATTTAAGTAGGTTTGGCTACCCAGTTTTACAATTCAGAAGTGGTGCCTTATTATCTAAAGCTTTGATAGCCAGTGGCATGCACCTCGTGCAAAAATGCGCTGCATACCCTGGGGATTCCGTAAGAACCTCTATTGAAAAAGGAATTTTTCATTTTCTGGAATATTTACGTATGGTGCCTACCCTAGTTAAAAATACATAGTGTGCACGCCATTTGGTGGTAGCCCAAACATAACCTTGGCTTTTGATTCGGATTGTGGATGCCGGTCCAATACATTCACCTCCAACTTTTCAGTTATATAAAATTTAACATCACGTGCCGGTGAAGGAAAAACAGTGAGTAAATCGATTAGTAGGAAAATCTATATACCTACTAGCGGAACGCCCGAGACTTCGTCCGCCTTTAGACCTTCTTAATCCAGCCCTGTCGCAAAATCCGTTTTTAGCAGACGTCTACAATCTATAAACTACCTCCCTGCTGTCATTACGTCAAGCGATTTTTGACCTTTCGCATTTATATACCTATTAATTAAGATATACTCGCGCATGTTTCTATAAAATAAAATAAATAAATAAAAATTCCTATTACATGTTACATTTCAGAACTGGTGCACGATTTACTTAAACCGTCCGTTACCCGAGTTCTTGAGACATGGGTGGATAAAATAGAAACGCTCATAAAAATGTATGAAGCACAGAAGATGGGCAGCTAACACTAACGAGAGAGGTTGTTTGTTCCGCCGCCCGCCCTGTTATTCCGCGCCAACGGTAATTCTGACAAATGAATGTATTTTATTTACGGAATTGCCTCTCTTTACTCGAAGATGGGGATGTGAAACATATTGCCGTGCAAAGATTTTATAATAGAGATATGTCACTGGCGCGTCAAAACTGAGGCGAACAAAATATAATTATTGTCAATGTTATTGAGTCACTTATTATAAGGTGAGAAAAATTAGAATAATTGCCGGGAAAACCATAAAAACAACCCTTTTCTATTTGCCATACAAACGTTTAAGAGTCAAGGGGTAGGAGTAGGGTAGGGGTAGGGTAGGGAGGGGTAGGTAAGGGTAGGGTAGGGGTAGGAAGGGGTAGGGTAGGGGTATAGTATAAAATGTTATTGTTGCCGTGTGGCATTTGGAGTGAATGTTTGTATAGATTGGTCATTCGTAATCAACCCATATTCGGCTCACTGCTGTGCTCAATTCTCCTCTCAGAATGAGAGGGGTTAGGCCAATAGTCCATCACACTGGCCCAATGCGGATTGGCAAACTTCACACACGCAGAGAAATATGAAAATTCTCTGGTATGCAGGTTTCCTCACGATGTTTTTCCTTTATCGTTTTGAGACATATGATATTTAATTTCTTAAAATGCACACAACTGAAAAGTTGGAGGTCCATGCCCCGGACCGGATTCGAACCCACACCCTCCAGAATCGGAGACAGAGGTCATACCCACTGGTCTATAACGGCTCATTGGGTTTGTCATTGGTCATTATCATTAGCTAATTTTTACAGCATACTACAAAGCCAACCTTCCTTATAAATGGGATTTGGAGTTTATGCCCACCACGCTGTTCCCATTCAGGTTGGCGGGCTTCAGGTTACGCTCAAGATTAATAACAATGAACGGAACTGGCAGGGGTGTACGTAACAACGCGAACTTCCCAACACTGAACTGAGAATTTTCATTTTTTATGAAGAATTTCTAAAAAGAAAGAAAAAGCTCAATTTCATAATCCAGGCCTTTGTAATCCGTAGCCTCACAGGCTAATAACTTACTAACGAAGCAGTCATGTCAGTTAGTAAAGAATTAATTATAAAGTTTGAAATAATAATAATTAATTTTAATTCGCAATTATTTTAATATAAAGCAACTCTTTATTCATCATTACCAATACCTTCTTAACTACGTCCTACGTCGGAAAAAACGGCTCAGACATTATGCAAATGAACCATTGACCTTTTTAATAGGAGATCGATGAAATGAACCGAGAAAGCTGAACAAGAAATATGACGTGTGGGGGAGGGGCCTAGAAAAGCATAACCTCTAATTCTCGTTCAAGATTTGTATGTGCATTTTTCACCATCTTGAAAAAGGTAACTATGTATGTAAGAAAATCAAATCATTGAATCTTAATTTGACCCACTTCCCCGGTCTTCGATTAGGATGAATTTTTGCACACGCTCTGAGTTCTGATGACAATACATGACTAGCTAAGAAACGTCTTTACTAATCCAATATAGCGGCTTCCCCAATCACTTGTAACTATGTATGTAAGAAAATCTTGGAATCTTAATTTGACCTACTTCCCCGGTCTTCGATTAGGATGAATTTTTGCACACGCTCTGAGTTCTGATGACAATACATGACTAGCTAAGAAACGTCTTTACTAATCCAATATAGCGGCTTCCCTAATCACTTGTAACTATGTATGTAAGAAAATCTTGGAATCTTAATTTGACCCACTTCCCGGTCTTCGATTAGGATGAAGTTTTGCACACGCTCTGAGTTCTGATGACAATAATAGCTAAGAAACGTCATTACAAATCCAATATGACGGCCTCACCCAAGATGGTGGACTGGCTGTTTGAAATCCAACCCCATGTTAAGGATATCAAATGAAAGGGTTTACTGTCAGGAATACGAAAAAAATATTCACGTGACTTAAATCCAATATTTTATTTACATTATTAAACTCTGATCTCCATTGAGATTGAACTTTGACTCAATACCACTTTTTTGTTGCTCTTTGTACGTATTGTAACTGTATTATAGATTCTCTACATTATTTACGTATCATTCATTGTATCTCAATAACATCGATATCGATCGAAAAAGTCAAAAATTTTGTTTGAATTGCTTTTTGCTCTATTCTGTTTACGATCACGCTTGTACATAATTATGTATTCTGATATCACGGGACATGACTTTGATTATAGAGTCGTCGGAGTCATAGCCTGTTAACGTATAAAGGTCCATTTATATCTACAGACACAGTGCGTCACAGACAGGTAGCGTGGCAGACGCCCACATACACACAGTCTATTCACACTGCCCAACAGGTAGCTAGAGACACTTAAAGTGCTTTTCATGAAAGAAGTCCCTCAACCTTTCGAATTCGAACCTTCGCCCTCCGGAATCGGAGATAGAGGTCGTATCCACTGGGCTATCACGGCTCCACCATACCATTGTCACTCTCTCATCATCACTCTGAGACAAATCAATTTATTTCGCACAAGTGTCAAATAGTCGCATGAAGAATGAAAAATAAAATACTTAAATGATTTTTAAAGCTTTTATTAATTTCAAAAAATAACTATTACACATACAATATAATCACGCCATATCGATAAATTCCAAAATATACTATGAGAATACCTACATTAACTAACAAACAAAATATGCTTGCGAAAATTACAAAACTAAAAACTAACATCTTGTAATCAATTCAGTTCCAAATAGAGTCCATTTTGTCGATTGTCATCACAATATACACGGAAATTTATTTAAGGACACCCCACACGTTCCGACATTTGGTGTCGGATGTATAAAGCTCACTTTACACACTCCAATACCAAACCGACTGTAGGAAGGTCCAACCCATATCGGATTTCCATAATCAATCTACTTAATATCTAGTCTTAACACAGTGTTTTTCGTATTTGTTTTCACTCTTATAGCCCTTTGTGTGAAACGTACAACCCACGACACCCAATATGGTTTTTGTAAGATTTTTTTTATTAATGACATACACACACGAACCTAACAATCTTATATGACATGATATTAAAAATAATAATATGATATTATGAAATTCTGTGTAGTTCTGAATAAACTATAGGCGAATTTATTACATTAAATATGTACATAGAGCATCATTATTTTGTCTAATATAGTATGAACTGTATGACTAATAACAACGTTGCTAAACAAATAAATGTATCGAAAAAGGACATGAATACACTACACGACAAACGAAGGAACTATATAAATCATCACCAAAAACCACTTAAGGGTGTCTAAGGGTGTCGTTGAAAATTGAATCTCGTTTATACATGAAGAATTGAATAAAAAAATGTTTATCTACACTAATAAAAAAAGACTAGTCGACGTCACGCCTGTATTGACGCCCTACCACATTTACGTACTCTTGTCTATTTATTATTTATTGTATATAATTTTCTATATCACGAAGACCATTTGGCTAAACTTGTAAGTTTAATATGTAAATTAAGTAATAACACCTGATAAATGTTGGATAGTCTAAAAGTTGACAATTTCTTTCTAAACATGAGATGACAAAGATAAAAATCGTGAATAAGTTGTCAGACACTTTCATAATGAAACCGCCCCTGACGGACTTAAGTGTAATGTTAAGTAAACTTTTGTTTCTTTCCAAAACTTCATTTATTTTATTTATTATACGTATTCGGACGGGATGGGACGATAAGTTTTAGAAATATAGTTTCATACAAAATACATACAAACGTATGTAACGAGATACGGACGTAACGGCGACGTTGTTTACATATTACTACGTCCCGTCGCCACGTCCGCGTCTTAAGTCCGTTTTGTTTACTGACCTTTAATTATTTTAACCTAGCACCTCAATACCCATATTTCAATATATTGAAAAGAAGCAGTCTTCGCTTCGTTGAAGTTCATTATGAATAGAGAATTATTTATTCATTTTGATGTTATCCGCGAAGATCCACCAATCCAAGTGACATCACTCAGATCGGAGAGAAAAGCTTTCTACATACGTTCCAATCCGAAACGATTGCGAAGTTCATATTCAATTCAATTCGCTAAGAAGAGAAAAATAAATAAATTATTCCCTACTCGTTTATAGACATAACACAAAGTGTAAATAAAATTAGGTGCTATGTCAAAATAATTTTATTATAATTATGAAAACAAACATTATAATACAAAATCATGACGTATATCTATAGGATGTAAGCTACTTCAATTTACAATATTAAAAACATACATATAACCTCCTTTTCTGAAGTCGGCTAAAACTGTTTTGTTGTATACTTGCACTACTACCAAAAGCTAAATGCTCTTCATGACATAGAAATTACACAACTACAATTACAAATACAGTATTTTATTTACTTTGTCTTAATTTGACAATAATTTAAGAATTACTCGTGATTTTTCCTAACCAGTGACATTTAAAATACATAAATTCCTTTAATTAAATATCTACTCTTTAAATATGTCTATCAACATCAAATAACATTTACAATCTCATTTTTTTTTACAAAAATAACCATTCTATAATTTTACAATATTTTTTGCAGACCAATGTAAAACTAACAATCAAAAATTTTTTTTTTTTACAAAAAAATATTTCGTTTGAAACTTTGACAAATGCAATAATTATATTTTTAATAATACTAAATACTTTGTAGATTTCTTTTCACAATACTACTACGATACGCGCCTTCCCACATATAAACAATTTCGCCATGATTATGAATATCTTATATAAAGTTTTTTGCCTATATTTATGGTCAGCTTTATTACTTATGGTCAGTTCACTGGTCAGAAGATTTTGGTCAATTGAATGATATAGTCTGGCATATCCTGGTCACGTCTCAAATGAAAGAAATTAGAAACTTTTGTGTAATATTTTTACCTATCCACTTATTTTTTGTTAAAGTCAAAGTCTATTAAGAAAGCTATTGATTCTACACGTGTCTAAAATTGTTTTAAAGGTCAACACACATATTAACTCGGAAAGGGATCGTCACTATTAATATCAAATCGATTCATATTATTTGTATGAAGTTTCATACAATGCACACTTATCGGAATCGTAACTTAATCGCATTGCCTAGGGATCGACTAGCCATCAATTTGCGGTCGCCTAACCGTAGCCGAATCGTATCCGCAACCGATTTGTAGCTGTAGCCGATTTGTAGCCATAGCCGATTCGTCGTACCGGAGCTGCTGAACCATACATTTTGACGCTTAATCGACGGCAAGGCAGGAAGCGGTGACGATCCCTTTTCAAGTTGGTATGTGTGTTGAGACCCTAAATGTGCTTCCGTTCTTAATACAACTTTTGCGACATGACAAAATATATTGCTGATAGATTGTTCTAACTCTTAATTACATATATTGATTCTAAATGCTTTGTGATAAAGTATTTTATATAACATAATATAATTAGAAACTCAAAAAACAATTACTAATAACAATAGTAACATTTAGAAAAAAATATATTGCAAATATAGTTATAAACAAAATTAATATACTACAATGTGCCTAGCGAAGAGGACGTATCTTGCGAAGAGAAAAAGCATTGCCAACCAATAGCAGCATAGTTGAAATATCGCTCTCTTTCTTCCCAACGCAGCGAAAGAGAGATCGATTCCGCCGCTATTGGTCGACATTATACTTTGGTCTTTCGTGCGTCTCGATATATGTCGTGGAGCGCATCTGAGGCCTATGGGGCACACAGGCGTATATTATTTATGTCATAAACTTTGTGACGTCATCATTAGATTTTACGTATTGGGAAAGTTGACAAAATAAGTATCTATAAGTTTAGTCAAATCACAGTATAGACCTCGGTCTATACTGTGTGTCTGGATATCTGTCAGTCAGGGTACACAGAGTAATGTATGCACAGAGCTACATGAATGAGTGTTGATGGTCGCGTGTAGACAGTATGGGACGACGTACTATTTGAGTGGTCTCTAATTATTTGCAGATAAAGTTGGTTATATTCATTATATTACATTTATACTCTGTTCTTAGATCTTTAGGGGCGGGCGGCTAGATACATAGCACATACTACATACATCGACTCCATCACATAAATATTATGTCAGTCGGGTTACACAGAGTAGTGTCTGCACAGAGCTACATTATGGAGTATTGATGGTCGCGTGTAAACACTGTGGGACGACGCCGACGGTTTTTAAGATTGGCTCTAATTATTTTTATATACATTGAATTACATTGATTACATAATATTTCAACTCTAGTCTGAGTTCTTTATGGTGTGGACAGCTAGACACGTAAGTTCAATTACATTGATTCTGTCACATATATTACAGTTAAGTATCTGTCAGTCGGGATACACAGAGTAATGTCTGCACAGAGCTACATCAATGAGTGTTGATGGTTGCGTGTAGACACTGTGGGACGACAGCCACTTAGGATTGGCTGTAATTTTTTTTATATACATTCAATTACATTGATTACATAATATTTCAACTCTAGTCTGAGTTCTTTATGGTGTGGACAGCTAGACACGTAAGTTCAATTACATTGATTCTGTCACAATATATTACAGTTAAGTATCTGTCAGTCGGGATACACAGAGTAATGTCTGCACAGAGCTACATCAATGAGTGTTGATGGTCGCGTGTAGACACTGTGGGACGACAGCCACTTAGGATTGGGTGTAACTTTTTTATATACATTCAATTACATTGATTACATAATATTTCAACTGTAGACAGTTATTTATGGTGCGGACAGCTAGTCACATAAGTTCAATTACATTGATTCTGTCACATATATTAATTACAGTTAAGTATCTGTCAGTCGGGATACACAGAGTAATGTCTGCACAGAGCTACATCAATGAGTGTTGATGGTCGCGTGTAGACACTGTGGGACGACGTGCGCGTAGGGTAGTCTGTAATTCTTAACCGTGCGCGCGGCTAGACACTTGAGCGTGGTGTACTTGAGGGGGTTGACTATGGATGAGAGGTTCTGGCGGGTTGATTTGAGTATCTCTTCGGGGGTCTCGCCCTTGAAGTTGACTGTGTCGATGTGCGCGCCGTGGTTGAGCAGAGAACGGACCACTTCGGCGGGGCAGGGGTTTAACTGTGGAGAAAAATAATGGTTATTTATTTATTTATTTATATATATACTGAGTTTGCACACAATAACAAATACCGTGATATATGAGCCGTGATTCCAGTGTATATGACCTCTGCTTTCGATTAAGGTTGTAGGTTTGAATCCGGTCCGGGGCATGCACCTCCAACTTTTCAGTTGTGTGCATTTTAGGAAATTAAATATCACGTGTCTCAAGCGGTGAAGGAAAAATTGGCGTTCCCTAAAACCCCAGTTTATGTGAGACTTGGTTTTCATGTAAGTCATAGTTTAAATATATTACGTGATCATATTATGTAAGTTACACATTAACAACATGAATTATATTATATTATTTGACAATACGAGCCAAACCGCTATCCACCATGATGGTCTTTAATCTGGTTCTAGACGTCAAGTAAGCCCATAAGCACTAAATCTTAACCAAACAGTTTAGCGTTTGACAAAATTATTAGTTTCAACTTTTACCTCTAGTGACATCAAGTGATATCGTGACGTCACAAAATGTTTGACGTTTGTAAAAATTGAAAAAAAAAACATAATTTTTAAATGAAAGTTTTCTATGAAAGAAAACCTAAACTTACTTATTACTATATTTCAGACCCTTATCCCATGTACTTTTAATGTAAACTAAAATTAATATTAATTTTAATATGAGTCAACTACCCTGTAAACAAAGCCAGTTACTAACCTTACAAACTAAATGCAGAGGCGTATTCCCATCGACCAAGTTCCTCGCGTTGGGCTCAGCGCCCAGCCTCAGCATGAGCGCGACTAACGCGGCGCACGGCGCGTCGCCGCCGTCGCGCCCAGCACCGGCCCACGCGCCCGCCGCGCCCACGGCGCCGCCGCCCGCCGCGCCCACGACCAAGCCCGCGCTGCGCCCACGAGCGCCCTCGTCCGAGCACGCGATGTGCAGCATGGAGCGACGGAGAACCTGGGAATTATATGGAATTATTTTATTAAATAGCCGTGATAGATATGACATCTGCCTCATCGTTTCGGGAGGCGTAGGTTTGAGGCATGAATCACCAATTATTCAGTTATGCGCATTATAAGAAAATAATCTCACTACAGCTCGGGCGCTGTAGCATGGTGCGGGTGACAGTTCGTTTCAATCTTGAAAGTTTGCCGCGATTCACGAGAATAGTCCGTATTATGAACGTCACAAGGCAACTGTCACCCGCACCATGCTACAGCGTACATAGTATAAATCAATAAATATCACCTGTCTCAAAGGTGATATTTATTGATTTATACTATACTATACTATACGAAAAACATCGTGAGGAAACCTGCACACCTGAGAGTTTAATTTAATTTTAATTTTAATTCTCTATGTGTGACGACAACTTCAATATTTTTCAATAAATCATTTTATTAGATGTCTACTTAATTGTTTCTGAAAATATAACAATTAAAAAAAAATTTGGAAAACGTAGTATTGGTCGTGTTTGGAATTCCATGCAAGAGGCCTATGTCCAGCAGTGGCTACGTCCATCGGCTGATAATGATGATGATGATGATGATGATTAAAAGAACTCACCTTAATATCTAATTCAACAAGTGAATACACAGCCTTATGTATTTTTCTAGAAACATCTTCGGTACACTCCGGCTCCTCCAGTAGCCTGGCCATGAGCGCCGCGAGGTGTAGTGATATTTCGAGGAACCTGAAACAAGTAGAAGCGCAATTTAAATATATAGCAAATAATAATATAAATAAATAATAAACAGCGATGGTGACAGTTTTAAGGGAGCGAGGGAGCGTAGCGGAGAAACGAACTAATGCGGAGTAGAGTTGCGTGTCTGTCCACTGAAGCGGAGTGGAGTTGCGGAGCGAAGTTGCAGACTATGTTAAATAAATAAATGTTAAATTAAACTTATTTACCCCAGCTCCATTTCCCCGCTCCGCTTAGTTTCATATGAATTTTTAAACTAGCTCGCAAGTCCCTGTTCATTTAAGAGGAGCGGACATTTTGTGCAATCCTATTGGTTAATATTTCTCCGTTTTCTGACTCCGCTGCCTCGTTCCGCTTTGGTGGACTGGCAGCCTTAACTTATATATAAATTAAGAGTATGTTAATAGTGAAGCAATTTTGTAGCAGTAACAGGGTATCTGTAATCATAACTTGGAGTTACAGCGATTTAAGTCGTCTCTTTTCTGATTCATATAGCTTATGTATCTTTAAAACAAGAGTTAATAGGCAAGCAAGTATGATATTAGACCATACCTACACTAACCATCAGATGAGATTATGGTCATAGGCGACCCTACCTTGAATAAAAATGAAATACTTACTTGTGTAACGTTGTCATGGTGTGTTTCCGTCCGTACATAAACCCAAAGTCTAGCTTCAACAGGTCCAGGCCCATGTGTATCTGTGACAAGGCCTTCGTGAACACCGGCTCGATGTCTTCGAACGTCACCGGTGGAACTATGCGACCTGGAATTGACAGAGGACAATAAAGTTTCGTTTTGCATCTAACGGTATTTATCAGCTGTATAACTTGAAGATACCATGTGGCAGTCACCTTCACTTAGACAAGTCAAGGGTACAAATCATAAGGTAAACCTTTTTAACAAGGCAATTCCCAACAGGAATAGTTTAATTTTCCTATTACTTCCGATCTTGTGATGCTCTTGGCATCATGGCTGTAAGACTCATAGTCTAGTGTTTAGTCCTGGTAAATCCTCGTGTGCTGTGTTTGGCAGCATCACCTCTACGGCTTCAAGATCGATTGGAGAAGTTTGGAAGGTAGAGGATGTCCATTCGGTGATTGTGTGTATTTGATTATAGTTAGATTCGTAGTTTAGCCGATAGATGGCGCTGTGACAAATTTGCATCGCGATATGAACTTTTTAATGCCTCTTCACATTTCGTTGCACGTCGAGGGCGTGGTGTCACTGCTGGCGTACGTACCTCTGAGCGGCGGTCTCGCCCTCTCGGCCAGCATGTAGGAGAACAGCTCCGCGAAGCTGTACAGGCTGGACTGCGTGAGGGGGGACAGCGGCGGCAGCACGGCTCGCTGCATGTCGAGGGCGTGGTGCCACAGCTGGCGGCAGCGCGCGAAGCGGCCCGCGTCCGCGTACACTGCGCCCCGGTACCGCACGTAGTATGATGTGTCGGGGTGCGCCGGACCTGCAATTGACCAACGACAAATTTAATAAAAAAGGCAAAGTGGAAGGGAAGAGACCTCAAATCCGCACCATTCTCGATACAAATGTATACTAAGCTTTACAACTTTACAAGCCACGAAAAGCCGTACTGCATATGTGACATCGTGCCGGAAAATGTCGTGAATGTGTCACAACCCTCAGTAATGAGGAACACGACGCGGAGAGAGAGAAATTAAATATGTTCTAAAAAGAAATAGATTTTGGGGTCTCAAGCAATTGGAATGTAGACCGCAGTTGAAAATGCAATGTTGGACAATCCGTTATTATTTAATCCGTCGTTAGGTAAACCGACAACTTTGGGTGCCGCAACAAGAAGCGTTTATTGTTGTGTTCGAAAATCACTACAAAAAGGCCCATTTCCAGAAATGGACATCCAGCTGATGTAGAGATGAAATCGAACAATACGTTCGTTTTGTTGTTTACTTTGAAAACCTAATAAATTCATGCGACAACGCCTTTAAAGTCTCAAAGCACTTGACACTTAATACACCCCAATGAACTTGAGACTTGATTGAACATGGTTGTTAATACAAAACATAGAGACGAATGTCTTGGCAATCCATGGATTCACCGTGCGGGTGCCGGGTCCATCGCGTGGTAGAGAGAAAAACTCCGAGCAATGTCCAGGACTTGTGAGCTGGATGTAGGGTTAAGTAATTCCTTGACGATCGGTCAACACTGCCTGTTCTCTGCTCGTGTTGTTCTCCCTGCCTAGCCAAACTTGGTAAGATCCTATTAGAGCAGCTTCTTCTTCTTCTAATATAGAAATTGCTGCAGTTCTAGAGATGCGAAGGCCTTTAAGCAAGTTATAGAGCACCTACTTCTACTTCTACGGCGTACAGACTAACCACATAGCCATTTTTAGTTAGTTCATTTGTTAGGTCATAATATTTATTCACTTTTATACTGTGGTCCTCCGGAATGTTAATCTCCCACGGCACAGTAAGGTCAACAAGTACTATACGCTTAGTTTTGTAGATTGTAGTATTCTTCGTTAAACCCAAATTGTATTATAGCCAATTTGCCCAATTTTACCCACTTTTGCCCAATCTTACCCAACTTTTTATTATCATCACTTACAAGTGATAGAAACCAATATCTCTTTAATTACAAATGAACAAATACCTAGTATCCTCTCTCTAATGACAAGCGCCTGCATTCGTATCGCGTCGGGGTCGGCCAGCAGCTCCTCCAGCTGCTGCGAGTTGGTCGGCTCCACCGCGTAGTCGTACGCCTCTATCCGCGGGATGTCCTTCGGCTTGGGGATCGGCTCGCTGCCGTCGGCTGGAAACCTGGACAGATAGTTTAGATACATTTTAAAAAGCTCTTGAACTTTCTTATAAATACTAAAAATTTGGATGTTTGTTGGATTATATTTAGTATACACTTAGACGAATATGATATTTTGTCCATTGCTATAGCCGGGACCGACGGTTTGAGGTGGTCTTCGAACCAGAAAGAGCAGTCCAGAGAGCAGAACCAGAAAGAGTCAACTGACGTGTCAAAAGTGCTTGTAAACTGAGCCTACTTGAAATAAATGATTTTTGATTTTGATTTTGATTTTGCAGTAATCGACTGTCCGCTAAATGGACTAACTGAAGGAATACTAACAAACGACATCAAACGGACCTGGAGATATGACAATGATATCAAATCTTACTTCATAATCATGTTCAGCATGAGTCTCTTTTCAGAATGATAGGGGTTAGGCTAATAATCCACCACGCTGGCCCTACGCAGATTGGCAGACTTCACACACCTAGAGAATTAAGAAAATTGTCAGGTATGCAGGTTTCCTCATGATTTTTTTCCTTCACCTTCATAATCTCACTCACAGTCCATGATTCGCTTCCATAACACTGACATGGTTTACACATGAAAACGTTGTTTTTGTGTCATCAGCCATGGCTCCACGCCACCACACTCTCAATCAGATATACTAGTGCTAGATGAGTTATGAGCCGAGTGTCAAGTCTCACCTGTAGTCCATGGCCCGCTTCCACAGCGCCAGAGCGCCGACCATGTCTCGTCGCTTGTCCACGTACGTCGCTCCCAGCAGTTCCAACGCGTCGATACGTTGCTGCCTCGTCACCAGCCCCAGGTCCGCGTTTGTGAGGTGTTCCACTATGTGTGTGTGGCCCGTTAGTGATGCAGCTAGTAGGGGGGTCATTCCTGAGATAAAATGCAATGCCATGCATGAGATAAAATCATAAATCTTCTTGTATTACGTTTAATTGAATTGAATTATACACTTTATTTGTACAACTCAAAACACGGAAATATAAACAAAGAAACAATAAAACAAAGACATAGATATTGATTTCTTTCAGGCAACTTTTCGATCCACTTCAATGCACCAGGCAACAAATATGCTCCAAGTAAATTGTCCAACAAGATTACCACTTCATTTTAAATGTTTATTCAAAACGATTATGCAAAAATTAGCTCTATGGTTGCACACTAAGAATAGAAAATGACCCAGAATGGAACCCTGTGATACGCCCATTGTGGTAGAAGAACCGCGCCACTTTATATCATTTATGCATACTTTTTGAATTTATCACTGAGCAGAAAGGCAGTGAGATTAAGAGCAAAATTTTCGTCATAGTGGCTTAAGTTGTAAAAGAAGTTAATCGAATGCTTTTGACAAATCACAGAACACATCAATAGTATATATAATTACAAACTTTGACAGGCATCGCAGATGTTTTTTGAAATTTAGCACCTGCACCAGTTGTATTGCGACGTTTTGTGAAACCATACTTTACGACGAGACAAAATATGACAGATAATTAATTACCATACGAATCTACATCCATTGTCGCGCCATGGTCCAACAGCATCTTCAGTATGTGCAGTGACCCGCTCTCTGCACAATCGTGTAGTGCTGTGTTGCCTTTGACACTCTTCCTGTTCACGTCTGCGTTTAGAGATAGGAGGTATTTGGCTATGTGGATGTGACCTTTGTAGCATGCTATCATTAGACATGTGTGGCCGTGTCGATTTGGTTTTTCTATATCTGTAAAGAAGGAAATGGGATTTTTAATAAGAGGAGACAATTATATTTCTCTTAAAAAGTATCTTATTAAGAGAAATATAATTGCCATGTACCGATGTAAAACTTGAGTGATGGTGCCATGTTTATTATTTCTGTTGCTTTAAAATAACCATTTACTAGTTTTAAGTGAGTTTCAAAGAGGACGATTTTGTTAATCTGTCATTTATGAGTATTCTATACTATAAAAGATGTTAATATAGATGATATGGTAATTTTTGTTACTAACTCGTTAAATCATTAAAATACAAAGTTCCGTCGTGTATTATCTATGAATATTCCGGCATCTAAGAATCATAGAATTAATCATAGTTCTAAAAGGACTAAGTACGAAGATACTTGTTCATTTCAGTAATCGTATTTTGGTAAAGTAATACTACATATTTTTAAATAGTATAAACATTAAGCAATGCTTAAGAGAAATCTAGTTATTGCTATGCACAGACCTCATTATAATTACAGACAGCTTGCGCATTATTATGCATCGCAATTGTGGCTGACGCAAGCATCAATAAAAATTAAAAGCAACTGAAATATTTCCACGTCTACACCTTTCTCGACCAAGAACCCACATTCTCCTTAATATATTTAGTATAAATACCTGCACCATGTTATCATACCAGTGCACTGCGCTCAACTACGAACTTGACAATTTCGAACTATACGTCATGCTGTAGGTTCTGGAGCTGGCGTTGGAGCCTCGCCGCCGCCACGCCATCTCAATCAAGACCTATTGCCCTTATCACATGTGTTCTAGAGTTTATTTATATATTAATATTCAGGCAATACCACATATTTTACATTATACATTATACTAATTATACGAGTCAAACTTTACTATACAACATAAGAGGATACCCAGTTTGGGCGTAGCCTTAGTTTTCAAGTAACGAGTTCACACTGGAGCTCGCAGACACCCTTCACTAGTCACAGGAAGACCGTCATGCACTTCTCAATCTATGAAATTTATATTATACCTGCGCCATTCTCAACTAGGAACTTGACAATCTCGAAGTGTCCGTCGAAGCAGGCGGCCCGCAGCGGCGTGCTGTGTGTGAAGGTTCTGGAGTTGACGTTGGCGCCCGCGCGTACCAGCAACCTCACCAGAGGGAGGTGGCCCGCCGCCGCCGCACACCATAGCGGCGGCGCATCTTCTATCGTCTCTCCATCGAATGTCACTGGAAACAAACATATGCGTTGTAAAGGAAACAGCTGTGCGATTTCAAAGTATCAACATAATTAGTCGTCGTCATCAACCCATATTCGGCTCACTGCTGAGCTCGAGTCTCCTCTCAGAATGAGAGGGGTTAGGCCAATTGTCTACCACGCTGGCCCAATGCGGATTGGCAGACTTCACACACGCAGAGAATTAAGATAATTCTCTGGTATGCAGGTTTCCTCACGATGTTTTCCTTCACCGATTGAGACACGTGATATTTAATTTCTTAAAATGCACACAACTGAAAAGTTGGAGGTGCATGCCCCAGACCGGATTCGAACCCACACCCTCCGGAATCGGAGGCAGAGGTCATATCCACTGGGCTATCACAGCTTACAAACAACATAATTAGACTAGTTTATAATTACTACGAGACTGTCATGTTTGGAAGTCCATGCAAGAGGCCTATGTCCAGGAGTGGACGTCCATTGGCTGTTAATGATGATGATGATGATAATGGCCCAAGACAAGGAATCAGGAGTTTCTGCTGCTTTAAGAGAGTTGTTGTGTCTTGCCTCCAGCCAAGTTTGAACACTGTAGGATTTTATGTGGTAGTCGGAGATCACAATAATCTGGTCGCCTCCCTATGGCGTATAGAGATGTGTGATCAGATGTATCAGCATATAATGACCGAGACCGACAGCTTACAAGTTACAAGTTTTACGAGGTACAGGTATGTGATACTACAAACTTCCCCACTCCAGACTGATCCTGAGAACTTCAAATATACTCAGAGGCACAATTATCCACCCTATTTAATATGACGCGAGTATATTAAAGTGGGCGGATAATTGTGCTTCTGAGTATAGATTGCGATCAAGAAGATAGCTTAAGAACTTTTACTACGTAGATAAATGAATGGTATAGGCTAAGCCCGTGCAAATACGAGAATGTAAGTAACGACCTATCTATATTCGCTAACCTAATCCAAAAATGTTTTAAAACAAGTTGGCCGCTATACTCGTCATTTTGGCATGAAGAACGGACCATTTACATATCCTATTAGTAACAAACAGCTTCTGAGGAAGACTATTATTCTAAATTGGGAGACGACCTATTATTTTGCGTCCCGAAAAGAAGAGTAGCAGCTAATTTTTCAACTCGTTAGTTGGTATTTGATATATTATATCCTACCCGATGCTCAGGCCGTCGTCCGTCCTTAAATCTCTATAATCCGGCCCTATAGCAAAATCCGTTCTTAACGGATACCTAATAATTAAAAACTACTCTCTGCCAAATTTCATTTCTGTACGTAAGCGGTTTTCTTGATTTCGTAATGAATTATCTTTCGCATTTATATACTAAGAAGATGATCAGGATCACTCAATGCAAGAATTAAGTACCTACACATCTCAATTATGAGTGAATGATTTTTGATCGTCAAGAATATAATAATTAGCAGTACACTAGAGATTTTTGTGACGTGTTTGTTCCCTAACGAGCAAGTCACAAAAAGTACTGTCACCATGCTAATAACATTGGTGAGAATTTCTAATTTTGGGGACTCCCAATAGAAGAGAAATTAGCTCTCGAAAGCAAGTATGCATTACCGTAAGGTAAAATGGCGTCAGGCCAAACGGTGACGCAATGAAAAGGTGAATGCGGACGTTAAACAATAACAATTGTGCTCTCACAGATACACTCATTGCTAGACCTTGTTAACATGTGTGGACTTTATATCATTAACTCTCGACTTTAAAATGAAGGGACTACAGTTCAAATTCGCTTATTGCAATGTATAGCTGTTTTGTTTAAAAATAAGCGAGACCCTGTTATTTTTTCAAGATAATAATGCTCAAATTTGCATTTACGACTATGTTACTTTATGACTAAACAATTTCAAAATTTTATTTAGTTCATTTCAATAGTATTTACAAGCGCTTTTCAAAATTTAAGTCCGTGTATGACCTACATCAATGGGTTCGGAATGCTGATTCTACTGAATAGAGCTGCCAAGAAAAGTAATTTATCTTTTTAAACGATCATTATAAATGATTAATTTGTCCACATTACCCCCAAAGCTATTAATTTCATCCAAATATTATATCATCATCATATCAGCCAATGGAAGTCCACTGCTGGACATCGGCTTTTAATACGGACTTCCAAACATCACAATCATAAGTCGCCTTCATCCAGCGAATCGCTGCGACTCGCTTGATGCGTCATCAGACCACCTGGTGGGGGATCGACCAACACTGCGCTTTTTAGTGCGAGGTCGCTATTCCAGCAGCTAGGGACACCAACGTCCATCGACTCTTCGAACTATGTGTCCCGCCCATTGCCATTTTATCTTCGCGACTCGTTGAGCTATGTCGGTGACTTTGTATTCGGAATATTATAATGTTTTAAAGTAGTTAGTGATATTTGTTAAGAACTGTTATCTCATAGGCTTTCCTGGTAAAAGCTTTTGTACAAATCGGCGTAACTCTGATGATTTCAGCGATACTCTGCAGGATAAATGCTACAATATGTTTGCATGTCGCTCAGAAGCTCATCTCAAATCGTCTAGTTGGATATCGTTATTGACTAGACTATATTCAACACCGATATTGTTCCGCGTGATTAAATCGCATGGTCGTGCCGTCATGCCACGCAAACGGATGCGTGACATTCCTGCACGCGACGGCCAGTGGTGTAGCGAGAGCGACTAGCGTATGTCACTTTCGTGTCGACAACCGACAGTGTGGTCGTTTGGCTCAAATTACACATTGAGCTCATTTATTTTTTATTAGTATACGCCGCGCGGTTTCACCCAAATGGTTCCCGTTCTCGCAGGAATACGGGGATAAAATATAGCCTATAGCCTTCCTCGATAAATGGGCTATCTAACACTGAAAGAATTTTTCAAATCGGACCAGTTGTTTCTGAGATTAGCGCGTTCAATCAAACAAACTCTTCAGCTTTTTAATATTAGTATAGATGGTAAAAGTTGACAGGCCAAGCAGAAAGATCACCTGATCCCTTGCCAACGAGAGAGCAACACTATAAGATATGACAGGAACTCAACTGTCTGGATGATTCAGATTGTTAGTTGTTTAGCCTATGTGGATGTGGATCATGAAGTCCTGGGTTCGAGTCTATATAAGTTACAGAGTATTTCTTTGTTCTAAGAATTTTAAGTTGAAAATCTTAGCTCGGAGTTGGGAAGTTGGTGGTGTCACCCCCGTGCCCCGAAATGCAAGTATGGTCGTGTCTTCGCTATCATTATTTAACCTCTGAGAGTAGTCGTTATTGAATTTAACAGTAACATCTTACAGCTATACCCACCAAGCCGCATTGGAGCAACGTGGTAAGACATCTACATCTCTTCTCCAGCCCTTTAGAGGGCTGTTAAAATAGTCTGATACCATTATCAGTTCATATAAAAAAAAGTATTAGAACAACTTTTGAAGAAAATTGTATGATTCTCGAACCTATTTTTACTGTTTCTAAAAAATCTCGTCGTTTTATCGTGGTATGTACCCGTTTAAATAACATTCATAATGAACAACCACGAAATAAGTTTAAAATCATTGGTTTCTAACCTACCTACTAACTAACTACGGTTAGTGGTTACTGGTCGCTAAAATAGGCTGATAACGATGAAGTTATGTTACCTGAACCAGGCTGTTCGATGTCAGCCTTGCACCGCTTGATCAGGTACTCGGCGACGTCATAGTGGCCGTTCCTGCACGCGATGACCAATGGCGTTGCGTCTGTCACTTTGGCACCTACTAACATGCTCAGCTCCTCCGAGCGCCAACTGTGTAGGTACATCTGCAACAAAGAAAATAGATATGGTCATAAACATGAACATGGCCATAAACATGGAATAGCTTAGGTTCAGGTGGTGTTTGGGGTCCCGAAGTGCTGTAATGGCGATCCCCCACCGAAAAGCGCGGTGTTAATCGACCCCGCATTAGGTGGACGGAGGACATCAAGCAGGTTGCCGTTGAATGCGGGTCGAGAACGTGGTGTTTGGAAGTCCATGCCAGAGGCTCATCTCCAGCAGTGGACGTTCATCGGCTGTTAAATTATTATGATGATTCCCTGTGGTAAGCCCAGGGTTTTCCATGCCCAAAGCCATTTATACTCAAATGCCAAAGGATAACAAGACTGGCTGTGTTTTAATGGATTTCCTTTGTAATATTCACTAGCAGATGATAGAATCAAAGGATTACTACTGAGAACTACAGTCAGCGCGTTATCAACTGATTCGTCGGGTCATCTATCATATCCCCACGTCTATTTGACATTTATGGGCTCTCGGCTCAGTTGATAACGCACCGACTATAGTTCTCAGTATAATAATCCGGCTTTGATTTTTCGGTAGTGGTAACTACTACTTACTAAGGCTAGAGAAGTAGATTGCATAATAAAGCCATGTAACCTAACCTAAGCATTAACAAATGCTCATTCAGTTCACAACTAAAATAAAACGTAATTAATTGTCTTCGACGAAAATCTCCATAACAATTCGGAACACCAAAAATCGTGTGCCAAATCTGCAATCTCCGAAAGCTTTCGCCTCCACAAATTATGCAATTAATATCCGATTGACCTCCTTTTCAAACCCACTAAAGCCTTTTCAAGTTGGCTAGACACAAATGTGACGACCCCAAATACTAGGAACGTTACGCCTGACGTAACACATTACGACACGTCGACTCATATTAAAAATGATAGCGTTTTCCGGTGCCAACAGCGTGTGACCCGGTTTCTGAACCTTGACACTAGACGGTAAATTGCATAGAAATCTTAACAACAAACCAATAGAAATGGCGTGACGCGCGACGCGCATGTTTGTCACCATGGATTTTTCATAATAATAGCACCTACAATATATTAACCTACTTATATTAAACTAACTGATGCCGCGTGGTTCCCGTAGAAATAAGAAAAGAATATTATATAGCCTATTGCCATCCTAAATGAATGGGTTATCTATCTAACACTGAAAGATTTTTTCAAATCGGACCAGTAGTTCGTGAGATTAGCGCGTTCAAACAAACAAACAAACTCTTCAGCTTTATAACTGCTACTTGTACCTGTACTTGATATTTTGTTTATTTGCTGTTAATAGGCGCCGAAACTCCTGGACCGATTTTAGGAAATTTTTCACCAAAGAAAGCTACATTACCTACAAGTAGCATGGGTTATATTTTTCCCCGTATTCTAACTGAATCAGAATTTACGCGAGTGAAACCGCGGGATATACTGACGCTACTGGAATCTATTGTTAGTACACGCCATTTCTATTACCTTGTTATTACTATACCGATGGTACCTCGGTACTTTAACAATGAACCGACGGCCTTTGGAAAGCGCGCTGTCGTGAACTTTAATGGTGTAATGGGGTTTTAAATTTCCAAAGGAAGTATATATCGTTCCTTCCTTTCAAAAATAACTGTGCTGTATCATTATTTATAATGACATGTAATGCTACGTTACAGACGTATACATATTACATGTATAAATTTATATGTTACACGACACACAATATATATATATACAATACAAATATAATCCCTATTTTCCTTTCCAAAGCTAAAAAAAATTACTTAACCGATTTTATTCATCTTTATTTTTCGTTTTCTATAATTTGTACAAAGGCTCTACAGAACAAAAAAAATAATAAAATTACACAGAAAATAATATCAAAGAAAATATAACAAATAATTTATAAATGGTTAAACGAGGAATTTGAACCTAGGACTCGTAAAACGACAATACAACTGAAGAAATTATGAATAATTATAATGAAGAAATTATGGTAATGATAATAAGATATAAAAGTCAAGTCGCTTTCGTTTCTTTATTAAAAATCCTATTACGTAAGTCACGAACTAGGTGATTAACGTTTGCATCACTGCATAATGCGGTAAATATGGCTTCGTAGTTACAAAATCTAGCCATGTAATAAAATACTTGGAATTTTGTCTGTACATCTATTAATTATTTCTATTGTTTAGTATACAAACTCAAATTAGTTTCATTCAAATACAAGAAAAATAAATTAATTAATTAAAAAAATAACAAAAACCCGACTGCATAAAGTATAAAAAAACTGAAAAGAAAAAAAACAAGCTCAGTCCATAAGTGTTGAAAGCAATTAGAAAATAGTCGGGGCCTTAGATATTGGATAGAATGATTTTCTTCTACATAATTTAATAGGTCCTGGCTGTTTTCTAATGACTGAGCTTGTTTTTTTTTTTTTTTTTTTCAAAAAAAATCAATTCATTATGACACCCGGTCATAATAATGAATTGATTGACACCTTATTGTGCATATGGTTTTTAACTAGGGTATGCACTATAAGTTAAAAATTGGAAAATTCCTTGGCCAACTATGTATTCTGTGGTCCATAGGTTTATATTGAGTCCGTAGTGTCTATAAAGTGCACCCTATTGTCTATAGGATAGGTTCCTATGGAGTAGGTGTATAAACATACATAATGCTAAAATCATAACGTAGTCTAGTCTAGTCAATATCCTTGTTATAATTATTGTAAAAAGTGTAGATATGAATATGTATATTATGTAGATAATTAGGTACGCTCCTCCATAAATCTTACAAAATTCTTATTTTGATGATTTTGACAACACTTTTTGATATTTATATGCAATCATTCAGGGAAGGCTTTCGTATGATGAGGTATGACAATTTTAAAGCGCGTCATTTTTATTTGAATAAAATATTATGCGTGTATTCTAAAAAAACTGCTGCTGACGACAACCAGTATTAGAGCGGAATCTAGTCAGTGGCGATCACAATAGATCGAAAGCGGTCAACATGATACATGGACCTCGTGAAAACCTGCAGAGCCTCTACATCAAGAAGAAGAAGAAGAAACACATTATAATAAGTAGAATGCACCACCAAAATTGAACAAAATCATACATCGTCGGACTCACATTTTTTTTTTACAAAATTATAATAATTATTGCGTTTTACTTGTGATCACGTGGAATATGCACACGTTATAAGATTTAAGAACCAAGTCCACTAACAACACGGAATGGAGTGGTTAGCAAATCTGTATAAAAATACTAAATTACATTTACATAAACATGTAAAATACTCACGTATAATAAAGTTAACTCCAAGTAACACAAAAAGGACGAATAAATAATAAAAACAAAAATAAATCAAATAATTATCCGTTATAAAATATAGCACAAGTAAACTTTAATCTGAACATTAATTATATTTGACACAATATTAAATTTATTTTATATTTAAAATATTTTAACTGGACGTAACACACGTCATTCCAGTACAAAGTGGAATGGTCATAATAAGCAAGTAGGTTAAAAGTTTTGAACAATACACCCTCTGGAAGCGTTGCCACAATGAGTACCTATTGTCTTTGATTGCGTCCAACAAAGACGTTTGACAAAGTGACTTTCAACATCGGGTCGAAAAAGTAAAGTCAATGATTGCAAATAAATAATTTAATAAGGTTTTCCATAATCCCTAATTATTATTATTATTGGTCACTGGTACTACGGTGTAGTCAAATAGTCCAAAACGTGAAAAACAGATATAATCACGAAAAGCTCCTAAAATATGAACTTCTTTTTTTTTAATTATTTACAAGTTAGCCCTTGACTACAATCTCACCTGATGGTAAGTGATGATGTAGTCTAAGATGGAAGCGGTCTAACTTGTTAGGAGGAGGATGAAAATCCACACACCTTTTCGGTTTCTACACGACATCGTAACGGAATGCTAAATCGCTTGGCGGTACGTCTTTGTCAGTAGGGTGGTAACTAGCCACGGCCGAAGCCTCCCACCAACCAGACCTAGACAAATTAAGAAAATCTCAATTTGCCTAGCCGGGGATCGAACCCAGGACCTCCGTCTTTTAAATCCACCGCGCATACCACTGCGCCACGGAGGCCGTCGAATGCTGTCATGTTTTAGATGTTATTAAAAATTGATTTTGTTGCTATGAAAATAAAAATTTCAGGCTAATACATTTCCAAAGGTTATTCCAAATCGAATGAGCTATCGCTTATATTTTAGGAGCATTGTCTTTCTTCTTTTTCACGTTTTTGAATTATTTGACCAGACTAATGCCAAAGAACACAAAATTCCCAACTCTAGGCTGGGTTTTAGAACGAAATATTCCTCAGATGAGCTCAAATAGCCCAGTGGATATGACCTCTGCCTTCGACTCGGAGGGTGTAATTTTGAATCCGGTCTAGGGCATGCACCTCCAATGTTTTTTAGTTGTGTCGTCGTCATCAACCCATATTCGGCTCACTGCTGAGCTCGAGTCTCCTCTCAGAATAAGAGGGGTAAGGCCAATAGTCCACCACGCTGGCCCAATGCGGATTGGCAGACTTCACACACGCAGAGAGTTAAGATAATTCTCTGGTATGCAGGTTTCCTCACGATGTTTTTCTTTACCGATTGAGACACGTGATATTTAATTTCTTAAAATGCACACAACTGAAAAGATGGAGGTGCATGCCCCGGACCGGATTCGAACCCACACCCTCCGGAATCGGAGGCAGAGGTCATATCCACTGGGCTATCACGGCTCATACTGGGCTATCACCCCTCATTTAGTTGTGTGCATTTTAAGAAATTTAACTTCACGTGAAATCTTAGCCATATTGGTTGAGCCTATCTCATTCTCGAGAATCTCATTCGAGAAAAGACTCGTGCTCAAGAGTAAGCTGAATATGGGTTGTTAATTATGATGAATGATGATGATTCCTTACAAGAAATAAAAGCTCTGTTTTTCATAGCTCAACCCGGTTCTTCGTAATCTGAAGCCAAATTTGCCAACCACTGAACCATCGACGCACTTGAATAATGTGAAATGTGTGTATTTTAAACAATACAATAACAACGGCAATTGAACAATGTAGAGTCAACGTCTCTTAAGGTTCCTCCGGTTAATGAATGAGTAAATTAATTATTCATCATTAGCAATGCGTGATGTGTATTGTCAAATATAGTGAGCCAACCAAAGATTTTATACTATAGATATATCACTAGCGCACCGAAACAGCTCCCGCATTCTGTAAAGTAAGCATGCAGATTACGATTTTGAATGTTGCCAGGAGGTTTGTTGTCCCATAGATAGATAGATTTATTTGCACACCACAAAGACAAATACAAGTGAAATAAAAACAAATTAGGAAGAGATCAGCATACAAAAGGCGGCCTTATCGTAGCGATTTCTTCCAGGCAACCTTCGGTTTAGGAAAACTAAAGAACATCAGCAGGTGGCGTAAAACAAAAATAACCATAGTATTAGTAATACACATACATACAAATAATTTACATCCTAACACATAAACAATATTACACAAACACCTACAATAATGAATAAAATACATATCAAAATATACTAATAAATACATTTAGAAGAAAAATAATATATACAGATCGTCTTTACTGCACCAGATAATGAGTCTTTACGGCATTTTTAAAAATGTCCAGTGTCTTTGATTGCCGTATGTTTAAAGGGAGAGCATTCCATAACTTAACGGCTTGCACAACGAAAGAATGTTTATAAAATTTCGTCTTATGCACGGGTAAACATAGAGTTAGTTATCGACACTGTCTCAGTTCAGACTGCACTCCCTGAAACGTAAATTTCTCCTTCAGATACTATATATTCCCATATTCCTACAGCAACAGGAACCACGCGATTGACACTGCAGGGCGTTTGCCAGTACGCAATATAAATTGAATGCATTGTTTGTTATTTTAAGAACAAACAAAGCATACTATTAAAAAAAAAATATATGCAAACAAAGTCGCGGGCATTAATTAATTATCAAGTCACAGGAAGACCTCCAGGAACTGCGTGTCACAATGGGTATTGTCTCGAATTGCGTTTCACAAAATCGTAAGAACAAAGAGTCTGTCGAAACTGGGTCGCCGTCCACCCGCAGGGTCAATGTCATATCGTATCATGAATCATTCACCGATTTCCAATAACGAGGAAGTTCTACATACGGCATGATTTTGACGGCCTCCGTGGCGCAGTGGTATGCGCGGTGGATTTACAAAACGGAGGTCCTGGGTTCGATCCCCGGCTGGGTCGATTAAGGTTTTCTTAATTGGTCCAGGTCTGGCTGGTGGGAGGCTTTAGCCGTGGCTAGTTACCACCCTACCGACAAAGACGTACCGCCAAGTGATTTAGCGTTCCGGTACGATGCCGTGTAGAAACCGAAAGGTGTGTGGATTTTCATCCTTCTCCTAACAAGTTAGCCCGCTTACCACTAGGTGAGATTATAGTCAAGGGCTAATTTGTAAAGAATAAAAAAAACGGCACATATTATGTTGTATGTATGTTTGAAGAGGAGAGCGTAGTCTTGAACCCCTCACCCCTGTCATTCTGACTGGTGCTCAGCTCACTCAACAGTTAGCCGAATATGGGTTCATAATGATGTAAGTTTGTATACATTTGTATGTACACATTGATAAAACATAAGATGTGAAAATATGTCGTAAAATATTTTTCACCTTTATTTGAAAATTCTTTTTGATCGCGGTTTTATTAGTTTTGTTAGTTAAGTTATGTAATGTTTGCCGGGCCAGTTACAATATTATGAGATTATTGAAATATACTCATATATTATGTATAAATAAACGACCATAATTCTAAGTAATCATAGAGTATTTATTGTATTTAAAATAATTTCCATAGCGTGTTTCTATAGATATGACTCCTGCAAATTATTTATTTTTACAAAAAAACGTTTTCAACCTTCACATTAAGCGCTTCCATATACATATATAATATCTGCAGGCGTGCCTGAGTGAGTCGTGGATGATCTTCGAGATACATACGAGTATGCATACCTATATTAGTCTTAAAATCTAAATTATATGAAACTAGCGGACGCCCGCGACTTCGGCCGCGTGAAACTCGATGTAAACTTTCAACTTCCTCTGCTCAACCCCCACCCTACCCCTACAAAAAAAAGTATCCTATGTCCTTCTCCTGGCTCTAAACTACCTCCCTGCCAATTTTCAGCTAAATCGGTTAAGCTGTTCTTGAGTTATAAGTGGAGTAACTAACACGACTTTCTTTTATATGTATATATAGATTATAAATAGTTTAAAAAACTAAAAAACACGCTTTTAGCACGTACTAAAAATTACAAATATTGGATTTAATTAACTTTTCGTATTCTTGACAGCAAAGCCTTTCATTTGATATCCATATCATGGGGGTGGATTTTAAACAGCCAGTCCGCCACCTTCACCACCAAATTGGATTTGTATTGAAGTTTCTTAGCTAGTCATGTATTGTCGTATTCCCCTCAAAGTAATTATTTCAAAGAAATCGACACATCGCATAAAACGGACTTTTAATTTTACGATAAATAAAATCCGTTCGATGCGATCCATACGATGCGGATCAGTGGACGCACTTGTATGATTTTCTATACAAAGAATACTAAAATCCATTTGATGCGATGCATCCGATAAGTACAATGCGGATCTGTGGATGCCTGCTATATAGCAGTTAATCAGTTTGCAAGCTATTTTCGTCAGCAAAAATACGCAATTCCAAAAGTAATTATACCTCCAGTCCGTTAGTCTCAAAACAATGAACATTAAAGTAAAATAAAATAAAAAGATCGTAATCACGTAACCACGTGAAGGCTGTAATAGAACGTGACGAGATTTTAACACAAGAACAAACACAAACAATGTCAATGACCTATCAGCTGATTAGTGACGTCATACACGGAGCGGCCTCTAAAATGTAAGCGGCAAACAATTTCCAATTTCGCACGGCTTAAGGCAGTCGCACACGATCAAGTTTATCGTCCGTTTTAATTCTACAACAAGTTAGCCCTATACTGTGATCTCACCTACTTAAATGACGATCCAATTAAAGATGGAAGCGGGCGGATTAAAGGGATTAAAGATGGTAATAGACGTGATAGCCCAGTGGATACGACCCCAGCCTCCGATTCCGGAGGGTGTGGGTTCGACTCTGGTCCGAGGCATGCAACTCCAACTTTTCAGTTGTGTGCATTTTAAGAAATTAAATATCACTTGCCTTTTGAGACAGGTGAAGAAAAGACATCGTGAGGAAACCTGCATACCACAGAATTTTTGTAATTCTCTCCGTATGTGAAGTCTGCCAATCCGCATTGGGCCAGCGTGGTGGACTATTGGCCTAACCCCTCTTATTCTGAGAGGAAATTCGAGCTCAGTAGTGAGCCGATTATGGGTCGATCAAATCAAATCAACTCTTACGTGGCATAGTAGCGGAACGCTAAATCGGTAGGCGGTAAACCTTTGCTTGTAAAGTGATAACTAGCCAAGCCCGATGCCTACCACCAATTTAGAGAAATAACTTTAGCTGACCCGAGCCGAAAATCGAACCTACGACCTCATAATTGACAACCACAGCAATACCGTCTGTGCCAGAGAGGTCATCAGAAGCGCTTAGAGACGTAGACACTGAAAATAAATATCACCCCATAACCATATTGCGATATTTTTTCACTGTACACTTCCAAGCGCTTTGAAGGACGGTAAACTAATACCGTCTGTGCCGTAGAGGTCGTCAGCGGCGCCTAATGATTTAGGCAAATAACAAAGACAGTGAAATATCAAACCACATATTTCACTGTCCACTTTCCTAAGCGCGCTGCAAACAGAAAGGTAAACTTGATTGTGTGTGACCGACGTTACTTATTGGAAATTGCGCACGCAAAATACAGGAACCATTTTTTTGACCGGAGCAATTATTGTTGTTTGGAAATTTTCCTATCAATACTGACACGTTCATAATTAATTCTTCGTTACGAAGTCGACCTCCTTTAATTTGGCGTGCATTTCGTATCTGCATAAAGTCAATGCAAGCAAATACAGCTGCATCAAAATAAACATATTTTTTATTTATTTTACAAGTTTACTTTTGACTGCGACCTTCACTTGATGCTAAGAAGATGCATTCTAAGATGGAAACGGAATTACTTAAAATAAGTAAGTTCATTATATCCATACGGTTTCTATGAGACATAGAAAACGTATGGATTAGTAAGCGTAAGTGTTAACGCACACGGGCCATACGCGACAGCCACAAACGCCGTTACAAGAAGCTAGAAGAGACCACAAAAGTAGCTGAATTGCGCTACAGCCACTTGTGGCCAGTGGTCGACACTTGTGGTCGGTGGCAGCTACTTTTTTAACCCATATATGCAGTATCATAATCGAGTCCGCCAAAATGTATGAAAAGTACAGGAAATATGCCGGTAGCGGCGTTTTGTGGTTTTAGCCGGTGGCCCGTGTGCGAGAGCCCTTAAATAGCGTGACGGTACTTGTCGGTAGGGTGGTAAATACTCCGATAGAGACCTACCAACAGACCAGACTTGAGTCAATTTTGGAAACAATAAAATCAGAAACTGATTTGAGCTGTGAATAGAACCCAGGACCACAGAATACAGGCCTATTGAACACAGATTACATAATATGTACAAGCCAGAACACACAATAACCAGGAGTCAAACGAAAATATTATATTAAAAAAACTTCGTCTGCCAAAAACCAATTTATATAATTATGCTAATTGCATAAGTTTGGTTTGCCATTAATATAATATTCTAATAACTGATGCTACACGACAAACAATAATAATAATTTAATATGAATAGAATTATATAATTCTATTCATATTTAATTATTATTATATCAAAATGAAAAAAATGTTTCGTCGTACTGACTACTATATTTTTTTCACGGTCAAATCGACCTTAATCAATACGAGGGTTATCAAGACTTGTCAAGATAAAAATATTCGTATAATAATAAAACCTATTCTCTTTTGAAGACGAAATTTGACTAACCCACCTTTCCTGACGAGCTGGTTGAGTATTTTGGAAGTTGTTTTTTTGGGTTAGGTACCCTGTTAACGTACCCACCATATAGCCTAGTGGATATGACCTCTGCCTCCGATTCTGGAGGGTGTGGGTTCGAATCTGGTCCGGGGCATACACCTCCAACTTTTCAGTTGTGTGCATTTAAAAAAAAAAAATCACGTGTCTCAAACGGTGAAGGAAAACATCGTGAGGAAACCTGGATAGAGAATTTTCTTAATTCTCTGTGTGTGAAGTCTGCTAATCCGCATTGGGCCAGCGTGGTGGACTATTGGCCTAACCCTTCTCATTCTGAGAGGAGACTCGAGCTCAGCAGTGAGCCGAATATGGGTTGATGACGTAACGTAAACTCAGTGGATATACTCAACAACATGCCAGGTTCACAGACAGTGAGGCACCTGGAAGAAGAACATTAAGTAGATGTTACCTTCTTGATCCGTCTAAGCAGTCGTTTGTGACGCCGCAGCAGAGTTTTGCCGCAACGTCGGAGCCTCTCGATCCATCGGCACCTCACTGGCACCAGGTCAATCAAATCCCATACACCGGACACTGACATACTGGTACTGTCTACACTACATTACACTACACTGTGACACTCGCCTTCAAACGGCCGACCAATATGGTAACACTAATAATTTCTTATGATTATAGTTTTAGGTTTTGATTAATTTTATCACTTTCCAATCAATTGGAATCAGTCCAACTGTAAGATGAAGATTTGTTATTTTTTATTGTGTAATTGCTGTAGATTCGATAGTAGGACTGTCAGTTTTACTGTTAAAATCCACCAGATTTAAACGCGTGGATTAGAAGATAGGGCTGATATTTCTTAATGTGATGGTAGCTCGCTTGATGTCGTCAGCCAACTAACCCTTATCAATGCTATTCCAGCACTTTGTGACCCTAACGTCTATTAGCTCTTCGAATTATGTGCACCACCCATTTGCCACTTTAGCTTTGGATCCGAGGATCTCCTAATTTGTGATTTAGTCACGTAGAGATACTTCGTGATAGTTACTTCGAGTCGCATAGCTCACTCCTTCGCCATCTGTGTGACTCTCGATCCTTATGAGGCCCATAGTTAGCATTCTAAATACCACCTAATACAATTTTATTTAAATCTTGTCACAACTAAAGAGCTACCCTAAATTATCCTCTATCTGAAAACAAGTCATATTATATGACTACCTTAACGAAGAATCCGTTAAAAGGGGCTTTATTATGCAGCTACCCTCAAAGTCACGTCCTTCAGAGGCCTTGGAAAAGCTTCACTGTGGCGTGATATAAAACGGGACTACATTAAATTATTGTCACGTTTCTCTCTGTTACGATCATTTTACTGTTACATAATGTCTTGGTTAAAATTAAAATGTAATACGACCTAAATATTTTTTTCCAAAATAGGTATAATCTACTAACTACTAAAAATATTAAGTTAATGAACTTATCAGTAAAACCATATGAACCTAATGAAGCCTATAAAAATAAAATCGATCTAATGACGTTTACAAATACATAAGTAGGTTAACATACTACGTGATATTGCAAAAATCCATGAATTATTGAGGTACAGTGTATCGAAATACAACTCTCTAAAAATAAAATAAAATCTCAAAGAGCCAATAATAATAGCCAATAGAACTTTCCAATGCAGTTTTTCGCCTTTCGATTTATTGATATTTTATGTTCTACTTATTGTAACGAAACGACAAAAAACGAAATTAAAACCGTCAAAATGGAGCACGATAAAAATAAATTTTTATTACTTATCTGTAATGCGTATTTTAGAAATCGAAACACCTTTTACTTGTCAACATTGATAATAATATACATAAGAAAACTATAGCGTTAGCTTTTAGCGTTTTCTGTTCTGTAAAAACTATTATTTACGCAAGCGACTTCGTCCGCGTGGAATTCAGTTTTTGTAAATCCCACGAAAACTATGGATTTTTCCGAGATGAAAAGTAACCTATGTATTAATCCAGAGTAAAATCTATTACTATTTCAAATTTCAGCCAAATCGCTTCAGTAGCCGCAGCGTAAAGAAGGAACAAACATACACACACGCACACTTACACATAAACTTTCGCCTTTATAATGATAGTGTGTCTAGACGACACCATGAAGAATCGTTATGGTGTATTTCTACTGCTTCAAACGCTATTGGGCAGTGGCGTGGACATAGATGCAAAAAGGCACTGTTTTACCTCAGTTGCAGACATACAGAGTACTCAGTAAGAGCCTGTATTCTCCATTTTGTATAATTAATTTGTATGCATAGTGCTTACCCTAGGTAAAAATAGATTAGATCGATTTTATATGCACGCCACTGCCTTTATGATGTTGGTACCTACTATCAATTTTGTCAATGATAGCCACTCATGACGAGTGACATGTGCTATGTACGAGAGAAACTACGAGCCGCAGCTAGTTATACATATAAAAGTGACAAACAACGAAGTTAAACACTGCTATTATATAATTTTATTTTTTTTAAAGAATATTTGCCATATCTTTTAAATATGACCAATATTTTAATTCCCATTCCCCGCCAACTAGTCGGCAAAGACTGTGTTAGGAGTGGGTACGACAATAGTACCACGGGGCGGGGATCGAACCACCACCCCTCGGTGATGTGTCCGACCGCTCTTACCGTTGAGCTATTGAGGCTCTACCTATGATATTATAAAAAAAAAGAATTTGTTTGTAGATGCAAATTTTTGGCACATTTTGTATATGCATATGATAGACAGACTCATGACATGTGTAAATACGTATGAGACCACGAGGCGATGCTAGTTCGCGTGACATGTGCTATATACTCGAGTGAAACTATATACGGAAGCTGATTATATAACAACACAAATAACCATAGAGTACGTTAAAACTATAATTCCGTGGTGATACGAGTGAACATTTAAGTTAAACTCTTGCAATTCGAATAACGAACAGATAACCTTGTAAGGCACGACCTTCTAGAGAAGGACCTTCCAAAAATGCTAACAAGCTGTAGGAGGAACCGTTGTGGTCGTACAATCAATGAATTCTATTAATATATTTCCGAAAACGGTATTTTTTATACCTTGCACAAACCCAAAGTAAACTTGGAAAATCGATCATCCATAAACGCAGAGGAACCTACTCGTAATTCGACTAATTATTTTTCTGATTGTTTAAATGCCGTAGGCTCCTTAATGGGACCTCAGCGGCGTCATCGGGGGGTTTAGGCGAGCACAGAAGCATCGCCTGATGGGGCCTGACCCGAAGGCAGAAGCAGAATAGATGGACGTAACGACTCTCTAAGGGCATCTCCTCTGATTTTCTAAGTCCTAAGTTGTGAAGGAAAAGCAGTTCCTTTTTAATTTAAATTTTAGGAAGGCAGAAATGTCAGCTTTTGCTCCTATAGGTAAGTAAGTAATCAATTATGGAGTTTGGTTCGGGGCTTTAGAAGATAGCAGGTTTCAAGGGTCAAAAAAGTCACAGACATAAGTTATCCCACGACAAACATTTACATAGTAAGCCAATACTAGTCGTGAGTCGTGATAGCCCAGTGGATATGACCTCTGCCTTCGTTTCCGAGGGCGTAGGTTCGAATACGGGCATCCACCTCCAACTTTTCAGTTATGTGCATTTTAAGAACATTGAGGAAACCTGCATATCCGAGATTATTTTCTTAATTAACTACATGTGTGAAGTTTGCCAATCCTACTATTAGCTTAACCCCTCTCATTCTGAGAGGTCCCAAACATGGGTTGTTAATAATGAATCATGATGAATAATAATGCATATTGCTTACTGCTAAGAAAGTTATCATGAACAGCCTACTCTAGAGGCCCTTACCAAACTCTCCCTAACTCTATCAGAGTGTATGATAGAGTTAGGGTAGAGTTGGTTAGTGTTCTGCGTGTTCTCAAGTTCTTACACCCTTCCAGAATGTGTGGCTTGACCGTTTCACGACTCAAGGACCTATTAGAAAGCTCAACTTAAGGTGTAAAGAGTTTGAAATGAAAAATTGTTTAATATCGAGCATTTACACTTCGTTATAATTATATTTATTATATATGTTACGTGTTTTGTATTTATGTAAGTATTATTTTAATTACCATCCGGTAGGTTTAAGTAATACGTAATTGCCATTTTTACGTATAAATAGTTGTAAGTTTGTGCAAATTGGATATTATATTATGAGTAGAGTACCTATGTAATAACTTCCTTATTGAAAATACCGGATAATCTTAACATATCAATGTTACTTTTAGAATTATATCATTTATGAATGTATTTACCGTCAAAGAACATCAAGTCTTTCATGCGTAAGTAATCTTTGAAGTACCTAATATTATTTAAATCCAAATTAATTTAACGTTTTCTTGTAACGATTTTTTTTGTTATGAAGAATCATAAATAACAGGATTTATAAAATACAAAATATTGCTGTATAACCAAATACAACACATTTATTTTATTGTATACTAATTTGTAATGAAACTTTAGATGTATGTGTGTATATACATATATATGTATATATAGTTTATATTAGCAGGACCTCGCGGTTTAAACCTGCAAAGTTCCCTTTCCCGTGGGTAGGTATACAGGAATAAATTAATTATGTACCACATAATATAACTTTTAAATTTTCAAATCAGTCCAGTATTTGTTGAGTTTATTCGTTATGTATAAAAATACAATATAAGCTTGGCAACTTCGTTCGTAACACTCCCGATGTAGCGCGCGAGCCGATGACGTGTAGCGATGAATGAAAACCCCACGACTGATGCACGTCACTTTTTATTAGACAACACTGCATAGTTTCCGTCCCTATAGGAATAGGAATGAAATAAAGCCCATGGTACTCCCTTTAAAATGTAGCTTGAATTGGAATTCTCAAAATCGGTGTAAATAAAGTTGCTTCTACTCATCATCATCATCATCATATCAGACGATGGACGTCCACTGCAGCACAAAGGCCTTTTGTAGTTGTGTTAATTCCAAACATCACGATACTGAGCCACCTGCATCCAGCGAATCCCTGCGACTCGCTTGATGCCGTCAGTCCACCTGGTGGGGGGTCGGCCAACACTGCGCTTACTAGTGCGGGGTCGCCATTCCAGCACTTTGGGACCCCAACGGCTCTTCGAACTATGTGCCCCGCCCATTGCCACTTCAGCTTCGCAACTCGTTGAGCTATGTCGGTGACTTTGGTTCTTCTGCGGATCTCCTCATTTCTGATTCGATCACGCAGAGATACTCCTAACATAGCTCGTTCCATCGCCCGCTGTGTGCTTCTACTAAAGCAAAGCAATTATTAATTACGTAGTGGAACATTTTGTAGTGTTCACTTCGGCAATTTCGTCTTATTTCGGTCAAAAGACACGCCCTCAATGGCGTTCATTGACCTACGTATTTTAGCACTATCAGCTTTTTTTTTTAAACACAAACTAACCATTTTATTTTATCATTGATTCAAAATATTAGAATTGCTTGTTTGAGTTTGTTATTTGTATTTTTTTTGAAGCCCCGAGTGGTGCAGTGAGTAGTACCTGTCGTCGGCTTCCAAGGTCGCGGGTTCGATTTCCTCAACTGGAAAATATTCATGTGATGAGCATTGGTGTTTTCCAGGGTCTGGGTAGTTTAATATGAAAATATTAAAAGTGTTTATGTATATTATATACATAAATATGAATATTAATTATCAAAACATCACAAGCGACGCATAATGTGGGTCTGGGTGTGCCAATATTGTCCTAATAAATTTATTTATTTTTCTTAATAAGCTTCTATCTTAGATAGATGCATTTTTAGTCAAGAAAATCATCTATCTTACTAATCAGTTATGTGTACATACGCCACAGTTTAAATTAATTATCGCAAGCAATTCAGTCGCTTTGATTATCAATTAAAACCTCCGTTATCAGAAACTGTAAGTTTTACTTCATAATTGCCGGTCTATAGTAGGTAGAGCAAGACAAATTATTTTGATTTCAAACGATAACCATTGGAATATTATATACAAAAGTTAATGTTACCTTGGAATCAGAAGTGGGATACATGAATTTCATTTACTACTGTTAGTTGAGTTTTTCATTTCGGACCAAGGGACATTTTAGAACGCTTGTAACTTTTTTTTTTGTTGTTTAGGCTTGCGCTTGTTTACAACCGTCTATGATGAAGCACGCTTGCCTAGAAGATGCCTATGCCTAGAATCAGTGTCAGACTTCATCAAGCTCAATTAAAACAACGATCGTTTAAAAGTTGCAACGTTAATTACTGGAGTAGGTGATGGGTCAACCTACGTATGAACTGATGTGTGATTTGTGTGCTCATATATGTGTGATAAGTTACACACATACAATCCATGATCCATGCAACTGGGTCGAAATATCGACATTAAAAATCTCGTCGTTTTAACGTGGTATGTACCCGTTTAAATAATATACATACATACGGTTTTCGACTTCACTTATCACCATAATAAAATAACATAACACAACCTGACGTTTCAAAAGTGCTTGTAAAGTAAGCCTACCCTACTTTTAATAAACGACTTTGACTTTGAATTTAAGGATCGAACCAACACAACAACCTTCGTTAAGTTTATTATAGAACCAATGACACAGCTCAAACTCCGTGTGAGGTATCGGAAGTTTAGTGTTACCATCCTGTCTACCTACTTTCCCATGACCTTAGGGTAATCGGTGTTACTCGTAAGTAAAACCTGTCAACAATTAGTCACCTACAGTGTTTTTTTTAATATTTAAATTTCGTGTTACTGTATTCATGTCTTTCGTACTCAAGATATAATTTTAATCTAAATATATAAACTCAAAGGTGACTGACTGACATAGCGATCTATCAACGCATAGCCCAAACCACTGTACGGATCGGGCTAAAATTTGGCAGGCAAGTAGATGTTATGACGTAGGCATCCGATAAGAAAGGATTTTGATTAATTCTACCCCCAAAAGGGATAAAATAGGGGATGAAAGTTTTTATGAAACCTCAATTTTCCGGCGATTTGGCTGAAATTTGGAATGAAAATAGATTTTACTCCGGATTAACACATAGGTTTCTTTTCATCCAGGAAAAATCCATGGTTCCCGCGGGATTTGTGAAAAACTTAACTCCACGCGGACGAAGTTGCGGGCGTCCACTAGTTCACTATAATTTCCCTTTGCCTTTGTGTTAATCCAGAGTAAAATCTACTTTCATTCCAAATTTCAGCCAAATCGCTTCAGTAGCCGCAGCGTAAAGGAGGAACAAATATACATACAAACTTTCGCCTTCATAATATTAATGTGATCAAAAGATGACTTCACGTTAACGCCTCCCAATCGTTTTGAGGACACTCATGCGTTATGAGTGTACTCAAAACGTCATTCTAATACATCCGCCGAGTATTTGCACATGAGTGCTGTTGACACTGCGCGTTTACATAACAATGTTATGTGTGTTTGACTGCCGTGCACGGTTTATGTAACATACGTTTTATACTTTAACCTCATTCCCCATTTACAAATAATACAAATAATAAAGGAAAGAAAAAGAAATAGAATATAGCGGACGCTAAATAAGTATAAATATGAAAATGGTAAGGTTAGGTTAATTTTTTTTTTAGTTAGCACGTCGATTATCATTCTACAAACGCTAACGCTTTAAAAACTAAACAAATGTATATAAATAACAGACCCGATCGATAACTTGACCACGTTGGCTGTCGATAACAAATGTCATTTCCTTACATTTTATAATTTTCGAAAAGTACGAGATTTAAAAAGATATAGAAATATACAATTATTCCTCAAACTCGTGGGCAGGTATAGTATACTTTTCATCACGCTTAGATCAATAGAATGAAGGGAAATGTTGGGAAAACGGGAGAAGTTACTCCATTTTTACAGCGATACTACTGTAAGGGTTGGGATCAAAGAAGTAGATCTAAGGGCGGAACAAGTCGCGGGCGTCCGCTTGTTTTATTAATAATGAGTTCTAGTTAGTTGATAGTTATAATATTTCTTTATATTATACATGTACATTACAAGGTTTAGTTTGATATTATTTACTATCGTTTGCAAATATCAAGGTGTTACAAGTATGTAGTTCTAATTTGGCCATAGTGTGGGTGACTTTGATTCCTAACTAGGTAGTAAATATTGTGATCAAGTTATCAAATATTTATAATCAACGGCGGAGTCGTGACATTGAACAAGTATTTACATTTGTACATAATATAAGATCACAATATCTTAATCCGAAAGGAATCTAAAGTTAATATAATATTACGTTTACTTTAGATACAACTAAAAAATATTATTAGTAAATAAATTAATTTAATATCAGGGAAGGGTCGTAGAAAATAGATTGGCATAAGGATTACAACTACGGGACATGATAGCCCAGTGGAGATGACCTTTGCCTTCGATTTGGAGGGCGTAGATTCGAATCCGGTTCGGGGCATTCACCTCCAACTTTTCAGTTATGTGCATTTTAAGAAATTTAATATCACGTGTCTCAAACGGTGAAGGAAAACAACGTCAGAAACCTGCATACCAGAGAATATCTTAATTCTGCGTATGTGAAATCTGCCAATCAATCACAATCTGCCAATGACAAGGCCAAACTTCTCTCATTCTGAGAGGAGACTCGTGCTCAACAATGTGCCGAATATGGGTTATTAATGATAAATTACTACGACTAGCTTTAGCGTTTTCCATGTTCTGTGAGGACACTGAACACTAGGTAAATTATAATAAAAGAATAGAAATCGAAATTTGAGAAAAATACCAATGGACCAATAGAACTCTTAAAGTAACTATCATTCGCTCTTTTAAAGTTTCACTATAATCTTATCATCATCACTATACCGATTTCATGCTGTTTCCACAAAGATACATATTGGCTTAGCTACACTGAGATTGGACACAAGGAAAAATGTTTAAACAAGAAATGACTTACAAACTCACGAATTCATTACTAATTGTATCACGGACCAAAATCACGAGCTACCACTCACAATATAAATAATTCTGACACTAATAAGCCAAAATATGAATAGGTAAATTGTAATAAGGATCCGTCGCTCAGAGCAGTGAGCCTTCAACAGCGCGGGGCGGCCTCAATTAATCAATATCAATAACAATCAACGAACCTTGCCAAAGGATCGAAACTGCGACTAAATTAACGAAACTCTTCCGGCATGCGGCGGGGAGACGTCGTACGTCTTTTTTTTTTAATTTCCTCTCGTAAAAAACCTGTACACATGGACCGAGATCCTGTAATAGCTAGACATACAAGAAGAAAGAAAGAATAAGAAAGAAAGATTTTATTTGGCAAAACACAAAAAAGGAAATCATGACACATAAATACAAATAGAGAAAAAAAAATACAACGACGTATGTACCGTAGGTACAGTATAATGTCGTTGTAGACATACCTAACAGGACGGCTGTATGTTTGTCAGTCTATACTCCTACTATAGGTAAGTACGGTAGCCAAGTATGGAGTTTGGAATGTAGCAATTTTCTTTCAAGGCTTCAGAACCTGAAATGTCCAAGTATTAACGGAACTCTTCCAGCAAGCGGCGGCGAGACGTCAAGTCTTTGTTTTTATATTTTCTTCTCCATATTTGGCTACTTTACTTATCTTTATTAGGATCATATACAGATGAACTTACAGCCTTCCTAAAATGAGGTATATCTAGCTATCGCAGGCTTTCGGTCCACGTGTACAGGTTTCGTATGAGAGGGATTAAAAAAAAAGCGTTCGACGTCAAACCGCCACTGGAGTTTCCTTAATACATTTCAGGATCTAAACCTTGATGTGACATTTTTTTTTGTATACAGAAAAAGAAAATCTGCTACTTACTAATAGATAGGGTCTGGCTATCACAGTCTCTCTGTCTACAAGAAAATCCGGTTGAAACGCGACCGCTCTCCGGTGCTTGCATTACACGAGCGGGTTACTGCAGTCGTTACTTGTTTAACTACTCACTTTTACTTGAGCTATATACGCGTGTAGAATTTATAGTTACGAGCTAAAGTTGTTGAGTTTTCACAAGCAGGAATGGCTGGAAAGCTTCTTGTTAAAACTTTATTAAAAGTGCCTCAGTTACTAATATAGGCACTATAAAATTGTGTCCATTTTACAAACACGTTAAATATTACTTATATAGGTTCAGCTTCTTTAAAATTAAAGATAAACGTTAATTAATTACTGTTATAATATTACATGTTTTATAGTAGATATCATAAACAAAGCTTATCTCACGTTAACAAGAAAATTACAATACTTATACAGTTTTATAAAATCCACTCCTAAAATACGAGTAGGAAGTACAAATCCACTCCCAACTTTCACTAAGTAGAAGAAAGAAGAAACTATCATCTCGGTCATGGTTACCAAGGGATTGTTTTATATAAAAACTAGCGGATGCCCGCGACTTCGTCCGCCCTTAGACCTCCTTAATCCAGCCCTTACAGTAGTATCGCTATAAAAATGGAGTAACTTCTCCCGTTTTCTCAACATTTCCCTTCACTGCTCTGCTCCTATTGATAGTAGCGTGATGAAAGTATACTATATCCTGCCCAGGAGTATGAAGAATAATTGTACCAAGTTTCGTTAAAATCCAGTATTTTATGTTTCTATAATGAACATACAGACAGACAGAAAGATACATTTTTAGCATCAGTATCGCTCACTAATCACCCCCTGATAGTTATTTTGGAAATATATTTCATGTACAGAATTGACCTCTCTACAGATTTATTATAGGTATAGATATAGATAGACAAAGAACAAGTTATACCCAAATATTAACAAAGTAAGTTTTATCCTAAATATTTCTATTTTATTCGTCGATATTATCCTGAATACAAATCTAATGACTACACAGATTAATGGGTAAACAATAATCAATTAAGATAAGCTAACGACGCTAACGTATTAAGTACCGTAGTATTGGCAAACAACCATATGAAAAGCATTTAACGTAAATGATGTAAGTGACCGAACCTATTAGTCACCTGTTAGTTAAGATAAAAACTAGGTGAACAAAGATTTACTGTTAATACAAGAACAATTTCTTTAACAACATTCTAGAAACGTAATGGTACATGGATACAGCCATACAGTGAAAAGTATATAGACAGGCTAATTCATCTTTTTTAAGAAAGAAAATGATATTATGATGGCTGGTTATTTGATAATTTAATTGATAACAGAAACTATCCATTAACAACGTTCTAGAAACATAATGGAACATGGATACAGCCATACAATGAAAAGTATAAATACAGGCTAATTCATCGTTTTAAAGAGAGAAAATGATATTGCGATGATTGATTAGTTGATAATACAATTGATATTAGGAACTAACAATTAAAATCAATTACAAATGATACCATCAAAACCTCAACCTATATTAATTTCGGGAACGCATAAATCTATACTGATCAGAGACGAAATATTTTTATAAAGACCAATCACATTAGTAACACTAAAATCACAAAAACATTTCAAATGTAAAAACCAAGGACTTGTAATTGTAAATTAACCTCAGAACCTTAAAGATCTGCAGTAAGTAAATAACGACTTATAGTTTTTATGACGTAAGGATTAGTTAACATACACACAGCTTAAAAATATTGCAAAAGACCGACAGAGTTTTCAACACATGACCGCCTAACTTCGGTAGGAAGAAGGCACTTAATCACTTAATGATGATGAAGGATTAGCTAAGAAAGGATTTTCCAAACTTCACGCCATAAGATTAGTTCCTTCATATATAGTAAACATCCAAAAGTCACGTGGACGAAGTCGAGGACATAAGGTAGTCTGATATCAACCTATCAAAGAAACCTTAATGTTAGTAATCTGCGATGACTGGATTCATCAACCTTAAATTTATAAATAAAGAATGCGGAAATCATCTTCGTGTTCTAATAACATAAAACTCGAGGCAAATTCTTCTCGCATAAATATTACAACGGTAGAAGTAATCTAACGTGATAAAATAAGAGCTTAATTACGAGTGCCATAAGTATCAATTTAATTTTAACAAAATTGGAAACTAAACATAGCTAAATATAGAATGAAAATTTTTATGAAGAACTCACTTTTGAAGATAAGCTAATAAAATATATTTTTGCCATTGTTATTAGAAAAAATAAACTTATTCAATGCCTACGAGGCCGTAGATAATATTCATAAAAGTGTTAAAAATATTAACAAATAGAAAAACCAAAGTAGCCTTGCCAAGTTGCTACTGTTTGACATTTGAGTTATGCGAAATACTATATAATCTCGACACAGTAACTATTTTAAGTAATAATTGATAGTAGAATCAACGGCGGTCACTTCATATATGCATGCAGGCACTAACTAACGTCAAAATTAATCTATTTCTAATAAGAGTTTGTAATAGGTCTTAAATCTTTAGGTGTCAACGAATGATTTTTCCCCTTAAATCCTTATTAAGCCTTGTGCAGTTGTGCACGCTATTTAAAATGATACTAAAGAATATTATAAATATCACAGCTTTCAACCCTTAAGTTCCATCGAGAAATTTTGCATAAACATTGTCAAGGGTATAAAAGTGATACCTTAAATTTTTAAACATAGAAAATAGAAAAGGACAATTAGATTAACACAAAAGGAAATACCAAATTTTAGACGCGAGCGAAATCTATTACAGTTATAAAATCTACTACATCGGGTTGTAAGTGAAGTTTAACTAGAACTAAAACAAATGAGATTAGTATAACTGCACTTACGAACGTGTGCGACGCATTCAAAAGTGTCATCGGCTGTGATTTACCAAATATTGCTAGGATTTTGGTACCTTTCATTTTACTTCTCTATATATTATCCTTTATCTATATTATATCTGATAGTCCTTTTATCTCTTCTATTATCTATCTTTATTAAATCATTATCTTTTCCATTTTCTATCTTTTGGCGTTAACATTATTAACCCGAATATGGGTTGATTGATAATGATGATGATCTTTTAGCGCTATTTCACCAAAGATATTGTTTTAAAATTCGCTACTTGTTCAATATTATCATTAGGAACCCATTTCATTTAATTTCAACCCCTCTCAGAATGAGGGGCAAAGTCAATAGTCTACCACGTATATACAATGCGAATTGGCAGACTTCACACGCAGAGAATTAAGAAAATTCCCAGGTATGCAGGTTTCCTCACCATGTTTTCCCTTCACCGTTTGAGACAAGTGATATTTAATTTGTTCAATATGTCGAAGCACAATTTAAGAAGCCTAGGCGTTCCTTTTCTACGAAAGTACAACTTACAACTAAGCCATTTATTATCTACAAGTAAGTTATTTTTAAATTATAATAAGCCAACAAGACGTTAATTGTTTTCTTGTTCACATACAAAACATAAAAACATTTCTAAAGGTTGTAAAGATACAACAACATCGTATTACATGTTCAGTTGGACTTTTGACCCAAAAGAGGCAGTTAGTTTCTCTTGATTGATAGTTACTATCACACTTGTTGAAGTGCATTTAATAAATAAAGTTACAGTGTGTTATGCAACTTTTACTTCCTGAACTTTGAAACATTTTTTTCATTATTTTTCAATACTGTAAACGATTACTTAGCTGCTAACTTAGCTATTGAAGAATAAATATTTTGTATGTCGTTATGTAATGAGTGACTACTTGATGCAAACAAACATGACATACTTTCATTGGGTACTTATTTCTAACATAATAACGTAAAAAAAAAAACGTTTTTAACGCAAGTGGATGCTTTACGAATTTTTTCCATATACCTACATAGTTTTGTTATTGTCAGTTAGTTAATGCCATATCTCTCTTAATCCTAACACACGAAAGCGTATTCCATATCTGACATATCCTGTTATTTTTATTCTATACAAGTTAGCCCTTGACTACAATCTCATCTGATGGTAAGTGATGATGCAATCTAAGATGGAACCGGGCTAACTTGTTAGGAGGAAAATGAAAATCCACATGTTTTAAAGGCACAGTAGGTTCCTGTAAAAGGTTCGCCTATTGGTAGAGCTTCCGCTTATGACGCTGCAATGACTAATATGTACGTAAACTACGTATGCGTACGAAAACAAACTGTTTTTTTTTAACTTTACAATCATGTTTTTCAACATCAAACAGATTGTTTACGGATTATTTTTCAATCATTTTAGTTTGTAAATACATCGTACATTACAGCCATCTCGTTCTTAACAACGAAGCGTATACCATCTCTCTCGTATATCATTTAAAACGCACACTAGTACACCGTAAGGTTCCCTTTTTGCTAGCTTCCCCTTAAATGACGCTGTCAAGGAATCTACAGCAATACACAATAATGCCTGCTCTATAACGGGAACTTCCACTTGGTAGAAGCCAGCCCTAATCAAAACACATAACACAACACAATTTCACAATCATACCGATACGTGTTGACGTATGATCTAACACTCGCGCACGCGTCTCGCCGCGCTCGTTCGCGCTGCACTACTGCATGGGCTCTTTCACTCGGTATTACACAAGCGTGGCTTACGTAAAACTTTTGCCTTTCCAACTGAACTGCAGCGATGCTTGTTGTCAGTGGACCGGTTGAAGAGTAGCCGAGCGGTTGGGTTTTTACATGAGGCCATGAAATGGGACGGTCACCGAATGGCCCCAATATCGTATTTGAAGTTGAGAAGCAACTTGAGATCGTAATAGGCTAGTTGACACTTTTTTAAGAATGGTCTCAAATTGTTCATCGTTTTACTAGATTGAAAAAAAAATCGAATTTTTTTAAAATATTTTTTTGACAATACTAGCCAAAACACTGTTGGCCATGATGTATTTTATCGTTTTATGACGTCACGTAAACACTAAATCTTAACCCCCTTTTCTCCTCACCTTCTAAACGTCATCAACATCCTTCAACAACAGTTTTAGTATTTTTGTTTGAAAGCACTGTATAGGCACAGCTTCTATTTGCCGGGTCAGCTAATTAGGTTAATTTCTGCTACATATATCTTATGTTCAAAAAGTCCGTTGTTGTAAAGTACGATAGCAGGAATAAAATAGCCTATTTAACTCTAGGAGGAAAAGTTTACTGGGAAATTGGGAATCAAAGAAAATTAATATACAGTTACACTTTGATATAGTCCCGACCCAGAGGTCATTGGTCGCTGATTCATCATTGGACATGCCTACAGGAAAAAGCTTATCAGTTAGTTGCAGAATTCTATTTATTTTATAGAAAAATAATTTACTTCTCGACATTCAAACCAGTATAAATAGGCCGTAAGCCCTCATTTATACGGGCTTTTTAACGGACCTTAAAAAAGCTTTAAAATACAACAAATGCATTCCCAAGTATATGTATACACGACAGCGTTTTTAAAACACGACGCTTTTTTTTTCAATTTTTGGGCGTTGGCAATAGACCTTCATTTAACTTCACATTATATTTGAACGCTTTTTTAACGTCCGTTTAAAAAACTCTCGTACGATTGGAGGGTAGTTTTGGTAAATATTGACAATTTATTTTGATTCAATTCTTGATTATTGACAGCGATCAATGGCAGTCGTACAGATCCTACGTATCGGACGCATCGCATCGAACGGATTTTTGGTAATCTTTGTATAGAAAGTCATACAAGTGCGTCCACTGTTCCGCATCGAACGGATTTTATCGACCTAAAATTGAAAATCCTTTTGTTGCGATGCGTCCGATAGGTATGATACGGATCTGTGGACGTCTAATTTGTTGCCCCGCAGCATACACTATGTACGTCTCAATACTGAGGCCTAAAAAGTGAAAGGTGCGCAACCGAGGAGCAGCAGGCCGCAGCGTGCGCGTCCGAACGCATGTGCACGCTGTGAGCGTATATATTTTTTTCATACCAGGGGCTGTATGTGAAAAATCGTATCCTAAGAAGTAAACTCCAATATTGTTATTTATATTATAAGCAATTTATTTATCTATACACTACAACAGATAGCTATCCTATACCTAGAGTTAGAAAATAAAACTGAATTCCATCACGCGTGCACCGGCCAGCACGCAACTTTGTATTTAGTATGCACTCACCGAAATAGCTACCAAGCATTTCTATACTATGCCATGTGATATTCTGTAGGGCAACAAACTCAACTTCACCATGTTTATTTCTGGCACCTTTCCTTTGTTGGTCAAGTGGTGTCGGATTACGAATCCTGGGTCAAACTAATGACAGATGAGTATACCTCATCTTATCAACCCATATATGGCTCACAGCTGAGCACGAGTCTCCTCTCGAGAATGACAGGGGTTAGGCCAATATTCCACCACGCTGGCCCAATGCGGATTGGCAGACTTCACACACGCAGAGATTAAGAAAATTCTATAGTATGAGACGTGGTTTTTCCTTCACCGTTTGAGACACGTGATATTTAATATCTATAAAAACCCCAGACCGGATTCGAACCCTCCGAAATCAGAGACAGAGAGAGAGAGTAATATACTGGGCTATCAAGGCGTAAATACACGGTAGATAGATACAGATTGTCAAAAACATATTTAAAAACTAAAATGTCCATGTAATCATGTCTGGAAAAAATATTTAAAAAAAAATTCAGTCTAGTAGAATGATAATGTGAACTATTTACAGCCATTTAAAAAAAGTGTCAACTAGCCTATTCAGGACATTAAAAAAGTAAATTTAAAATAACTTTAGATGTGAAGAAATTAATTGATTACAAAAAGAACCCAACACCTTGACAGTTTGAAGGTCAATGTGAGACTGCAGCTTTTCTCGGCTTCGTTTTCGCGAATACAAGCTCTTCAAGTATTTTTAAAACACTCAATGACTCAAGTGATGTCTTGTTTGTTGACGAGAGTAGGTAGTGTCACTTAAAGGGATTCAATCATTAACTATTATTATCAGCCTATTTTAACGGCCTATTACGCCAGGCCTCCTTCATTTAAAGGAGAGGGGATATGGAGCTTACATCCACCACGCTGCTCTAATGCGGGATGGCGGGCAATAATGATCTATTTAGCGATAAATTATCGGATGTTATTGCTAATGACCAGGACGGCTTTTCGTGCTGTCCAAGGCACGGGAGTGTAACACCACTAATACCTATCCATACTTGGATTTTTTATAGATTAACTAGCGGACGCACGCGACTTCGTCCGCGTAAAACTCGATGTAAACTTTCAAATTCCAAAAAATAGAAGGTAATTTAATAGAAGATTCCGATAAATTGAAACCCTCCTTTTTTTGAAGTCGATTAACAAAGTAAAATAGTCTTAAAAGATTATCATTTTATAATAGTTATTTTTACGCGATTTTTTTTACAATGGCAATGAACTTCTTTTGAATATAAATTTTGAATGCGTAATAATTAATTCTCATTTATTACGTCAATAATTTTATTATTGCCAATTAATTATTATGTCAATAAATATTACAACTAATTTCCTTGATTTTACGTTTTATCCTTGCATTAAATATACTCGAATCTGTTCCGGTTTTCGACATAGTTTTCTAATAAATAAGTCATTGCCAATATAACTTTAAAATATATAAAATTTATTAATTATGTGACTTTAAAATCTAGTAAATCTAGACTTTAAAGTAGTTTTTATAATTTGCAACTTAAACTCAAATTACTTTTTTACAATTAAGTAACTATCTAACTGGTGAATTTTAAGCACCTTCAAAAAAAGGCTTTTAAGGAAAAACCAACCTTTATCTAATTACTATAAGATCTAAACCTTCCCTAAGATATCTATTTATGCCTCCTCCTTTTTGGAAGTCGGTTAAAAATACATAATTGTTCATTTCTTTTACGTTTTTTTTTAAGTTGCTTACCTATTATAGGTAAACAATTTTTTTTTAATACAATTCTTTAAACACGATCGGCAAATCATTGTGCGTAATGGGAAACACTTAGACCAAACAATTATTTACAATAATAGCAGTTATACTGGTATCAGTAATTACTGATGTTTTCCAAGTTTTTGTGGGAAATGCAGGGAAAGTACATCCTGTACGTTAAAGTTGCCACAGAATTAATTTATTATTAAACCAAAAAGTCATTGTTTTAAATGCATATTTAACGACGTTTTGAGCTCGAAGTTGCAGGAATGTCCTGCGTCCAAATGAAGCGCGAATCTATTTAGTCATAAAATTAGTTATCCTCCACTAATTTTATTATTAAACTAGCTGACACCGCGTGGTTCGCGTGCCCATAGGAATACGGGGATAAAATATAGCCTATAGCTCGATAAGTGGGCTATTTAACACTGAAAGAATTTTTCAAATCGGACCAGTAGTTCTAGTAGCGCTTCTTTCATACAAACAAACTCTTCATCTTTATAATATTAGAATAGACATACTCGCGCTTTACTAGATGTGGCCTAAGGTTGCACGTGCTTGCCTAGAAGATTTCTACAGACTATTGTCTTCAAAATGACGGGGTTGTAAGAATCAGGAAACTAACTTCGAGAGAACTGAAATATCTACAAGTAAATCAGATTACAGAATAGATACTCGTAGGTTATTAAACGGCTGTTACTAATCTAGTGACTTACTTGACAGGTTTACTAGATATCCTTATTTGAAATAGGTCTTAAATGTTACGAAATCATAGATAAAGAGAAAAGCTGCGTTTCATAACACCTGGATAGCCCTGCTAGACCCTTTCGAAGTTACACAACCTCATTCATTGAACGGAATATAAAAATCCTTTGATTAATTTGCAACCAAAAAGTACAACGCGCAAATAAGCTATTTACAATCGAACAGGCGTTTTATATTTATTTCATTCTCTCTTATAAGTAATTTATTATAAGTATAGATTATGACTATTTAATTTTGTCAATTATCATCTATATTATTTGATTTATGTTAAAATTATTGTTATTGTTTTATAATTATAACAATACTATAGTTAAGGAAGAGCGGGGCCTTCTGATACTGGTCTAGTACTTAATAGAAGGTGCCAGCCCAATCAGTTTCTGTTATGTTATGTTACCTTGATAAAACTATAAATTATCATTTCATTTTTTTTTTTGTGTGTGGATCAGTGAAAACAATAGATTTATATATACTCTTTAAATAACAGAATTAGAAAGCAACTTTAGTGAGCAATTTGTATCGGATTAAACTGTACAATGAATATAGAGATGAGTAGAGTGCACTGTTCACTTTATAAGTGAAGTAATAAAAAAAAAAGTGTTGCCTCAAATATCACATGACAGTTATTGAAAAGACTTGATAAGCTGATTGTTATTGGCTGTCCCATTTTACAAAAGAATGTAGTTACCCTATTCAATAGAAATGAATAGTCATGTCTTTATCAAAATAATATATTCACCTTTCCTCTCCAACTAATCAAAAACCTGTGCTACGAGTGGGTTCGACAATAGTCCAATAGTCCAACGAGCAGGGCTCAGACCTAAGACGTCTCGGTTTTAACTTTTACCTTTAGAGCTATTGAGGCTTACATTAAAAGAAAATAAACTAATAGCAAAGGCAGCTAAAATAAAAAAAATAATTTATAACTAATCATAAAATCTACTTCAAAAATGAGCTGCAGGATTTCACACGAAAAAACATACACACATACATTGCAAGTTAAATAAAAGGTTGTAAAAATATCACACACCTGCGAAGTGTATAATCACCTTTTGACGACTTCCGTGGCGCAGTGGTATGCGCGGTGGATTTACACGACGGAGGTCCTGGGTTCGATCCCCGGCTGGGCCGATTGAGGTTTTCTTAATTAGTCCAGGTCTGGCTGGTGGGAGGCTTCGGCCTTGGCTAGTTACCACCCTACCGACAAAGACGTACCGCCAAGCGATTTAGCGTTCCGGTACGATGTCGTGTAGAAACCGAAAGAAGTGTGGATTTTCATCTTCCTCCTAACAAGTTAGCACGTTTCCATCTTAGATTACATCATCACTTACCGTCAGGTGAGATTGTAGTCAAGGGCTAACTTGTAAAGAATAAAAAAAAAAGTATAGAAGTTAATTATTTTTTGGAACAAAAAAAGAAATAATAAATTATAGAGGAACAAACATCACGTGACAAATACAAAGTAACGAAATAACAAATTAGGAACGTAGCCGCAATAATTATGGCAATTATACTTTAAATTCGTGCAAATGAAGTTGACAGAACGTCTATTTGTAACAGCGTTGTGTAATTAACTAATTATGTAATTAAATTGTAAATGGCATCGAGCTGCCTCTTTAAAACATTTTTATTAAGTAAAATTTTTACTATTGCAAGATATTTTAACATATATGTAAGCCTTAAAATATATCAATATATGACTAAGCTAATATACATACATATAACATACAAAATTGTATACGTACGAACACAGAACCTTTTGTTTTGATCCTGTTTGAATAGTTTTAGTTATTAAAATTAATATTTTGCGCTTCTGAAGGCAGTTCGTTTTCCTATGAAAATATGTAGTTTATAATAATTTATAATAGCGATTTTTAATAATTATTAAAATTATTAGTCTCATCAAGTTAGCAGTTCGACTTTCATTTTTTTTATTTTTTATTATTCTACAAAAAAACATACTTATTTAAATTAAGCCTAACCGTGATGCAACACAGTTGGTTTTACTGTGCACTGGTTTTTATTATAATATACAATATTAAAAAAAAAATAACAAACAAGAGAGAAAAGAAAAACAAAAGACAGCTATGGCCAAAACTACCAAGATCTAACATCAAGTGCATCTTATGAAAGATGAGGAAAGGTCTCGTTCTGTAGGTAAATATAAATAAATGACAGGCAAAGTCGCTAGAAACTGTTAGTCACAATTAATAGAGCAAAACTGTTACAGCGTTTTATAATTTTTGTTGTACAACAAAAGAGTGGCAACACAAAACATAATACAGATATTTCGAAAGTCGATCAAACGTGCGCGGCTGATCTGAACTAGATAATTGGCAACACCAACCAACCCAGTTTGGGAGTCTCTTTACCCAGTGCCCCAGTTTGGGTGGTCAACTTTCGCGCACTCTCGCTGTGATGGTTTTTGATTTCAATGTGCGACAATATAATGTCAGCCACTGACGATCAAGAAATCTCACATGCCTGCAGCGTTAACGGATCGGAATGATGCCATGCACATCGCGACACGCAACACACGATTTGTAAGTACGAGTATAATGCCTACTCCAGTAAAAACCTAGGCATCATCATTATCGTCATGAACAATCCATATTCGGCTCACGAGTTGTAGTAGTGTGTTGATCATTCTCTAAAAATGAGAGGGGTTAGACTAATAGTCCATTACGCTGTCCCAATGTGGATTGGCAGACTTTACTGTCCAGATAAGTGTGAGAGACGAGAATTAAGAAAATTCTCAGGTATGCAGGTTTCTTCATGCTAGTCACTCACCATCCAACAAGTTCACATGTAGGCAGCGCTAACGGCATCCGATAAAACTGACATCATGCAGATCGCGACCAACAAACTATCAGTTTTATCGGATGCTTGCTGTTGTGCTTAATTTCTTAAAATGCATATAACAAAAAACTGGAGGTGCAATCGAATGCAGAGGGCAGGTCCACTGGGCTATCACGGCTGTGTGTTAATATCTAGGTATAGACAAAACACTCGTCTAATGCAGTTTAGTCATCGCGACAGGCTTTTCGATAGGTCAATGAACATTGGTATTCGTTTCGTATAACATCAACGTAATGATACTGCGTAACGCGACTCTCGCTTTTTATAAACCGTTGCTGAAACATTAGACGAAATACTTGTGTGCCAACTACCAACTACATTTATTTGCGACTAGCAGACACCACGTGGTTTCACCCGGTTGCCGTTCCCGTAGGAATACGGGAATAAAAGAATAGCCTATAGCACCCGGGGATAATGTAGCTTCCTAACAGTATAAGAATTTTTCAAATCGGTTCCGTTTAGGAGCCTATTCAATGCAAGAAACAATCAAATCCTTCTTCTTAATAAAACTAACATAAACTAGTATAGACTAACAGGGCTCAAAGTCACTCAGCGGGCGACGGAGCGAGCTATGCTTGGAGTTTCTCTGCGTGATCGAATCACAAATGAGGAGATTCGCAAACGAAACAAAGTCACTGGACATAGTTCAGTGAGTCGCGAAGCTAAAGTGGCAATGGGCGTATTTGCAATTCGAAACTATGGTTCGAAGAGCCGATAGATTTTGGGATCGCAAGGTGCTGTAATGGCGAACCCGCACCGGAAAGCGCAGTGTTGGGCGACCTGAGACATTAAGCGGGTTGCAAGGAGCCGCTGGATGCTGGCGTCTTAGACCGATTTGTTTGGACGTCCATGCAAGAAGCCCATGTCCAGCGGTGGACGTCCATCGGCTGTTAATGATGATGATGATGAGTCTAGCAGTTGATAGTGATGTGGTCCTAAATAGATAGGTCTGGGTTCCCAACTCAGGTTTTACATTTTCTACATTAGCTTAGGACTGGTCTGGTAGGCATGACCTAATCTATACTTAACTTTTAGCGATTTAGCTTTCCGACACGATGCTGCATAGAAAACGTCAGAGGTTTTTTTTATTATTTATTCTTTACAAGTTAGCCCTTGATTCCAATCTCACCTAATGGTAAGTGATGATGCAATCTAAGATGGAAGATCCACACACCTTTCGGCGTCGAATACCTTTCGGTATCGGCTCGGTAAATCGCTTAGCGGTACGTCTTTGCCGGTAGGGTGGTAACTAGCCACGGCCGAAGCCTCCCACCAGCGAGACCTGGACCAATTAAGAAAACCTCAATAGGCCCAACCGCGGATCGAACCCAGGACCTCCGCCTTTAAATCCACCGCGCATACCACTGCGCCACGAATGCCGTCAAAAGGTATAGGAAGAATAAACTTGTACCTTTTCCCAAGTAAGCTAACATCCAACCATAAACGGGTGAGATCGCAGTAGAGGGCTAGCTTGTCTAAAAATAAAAAAAGTTCTACCTGTGTGATTCCCATTCCGGTGGGAACTACAGCAATAAAATATAGCCTATGGTTATCGGTAAAAATGTAGCTTTTCTATTAGTATACAGTGCCGTAGAAGCTTGGCAGGTTCTCCCAGTACATTTGAACGCGTTATTAGTCACAAAAAATATTGTTGTAATACTAATAATATACCACGTTCTTTCACACGCAGTCTACGCATAGATAGTGATGAACGATAACCGTCATACATACAGTATGACTAACGTTAGAAAGTGGAATGTATTGAAAACAATAGCATATATACTCGTACGCTAGAGGGTTTTTGCCTGCGGACAGCCTGACGGCAATAAAACAGCGTCACTTACGTATATTAGAAAGCGTCTGTACAAATTCTATTAGCAGTTAATAAGGAAGACACACTGTTAGACACTACATACCTATTAAAATTATTTTTATCTTAGTAATACTAGACGGAAGAAGAAAATACCTATAGTTATAAGCTTATAATTAGTTTCACCTGTATCGTTTTTTCTGTCTATCATCAAATCTTGCAAGTTAAATCCTACTTCCCGGTTTCCCATTGAGCTAAAACTTTGCATGCATGTATAAATCAGATAACAGTGCAATATTATTATGACATAGATAATAAACCATAGACTAATCTGATGATGGAACTGGAAGGTGGCCATAGGAACTCCGCAATCATACGACGCAACCTCATCTAGTTTAGGCTCGTTTGATTCGTCTCAACGAGTACTTTCATAATAGATGGTAACCAGTTTTTAACTTTTGGTTCATTTTATTAAAAAATAATAAAAGCTTGTTTCAAAAAAGGTTTTTAATGGTAGACTTGTTTATTCAATGACAAGTTAGTGACTGCAATTTCAACTGATGTTAAGTGACGATGCATCCTAAACCAACCAGACCGCACTGGGGCAGAGTGGTGGGTCTAAGCTCCATATCCCTCACCTATAAGGAGGAATGACTTATCCTGTTAGCAGCCATTATAATAATGACAGGCACAGAAGGCTTAACGTTTTCGCCTAAGGTTGAAAGCGTGGAGCCGTGATAGCCCAATCGATATAACCTCTGCCTTCGATTGGGAGGGCGTAGGTTCGGATCCGGTCCGGGGCATGCACCTCTCAGTTTCCAGTTATGTGCATTTCAATAAAATAACATCACAAACAAGTCTCAAACGGTGAAGAAAAACGTCGTGAAAACCTGAGAATTTTTGAATTATCTACGTGTGTGAAGTCTGCCATTAAGCTAACGTGGAGAACTATTAGCCTAACCCCTAATGATGATTATGACACACGCAGTTATGATGGGTGAGTAATGGGCGGACGGATAGCTCTTCGAAATTCTGATGGTACGAGCCGCGCTAAGGTTTCCGCGGACGAAAAAGCTTGACAGATTTCTGTTTACTTCTTATATCCGTGGCCATGAATAAATGCTTTGTTCCTGGGTCCAAAGACTGTTACTAGATTACTCATCATTATTTATTTTATTTTGCATAATTATTGCGAGCAATCGCACCGATATTATACAATGAGCCGATGACAATCAGCGGTAGCGATAGTTACGCAAGCTGCAGGCGTTATGTGACTGACTGACTGTGTCATTGAGCTGCTAGAATAAAGGTTTTCATAGAGTTACATGGCTTGTTAGATAATAACACTTACGTACAGCCTGTGGCGTGCACAGGGTATATAGCGGGGTAAGTAAAAAATATTTGCATAAGCAATTTGTGGAAAACTTGTATGATTCATTGTGTATTATGTTATTGTTTTGTTATTACCCATATTTAGCAGATAGTATTATGCCGCGATAGCCCAGTGGATATGACCTCTACCTTCGATTCAGAACATGTACTTCAGTTTTCCAGTTTTCAGTTTTCACGTGTCCCAGAATGATGTAGGAAAACATCGTGATTAAACCTGAATACCTGAGAATTCATAATTCTCTACGTGTTTGAAATCTGCCAATACGCATTAGGCTAGCGTAGTGGACTATTATCCTAACCCTGAATTTTCAATTTGGAAACGCGACCCTGCACTAGAATACGCAGTGACGCAGTGTTGGTCGACCCCCCACCAAGTGGACTGACGACATCAAACGAGTCGCAGGGATTCGCGGGATGCAGGCGGCTCAGTATCGTGATGTTTGTAAGTCCTACAAAAGGCCTGTGTCCTGCAGTGGACGTCTATCGGCATGATAATACTCCTCAAGGCTTTTAAGCCTCATATGCCTGTAATTTTACTAAAGTCTTTTTCAGATGAGTATGGTGACAGTCACCTGTATGACGTTCATAATACGTACTATTATCTTGAATCGGAAACTCAGTACGCCGACCACGATTCGTTTGAAGAAATGTCTGAATTTGTAAAATTCGAGGTCATCATTGTATGCATGATTTCAAAACAAAACGGCGTTTTCGTAAACACATCGCCTGCCAACATTCTAGTTGAGTCTACTGCTTACTCATCTAAATACCTACATGCACGTAAAGGTGGTTTACCACCGTGCGTGCTATCACGAACCACATCCACTTCGACATCACACTAAAAATAATGAATATTTTATTCAAAGTCAAGTTAGTAATTGACTCCAATGCTTCCTATTTCTATTTAACAGCTTACTACAGGACCTGCAGGTTAATTCATTATCTTTGACGTATGCTGGTTGACATATACAAAATTGAGATTCCATGTAACAAATGTCATCCGGTGCCTACTGGTGGATATCAAGTAGTTTCTCAATTGATTTGATGTTTATTTTAATAGGTTGATAATAAAGATCAAAAGAGTGAATAGGCCAGCAGGCTGTTTGACTCTTTAATGACCACTATCTGATGTTAAAAAGAATTTACCGGGACCGCTTCAAGTGCTCTCCGAGGCATGCGGTGTGACATCAACAATAACCTTAAGTCGATCTAAAATCATACTAACAAGTTGTTCGAAGCAAGTAATGCTCATTATTTCGAACCCATATCCAGAACCTCATGATCCACCAACGAGGATATGATCAACCACTGGACCACCAAGGCAGATAAAGTGGGTTTAGATATTTTTGATCCCATTATAACTAATAAGCAGTTTCACCCGCGCAGAACCCATTCTAGTGGGAATTCGGGTTTAATTTTTTTAAGCCGTTTCTGAAAGAAGTGTCTGAAAATCCTAGATCTTTATGATTCAAACGTCTTGAATTAATAGATCACTAACTTGGTACTTGGCCTTCAAACTGATCGCACTGAGCAAACTGAGAAGGTAGCACATACGATGTTATTTTTCGCCTTTTAGTTCATTTTATAATTTTGAAGTTGGTTGTATTTTTTATTAAAGTTTATACCTTGATAATGTAGATTTGTATAAGTGAAAGAATTTTTCAAATCAGTCGAGTAATTTTTGAGTTCATTCGTTTATACATTTACAAAAATACAAATCTTTCCCATTTATAATATTAGTATAGAGTATAGAAGTATAGAAGTATAGATAAGCCAAGTACATTCGTCAGTAATTCGAAAGCTATATGCGATCAGTAGTTCACGATTCAACGAACAGTGAACGCCCACTGTTATATTCTCATTTGGCAACCATTTAAGTTGAACGAAATTAGAGCTATAGGCGACTTAACGCCTAATAAAATAATAATTAGCTTAGCGGAAACCAAATTACCAATTGCTACATTTAGTCGTGTGTGGGAAGTGACGTTTCATTTTCTATAACGACCGCCTTAACAGCCGTTTCGTTTCAAGGACGCTCGCACATAATGAGAGTGCTTGGTCACATTGACTGGCGGCATTTTTTGCTAAAACCGTACCTAAACGATATATCATCATTATTGACATATCCGGCTCACTATGCAGCACGAGTCTCCTCTCAGAATGAGATTGAGGCCTTAGTTCCATCACGCTGGCCCAATGCGGATTGGCAGACTTCACACACGTAGAATTAAGGAAATTCTAAGGTATGCAGGTTACCTCACGATGTTTTCCTTCACACAGGAGACACGTGATATTTAATTTCTTAAAATGCACATAACTGAAAAGTTGGGAGGTGCATACCCCAGAGCGAACCTACGCCCTTTCGAATCGAAGGCAGTGGTCATATTGTCCACTGGGCTAACATGTTTCAAACGGTATCTACAAGTATGTAGTGTTGAGGGTAGTTTATAAATAGAACAAGATATATATAATAAAAGATAGTTTCTCTCTGTATGATAAAGTATCGAAATTAATTATTCCGTACCCGCGAAACGCTGATTTTAACAAATCCCACGCGACTTTTCTGAAATGAAAAGTAGGGTAGGTACGTGTTAATTCAAGGTACAATATTTCCCTGTTCCAAATGAAACCTAAATAACTTCAGTAGTAGCGGCGTTAAGGAGTAACAAACATACACACTTACACAAACTTTCGCCTTCAAAATATTAGTGTGAATCGAACTTAAAGAGTGTTAGAATTGGAAGTCGGCATACTTCACTTCTCTCTCAATAAAGTTCACATCCTTTGACACTAATGACATTTTAGTGGTATGAACTACAATTTCTATTGTTCCAATGAGACTTTTTAATCACCTTCACTTGAGTTGAGATTCCTTGCCTTTACCGTCCGTAAGTTATGGAAAGGTAAAGAATTTGGTAATAGACCATAACCAAATGAAACCTCAAATAAAAGAGCTATTCAATGACACAGTTCAACGATCTCTAGACTTTTTCGATTTCACAACATGGCGTCTAGAGTTAGCTCTTAACTTTTGATAGCTCAATCTTTGGTAATAATCAAACAGCTTACAACAACTTTATTGCTGCAATAGACCAAAGTGAGACACGAAAAATACGATCACTATACGCAGTGCACAATCTATTTTTTAAAGAGCTCTTTCAGGTGATTTGGCAAAATTATGTTTTCACACTAGGGAACAAATCTAACTTCTTCTAACAAATGTGATCGTCTATAACGAAGAGGAGATGGGGTTACAAAAATCATGAAATTCATGTGAGGCCTACCTACTGTATGGCCCTAAGCCCGCAAATTTTCATTGAAACAGCGTCGAAACTCTATGAGGGAGATCTAGTCCTATAGTCAGGGCTGTGTACTTCATAGATGCATAAAAACCAGCAGTGGCGTGTATATAGATTTTACTAGAGTAAGCACTAATGTGAAAATTGTAAAAAATGGAGAATTCCTTCTCCGAAGTTTAGGTAACCTTGCATTTTTGCTTCTCTGAAGTACATGCTTCTGTTAACATAGTATATAACCCGGAAAACCTTCAATACTAAGCACATTATCAGCTATTACACCCAACGTATGTATCAGCTACCTAATTAATTGAATGTAATCTTAAATTCCAATTAGGCGATACCTTTGAAAGGGAGTTCCCTTCCTATACTCGTACGAACATTAATCACGTGATGCAACATAAACAGCTCATTGCAAAACAAACGAGATATATGTATTAACTTATGTGCATTGTTATTTTGTATATCAATAAGTTTCCTCAAGGAAACTGTACATATGTCACGTGGAATACCAATTTGCTTCTTATCTGTTTGAACTCGTTACTAGAGTCACTGTATCAATATAACTCGTGGTATTATTTTTTTCAGAAAACACTAATTCAAACCCCTAGGTGAACAAGCGACATGGACACTAGTCGCAAAGTACAGTATCTGGTTATACCGACGCAGGACTGTTGAGATTCGAAGTTCCCTTAACGAAAGGGAAATCACCTTCCATACTTTCGCAGGGGATTCGTAGTGTTACAAGTTCGTCGATTACGGGTGGTAATAACATTCATTTATGTTATTGTGGAGGGGAGGTATCAGTGTTGGTATAAATAAGAGGGTATTTGATGACTTGAGCTTAGTTGTTTGTTAGGCAGTGTGGACACCGTCACGCTGCCAGTCGCGTTAGTAATTTTGTGCTGTAATTATTGATCATAAATTGATTAGTGTGGCCATGGAGAACATGTCAGGCAGGAAAGGTGAGTGTTTACGCATTCTGAAAGGGTTGTTTAAGCCTACTCCCAAGGTCACAAGTCCTGGGAGCTGATCGAGGTGTTTCCTCTATCACAAAATAATGGTACTATCACTGTCGCTGCTACCCGTCACGTCACATTAGGGCTTGTGAGACAGACACAGGGATTTTATTGTCTGTATGACCTACAGGTCTACAAGTGGGAAGATCTCCCGGGATCTCCTTTAAAATACACGTGTATCCATTGTAAGTCCTACGTACTACGAAAAACCTATGGCCAGCTGTGGACCACAACTGGACCCAACAAACAACTCTCTATACATTCTTAAACTAATCCTCTTTCTATTCAATAAAAATAAATATAGATCCACATTTACTACATGCACGTTAATTTGAATTAAGTACCTACAGTTCTGATCGAAATCAGACACCGAAAATACAATCGTATCGTCTGTAAAGGCCCTACCAATGCGTGCATAAAAAAAACAATACAAACAGAAACACGTGAATGCAAATCGCGTTGATTGATCAATTGATCAATTGAATCGATTGAGCAATACACGAATTGGAACTAACAAGTTAACCCGGACATCGACCCGCGGGGCCTCAAGGACACTACGAACAATTAATGGTATAAGGCCAACTGCAGATGTGCCAACATGTCGGCTTCTTATTAATAAAAAAATCAAGAATCTTGATAGCCCTCCGATTATGGGTTGATAATGATGAGCAAAATGATAGAGAAAGACATGTATCGCTTCATAACTTGGGAATAGGACAGGGAGATAATAAATTATTAGTAGCTTTGTATTCGATGGCGTGCACAAATAAACGAAACAGACATAAAAAACTTAAAAACGTCTTTTGGTTCGCAATGATTCTTGCACTACACGTATGAAGCGCAGTGTTTGTACCACACTATTACATAAGGTAGGTAGCTTGTATGAAGTACTGAGGTTGCTTTATGAACGGGATCACTATGGTATGTGTTTCAGATACCAGATGTAGCGACTCGTAATACACAGTGGCCGCTTTTTCAGACACGAACATAATTACGTGGGGGGATTTGCCAACCGAATATTTGCGATTACAAAATTGGGTTGCCGAAACGCTCTAGTAGAAAGTTGCTTTGCAGAGCGTATGCAAGTAACAATTACTCGTACATCATGACTATTGTGATTGATTAAACTGTTACAAACTATCTAGATCTGAATAGGATCGACTTAGTAACTAACAACTGATTTGGTGTTGTCAACCGACCGACAAACCGACGACAAAGATTGATATAATAAGTTCGCTAAGTTTGTCTAGAACTATTTACTTTGAAACAGTCAGCTGACTTGGCATATCTACAGATAGTTTTACTGCTATAGAAAATCATGACACGACCTTTTCTGTTGGACGGAAGCTTCTACAAACCTTCGGAAGTAATGAAACAATGCCCTTTGGTGTTTAATGAACGGAAAGGGATATAATGAGTGTATTCTTAGGTCGTGAATCATATAGGGACATATGTATTACATATGACTCACTACGAGTAGACTACACAACTCCGAACCCAAGAAAAAGCTTTGTTTGAATGCGCTAATACTTTGCACATTGGTTTGTACTTGCAGTCAGATAAACAACATTATTTTTTGGATAAAAAAGATCAATCATTAAAGAATGTTGTTGACTATTTAAAAGTACCTAGTAATTTTTTTTGGCGATTAAAACCACAGGGGAAAGTTTTTATTAAATGTAGTATTTTAGTTGAGCCTATATTTAAAAAAAAAAACAAAACGTAGTGACGTTTCAAGTCAAGCAAGTCAAAAAGCGTAGGGAGTAAGAGTATCAAACTGTCCTTCTGATATTAGATAAGTGGAAAACCAACGGCTATTAGAGCCAGAGCAGATTAGACCTTGAATGAGCTGGTCTGCTTCGTCAACGTCAAACATAGGTGTTAACCCTTATCCATACTAATAACACAAATGCGAAAGTTTAAGTCTGTCTCTCATCTGTTTGTTACCTTTTCACGGCTAAACCACAGAACCGTTATGGATAATATTTGGTATGGCAATAAATTGTATCATATAGCAAAACATAGGCTATATTGCATATCAGAAAAATCCATGGTCCCGTGGAATTTGAAAAACTTAATTTCACGATTTCGACGAGGTCGCAAGTGTTCGCAAGTGTTCCAAAAATCATCCTGTGGTATGATGGTATAAATTTTCCGAAGGAACAAAGTTTGTACTAATTAACTACAATATTTATATTGATCATAATTTATTTAAAAAAAAAAAATATTGTAATATCGAACCTAATAGAAACACATGATACCGTTATAGCATAATAATAACAAATCACTCAACTGTCATAAAGTACCTTGCCGCTGCGCTCGCAGGGTTAAACTTGAGAAAATTTTCCTCATTTCTTACTCGTGAACATATCACAAGCGGCTCTGCGTCATAATAGCTCAGCGATTGTTTTTATCTGCTATTATTTATAGGTCTTGTTATGGAATAAAGGTTTTCCTCTAAGATCTGAGATAAGAAATATTGGACATAGACTACTTAGCATATTTAAAACTGGCCAAGGGAATTAACGTACAATTACAGCATACGGCAATTAAGATTACGTCATTACGTAACTATAATCTATATTTGTAAAGAATATGCAAAGATTGAATGAATAGTGGACGCCAAGTTTGACGGTCTCCGTGGCGCAGTGGTATGCGCGGTGGATTTACAAGACGGAGGTCCTGGGTTCGATCCCCGGCTGGGCAGATTGAGATTTTCTTAATTTGTCCAGGTCTGGCTGGTGAGAGGCTTCGGCCGTGGCTAGTTACCGCCCTACCGGCAAAAACGTACCGCCAAGCGATTTAGCGTTCCGGTACGATGCCGTGTAGAAACCGAAAGGGGTGTGGATTTTCATCCTCCTCCTAATAAATTAGCCCGCTTCCATCTTAGACTGCATCATCACTTACCATCAGGTGAGATTGTAAGATTGTAGTCAAGGGCTAACTTGTAAAGAATATAAAAAAAACTTTGTATGCGTGTATAGTTCTTTTATAGTCTGATAAGTTCGGTGATGACATTCCCATGATATGCGGGCGACCTGGGGAAAGACTGCGCGGGTTTCAAATAGTGCGTGCGGGGAAGTGAGGTGCAGTCAGTCAGTCATGGGTTTTTCAGTCATCGCTATACGCTCCCCGGTCCGCGCAGACTATCGGAAGTGTTATGAACGAGGTTGCCAAGCAGTAGTTCATGGGGCTAATATGGAGTTTAGACTCACCACACTTCAATTGATGTAACCAGCATAGGACAAAGGATGTATATTATCAATCCGGATTCGATTTAGATTTGAGAGCCGTGATAGCTCAGTGGATATGACCTCTGCCTCCAATTCCGGAGGGTGTGGGTTCGAATCCGGTCTGGGGCATGCAGGTCCGATTTTTCAGTTGTGTGCATTATAATAAATTAAATATCACGTGTCTCAAACGGTGAAGGAAAAACATCGTACATGAACTTACGAACCTGCATACATGAGAATTTTCTTAACTCTCTGCCTATGTGAAGTTTACCAATCCGCATTTTGCCAGTGTGGTGAACTATTGGCCTAACCCCTCTCGTTCTGAGCGGAGACTCGAGCTCAGCAGTGGACCAAATAAGGGTTGATAATGATGATGATGATGATTCGATTTCCGACTGATATTAATTTAGTTTATTTCTCAATTGGCTCAAGTTTCGTCTAATGGTAAATATTCTATTAATGTTCCTTTTGCAATATAGAAGAATATATATAATACATGCAATAGGTATAGAAGAATATGACAAATGCAACACATAATAGTTATAACAAACTAGCTGACGCCGCGCGGTTTCACTCGCGTGGTTCCCGTTCCCGTAGGAATACGGGGATAATATATAGCCTAAAGCCTTCCTCGATAAATGAGCTAACTAACACTGAAATAATTTTTCAAATCGGACCAGTAGTTCCTGAGATTAGCGCGTTCAATCAAACAAACTCTTCAGCTCTTAGTATAGATTAACTAAAGACTTTGTACATCTATATTTACTATAATTAAAGCAAACAATAATTTATTTTCATGAATATTCAAACAGATTCCTTATTACATCGTAAATAAAGCATAATTTACATTAAAAGATCAATCAGAGAACTATTATCTTAGCGATCAAGGATAAAAGTGATAAATAACAAAAAAAACAATAATAATTATCAAATCGAACTCTCATCTCGTTTCTCGATATTCAAGGCAACTTATTCTATACCCATTATCTAAAGGCTAATCGTTAGTTGGTATTTAAATTGAAGACAAAAAAAACAAAAGAAATGTCCTTTAATAAATAAACACGATTAAAAAAATATAGTGATTAAACAATGACCAATAACGATGGAAAATAATAAATTTATGCGATTTAAACGAACAAATGAAAATACACCGTTAATACTATAGGTAGTAATTAATGTATTTTTTTTTTGATTCTACTATACATATTTATTTATTTTATTTACAATTACTTTTACAAAGATTTATGTAATTGTTTCAAAAAATATTTACTGAAAAATATGCATTTTAAATTTTAATAACTCAACAGATGAATAGTTTCATTCAAAATGAATGAATAGTTTGTGAGCAAACCACGGAAACATTTATAATCAATGACAAGTACATACTTCAGAATATTTCTGGATAACTTGTATACTTACCAAGAAAATAATTAGATACCAAGAAAGTCCTACTCTTTTTTGACAGGAGTAGAACTTTCTCGGTGCCTACTTGGTTTCTGTAGACTCGCCTTTTAACAGATTTCAAAAAAAGGAGGTTTCTCAATTCGACCGTATATTTTTTTATGTACGAATCTGTTCCCGATAACTTTGTCGTTTACGAACCGATTCTGATGATTCTTTTTTTGTTGGAAAGGAGATATTCCAAGGCTAGTTAGTACCATGATAAAGAAACGAAATGATGATGGGTTTTAAGTAGTACAGGCTTACGCTTGACCACAATCAAGCCTGATGGAAAGCAATGATAAGATCTAAGATGAAGTGCGCTTGCCTAGAAGGTGCCTATTGCCTTTATATCACTCTTGCCTTGAAGGTGCACAAATTATACGTGTCAGGACACACAGACGCCGGAAGGGCATTCTTATTAGGAACGTTGACGCAAAACCAGCGTGCGAACCTGGAAAAATCGAGAGGAACTTTCAAAAATCGTATAGGCGACCAGTACGTGTGTTAACTTTACATTAAGTATTTTGAAGCAATACAATTTGATGAAGGTCTGGAGTCAATCTGATGAAGGCACCGAAACACAGACGAGAGAACTCTTCAACGATTTACAGCAGTTACCTTGTTGTCTTTCATATTGATATTTGTAAACATACTTCTTATCTTAAGATTAAAAATCTTTAGAATCGAAAGCCACATAACATAAAGTTGTTACCTACTGCTATGACATTGCAAGCCTTATCCTTCGATCTGTCAGGTGATACCTATAACACTGTCACGGTACTTGTCAACATTTCTGTTTGTTTGTTATTAATTGACAGACAGACTGATTAGGCGATTAGCAACTACTTACAATAGAACTAATTAATAATGTCTCATTTAAAGTATATTTAACCGACTTAAAAAAAAGGAGGAGGTTCTCAATTCGAGTCTCTGTTTTTTTTTTGTGTATGTTACTCTATTACTCGAAGACGCCTGGACCGATGTGAGTAATTTTTTTTTTGTTTAGAAGGGTAAAGTCCCGGAATTGTTCCATTGTCATCATGTCAAGATCCTGGAGAAATCGAGGGGAACTTTCAAAAATCGTTAGGGCAACCGGTTTAGGCCTTCAAAGTGATCAATCAGCAGGTAGAATAAAATACGATGTTATTTTTCGCTTTTTAGTTTAATTGGTACCTTTTAAGATTTTAAAGTCGGTTGTATTTTTTTTTTTTTAATTGGGTTATTATAGGACAATAATAAACAATATGCATTTAATGAAATAAACAATGATCCTGTGAACGGAGACTATTTTTGCTGCAAGGCTAGCTCGGCCATTGGATAGAGTAAGTAGAATAAGGAAAAATAGAAAATCTGTGTTAAACTGATGCAGAACCATCGCAATACACTTTAACTCTAGAGTCTAGACCAATTTATATATATTGACGGCCTCCGTGGCTCAGTGGTATGCGCAGTGGATTCACAAGACGGAGATCCTGGGTTCGATCCCCGGCTGGGCCGATTGAGGTTTTCTTAATTGGTCCAGGCCTGCCACCCTACCGTCAAAGACGTACCGCCAAGCGATTTAGCGTTCCGGTACGACGTCGTGTAAAAACCGACAGGGGTGTGGATTTTCATCCTACTCCTGACATCATCACTTACCATCAGGTAGAAAGGTCAATTCTGAGCATGAAATATATAAATAAAAAATAAATAAATAAAATATTTCCAAAATAACCATCAGGGGTGATTAGTGATCGATGCTGATGCCAAAAATGCAATCAGTAAATTTTTTGTCTGTCTGTCTGTCTGTATGTTCGTTATAGAAACAAAAACTACTCGACGGATTTTATTTTAACGAAACTTGGTACAATTGTTCTTCAAACACCTGGGCAGGTTATAGTATATTTTCACGCTACGATCAATAGGAGCAGAGCAGTGAAGGGAAATGTTGGGAAAACGGGAGAAATTACTCCATTTTTAAGCATCCGTCCGGTGTGCAGCCTTAATGGGTAGGGTAGGGCTAGGGATAGGGTAGGGTGGGGGTAGGGGTAGGGTAGGGGTACAGTAGGGGTAGGTTTAGTTCAAAGTTTACATCGACTTTCACGCGGACGAAGTGGCAGGCGTTCACTAGTCGAGAATATTATAGTGGTAGAATGGCGCCGGTTGTTATCAATATGAAACAAACTTTCCATTAGCATTTAAGTGCCTTATCACAATGCAAACTGCATTATAGTTTATTGAATCTACAATAATACGTGTGTATTATTTTGATAGCCCGGCTAATTATATGTTTATTTTGTCTTTATCAGCATAACTGCGTAATTGCAATTGATAGCTAGTCAGTCCATTACTTTTCAAATTACACGTAAATTTATCGACAAGGTCTTTTAAAATCAATAAATGCGGTATGTTTACTTTATATAGGTACTCCTATCCTAACATTTACGCGTATAAGTCCTTATTCGCACGAGAGTTTAAAAAAAGCGATACGTTAAACCCTGCGTTGGCGCTTTTATTTATTTAAGTTCTTAATTTAATAAATGGTCTATTTCCAACGCTCAAAATTTAAAATAAAACACTGCTCGATAAAAAAGCGCCGAATGTTAAAAACGCTGTCGTGTGAACATATACTTGGGAATGCATTTGTTGTATTTGAACGCTTTTTTAACGTCGTGCGAATTATAACAGTTTAATATGAATTTTAACGGCGTTATTACCAACTATTACTTAATTAAATAGTGTTTACGTCAATCAAGATCCGAAACAACAATAAATCAGAGTATTGGATAGAAGCAGGCGTTACTTTGCGGAAGTTAATTATGAATAGATAATAATTTGTTTATTTATTTTACTATCATCCGCAAAAAGCCGACGAACCCATGCGACAGCGTCACCCAGGTTCGACAAAATACTCTCTACGTACGTTTCACCCCGAAACCGGAGCATCCTCAGGAAATACTGACTCTACAACGTGCAATTGCACAAAGACGATAGCTAGATAAAAAAATTATTATCTATTCAGTATGTTAATATTCTGGTTCACTCAGACTAACTTTGGCAATGGGCAAAGAGAAGAAAAACACGTTGTAGAGTCAATTTGTCGGACCTGGGTGACGTTGTGCATAGGTTCGTCGACTTTTCGCGGATGACATCAAAATAATTCATAAATCATAATTCTTTATTTGCAAATTGTTAAATACAGATCTTGATACAATAAATGTTGGCATACAATTTGCTACAATATAGCATGCAAATTTTTAAAACTTAATAAATAAATAAATTTTTATCTATTAATAAATCAAAGAGCTACTTTAACACTTGGAACACAACGGATTTTAGTTTGTCCACTTAAATAGGTACTATTCGCTTTGATGTTGTAACTAAAACTATCTATAATACATATCTACAAACTAACAACCAAAATTCAAATTACGACATCGTTTTGCAATAAATCATTAAGCAGAAACGTTGCCGACGGACACGGCAATATTCTACGGCCTACGCAACAATTAACCATATCTGTATTCTTACTATTAAATAGTTATAAATCAGGTATCATGAACTCCAAAAGACGAACTTATTCGACTTAAAACTAAAAAGGTTCCAAAACATTTGACATGATGTAAGAAGTTGGAACCTTATTAGATGGAGAGAGAAGAGTCTGCAATGGTCAGAACTTTGTGATTTTATAAAAGCTGAAAGTTTGTCAGCTCATGCTTCTAACATAGATAAGTAGATAGGCAATTATGGAGGTTAACATGAAAGGTAGCAGGTTTTATGGGATCTCAGACCAATTTAGATCGTGACCTAACTCGCTACTTACCCCTCTGTCAAAGTATAAGATCAAAGATCTAACGCATTTATAAAAACTATTTCTATAGAATCAATGCATCATTGTTGTAATCATTTTCTTTATTGTAAAGAGCTTTGTAAAAATGCCGATTTGTGTCATCATTATCAACCCGTATAGCTCGAGGTTCCTCTCAGAATGAGAGGGGTTAGGCCAATAGTCCACCACGCTGGCCCAATGCAGACTTCACATACGCAGAGAATTAAGAAAATTCTCTGGTATGCAGATTTCCTCACGATGTTTTTCCTTCACCGTTTGAGACACGTGATATTTAATTTCTTAAAATGCACACAACTGAAAAGTTGGAGGTGTATGCCCCGGACCGGCTTCGAACCCACACCCTCCAAAATCGGAGGCAGAGGTCATATCCACTGGGCTATCACGGCCGATTTGTGTAGTTAAATGGTATAAAACGGTTAACAACTTCTAGTTTCTTAAAAGATGGAGATAAGACGTGATGGGATCTGAGAGGACTAGATGATTATTTTCCAGTGTTTTCCGAAGGGTTGCAAAGAAGCTAAGTTGCTATGTCATGTAACATCGAGGAAAATATCTACCTGCCACCACTGTCTGAGCCATCGTGAATCACGTGGTGTCTACGTTGACGTGACATAAAAATGGGGGTTTAAGAATCGTCAGAGGGGGTCCACGAAAATTTATCTGGTTTCATACCATATGGGGAGTTTTCTAAATAAAATTGATTCCTTCCTTGTGCTGTGAGTAGATATATTAAAAATTAAAGTAAAAACTAAGTAATCAAATATCACTGTTTTTTTTTAACTGTTATTTAAGGTGGCTGTTCTTAGACTCTAAACTCTAGTTGCTTATTTACATAATTTTTATTATTATTTTTTTTTTAATATTTTCCATATCTTTTTTATAATATGACCAATATTCCCATTCCCCTCCGACTAGTCGGAAAACACTGTACTAGGAGTGGGTACGACAATAGACCAACGGGGCAGGGATCGGTGATGAGTCCGACCGCTATTTATAAGTTATAAGCATGGACTGATACACCTTCAGATTTTATATAATCGCAGATCTGACAACCACAGGCTCTCAAACTGCAAACGACCGGTTCCACAATCTCCAAACGCCAATACATCGTAAACGGCGCTACATCAAACATCAAGTTCCTATATATGGTGGTAAACTGATTTGTCCGCGTGCTACAGGCTAGCCCGTGTTTGTCCCCTTTAGGTCATGGCACGCGAATGTAAACGCTTCCGTGCTCCCACGGCCTTCGTGCTTACTTTGATATCGATCTGCTGGTTTACTCTTGAAAACGATTGCAATGTCCCTTCGGAAACCCATAAAGTTTATCTGATCTCTAGGTAAGTAGGTACTATCTATACTAGAACTGCCTCACTGGTCGCGTGGTAAGCTGGTTCGACTACGGAGAATGAAATCCTAGATTTTAATCTCGAGTCAAACAAAGAAAAAAATACGTTATTGGGATTTTTTGACAAGAAAAATGTTAATAGGAGCCAGGACTTGGGAAGTTTGCCCTGTGCCTCGGAGAGCACGTAAAGCAGTAGGTCCTGCGTCTGATCTCTCACCAGTTGTGTCAGTCTGCCGTCCCATCAGTCTATGACAGTGAGGGAATAGAAAGTCCTTGTGCACACACTTGTACATTATATCTCCTGCGAATACATAAGGTTAATTTAACATAGATTAAATTGGTTGTCTGTAAAAATGGTTTACTGACGATAGTTGAACGTGAGAACGCCAGAAAATACTGGTGGAACGGTTGCGTTTTTTCAAAAAAAAAATTTCAAATAACGTATTTAAAACAATAAATAAATAAAATACTGTTCGTTCTTCTAAAATACTGTTTAATCTTCATAGACCAGAATATATTTTATTTCTTGTAAAAAAAGTTGGCAACCTTATAGTGAGATATACTTTATACCTTGTAAAAAAAGTTGTAGGAGAATCACCAAAACCACGAAGGTTCGACTTATGAGGTGTCTTGTCTTTCCAATTTTTCTCTACGGTGCAGAAACGTGGTCCTTGCGTCTACAAGACCGTCGCAAGATCGATGCCCTGGAGATGTGGTGTTGGAGGCGTTTGTTGAGGATTCCTTGGACAGCATTCAGAACCAACATTTCCATTCTCAATGAACTAAAGATAAAAGAAAGGCTTTCGTCGACTGTGCTTTTACGGGTCTTAAAGTTCTTTGGCCACATCTCCAGAAATCATGATTCTATAGAACGGTTGGTAGTGCAAGGGCAAGTCCAAGGCAAAAGATCCAGAGGCCGATCTCCAACCCGCTGGACGGATTTGGTTAAGGCTGCTACACAGTAATTTTTGGCGGAGTGTACTCAAAATGCAGCCAATCGCCAAAAGTGGCGGAGCATTGCACAGAAGGCGTCGTTCATCGCTGCAACCACGACCACTCTGCCAAGAGTGCACGATTAAGAAAAGAAGAGAAAAAAAGTTGGCAACCCTAGAGCGAGGGAACGACGAATGACGTCATCTTTTTTCGAGTTTGCATCTGGCTTCATCGAATTACAAGACGTCGTCACGTCAAAACTCCCTTACTATTGAAAAAACCAGCGTTATTTTTTGTCATGCATCTAGTCTTACTTCCGGCGGTGTATTGAACTTGAATTTGGTTCATCACTAGAATACACAAGTGACTTAAATATATAATGATAGAGCATTTCCCGGACGATGGTTTACGTACTGCGGAAGCAACGAACAGGACCTAAGACAACGTCCTTGCGTGTAACAGAATTGCACGTCATCTTATGCCTTCATTTGCTACACGCTACATAGTGGCATGCACAACATTTTTAAATAGAGTATGCACTATACGTACAAATTGTACAAAACTGGAAATTCGTTCTATGACGATCTCTATATACGATGTCGTGTAGTAACCGAAAGGGATGTGTATTTTTATCCTCCTAACAAGTTAGCCCGCTATTTTTTTTTTATTCTTTACAAGTTAGTCCTTGACTACAATCTCACCTGATTGTAAGTGATGATGCAATCAAAGATGGAAGCGGGCTAACTTGTTAGGAGGAGGATAAAAACCTACACGGCATCGTACCGGATCGCTTGTACCGTCTTTGCCGGTAAGGTGGTAACTAGCCACGGCCGAAGCCTCCTACCAGCCAAGCTTTCTTCTTAGATTGCATTATTATTCATCATCAAGGGGGGCTAACTTGTAAAGAATAAAAAAAAAACCGTTGATTGAAATTGTCTCTTACTGCAAGATTCAAATAACTACCGATTGTTCTATTGTAATAAGAAAAGATCTAGTTTAAAAGACTGTATAAATTACAAAAACTCCCCTTGAGTTAATTTCATCATACAAACGACAAAATCTTAATCGCGGACACTTTATTCTTAGAATATGCACTTTGCCAAATAGCAGAAATCTCACGCAGATTTATAATAACTGCGCATACGGAAAACATGGCCGAAAAACATAGACAATTAAGATTAATAGGTAATTATAGATACCAAAAATTAACGACGAAAAGCCATTTGTTTTACAACCAGAAGGTTGGCTTTATACCTACTCGGATCTCAGTAATATGACCTCTGCCTCCGATTCCGGAGGGTGCAGGTTCGAATCCTGTCTGGGGCATGCACCTCCAACTTTTCAGTTGTGTGCATTTTAAGACATTAAATATCACGTGTCTCAAACGGTGAAGAAAAAACATCGTGAGGAAACCTGCATACCAGAGAATTTTGTTAATTCTCTGCGTGTGTGAAGTCTGCCAATCCACATTGGGCTAGCGTGGTGGACTATTGACCTAATCCTTCTATGTCTGAGAGAAGACTCGAGCTCAGCAGTGAGTCGAATATGGGTTGATAATGATGATGATGATTTTGTCAGGCAATATTAATTCGTTTGTGGTTAAATTATTAATTACCATAATCTGAGAAAATTTTAATTAATTACTTAAATAAAACGATGTTTTTCTTTAAATAGCTTCGAAAATTTAAATTGTAAATTATTATATGTATATTTGTAATTTATTATGTTTATATTATAATGAATATCTCAAGTGTGTTATTTCGATGATTTAATACATTGTGAATCACTAAATTATATTTTATTATCATAAAATATTCATTTTTAATCTAGTAATTTATCAATCTTGAAAACTGTAACTTAGAATTAAAATTGTACGTTCAAAAAGTAGATTATAGAAAAATCAGATGGCATGAAACAAGGGAATATCTATAATATATAATCTTATCTTTAATTGTGATGTAATAATCGAGTCCAAACACAAGGTAACTGTTGTAAACCGTTAAAGAGTTCCCTCGTGTGTGTTTCGACTCCATCATCAGATCGACATCAGGTTCAGACCTTTATTAAGTTGTAGTGCTTTAAAGTGGTTAATGGAAAAAAATATACCCTTACGATTTTTGAAAGTTCCCCTCGATTTCTCTTGATATAGTGACAATTGGACCACCTCAAGAGTACACCCTTTCAAACAAAAAAATAATTATTTAAATCGGTCCAGGCGTCTTCGAGAAATTAGTTAACATAAATACAAAAAAAAATCGAGAACGTGCTCCTTTTTTGTCGGTTAAAAACTAAAGGCTATTTCATATTTACCAAAAACATCAAATGTATTTTGATGTAGTTTCATATGACACTTCAAAATTTACGATCTCCGTAGGTAACTTACGACCAATACCATAAAATAACTACACTACTGTTATTAAACATAAACAATAAACATACAACGCAATTTAACGACAAGCCACCATATTCTATGAGACTATAAACAGACAATCACGACGCTGTCACCGATACCTCATTAATTGTTTCATTATTATGATAAGTAGTTCTGAAGTTATGAGCGCACATACCCACATAACAGTGAAAATCATAATCGAGTGATGAAATTGCAGTTAAACAAGTAGCCAGACATACCTAATTTTATGAAGGCTGAAAACTACCATAGGTAATTACGGTAGCCAATTTTCTTTGTTCGGACCGTGGTGACTTTGGATGCTGGTGGGAGGCTTCGGCCGTGGCTAGTTACCACCCTACCGCCGCCAAACGAAACGTATATTTTCATCCTCCTCGTAACAACTTAGCCCGTTTCTATTTTAGATTGCATCATCACTTACCACCAAGGTTGTAGTCAAGGGCTATTGTAAAGAATTAAAAAAAAATTAAGGCTCCAGGTCTATTCACTACGTTTCAGTAACTTTAGTGGATATACACGAAATATAGCTACTGTTGCAGCCTTCCCAAAATGAGGTATATCTGACTATCGCAGGCCCTCGATACAAACAACAATACGCTCGCTGAGAATTTATAGCCGGCGCCGGCGACTTACCTGCAACAAGACAATGTCAGAATTAACCTTCACACGTCACAATAAATGGCATAACAATTAAAACGAGAACAGCTGGGCTATTCTGTAACGACGTTCTGTTCGCATTAACGCTCTGGTCTTTACGTGTGTGAAGTTTGCCAACCCGCATTAGGCCAGCGTGGTGGACTAAGGCCTAATTTTGGAATTCCTCTCATTCTGAGAGGAATCTCGTGCTCAACAGTGAGCCGAATATGGGTTGTTAACTTATTATTGACGATAACTCTAAGCCCGCCAAGCCGCATTTAAGCAACGTGGTGGGAATAAGCTCAATCCTTTTAAATCTTGGGATTTTAAAGGATTGGTCTACATTAACTTAACTTCTAATGCGTAAACTATTTTAACTTAATCCTCAACAAATTGTGTAGTTTGTTGTAGTATAATACAAAGATACATAAAACATAATATATACAACAAAGTACGTATTTAATTCAGTTAACAGATATCACTATGACGCGACGGCATCAATCGTGTGAAAGATGATAAGAAATAACAGGGGTCCAGAGATAACGCACGTATGTATAATATGATTAAAGGCAAAACGTTATTTACTCAATAATTACATAACTGGCAGTAACACTAACTACTGTTAGTTGAATGCAAACGACAAATCTCAGTATTCTTAGTCCGTACCCACGCGTTGCGGGGTTATGACAACAGAGGGTTGCTATTTGCGACAGAACAACGGGTGACAGGCCTAACATATGGTTCGAGGACTGGTCTCGTGGAACTAGTGGAAAACCGCTTAGTACGCGTCCTAGGAATATCGACGACGTAGCGGTGCAGATCTCTGCTATGCCTAAGAGTCCTTTGATGTCACTGCGAACGACGAAGGTAGCGCAAGATCAAAAAGTTCCCAAGCGTACTCTGCGAAATAAATTTTGTTGAATACCAATAGACAGGCAACCTTTCGATGATGCTCTAAATTTTGAAGATTAGTTTGTTGTTGCTTCATTGCCAATAAGCCGAAGCATTACCTGGGTACCTGAAATACCTACCTACCTAAAATACCTACATATATCCGATACCCGATAGAAACCCGAACCTGATAGTAACTATGGTACATCCGACATTTACAAAAAACTGATTGTAATGGTCATATTCACTCTTTCACGCAAAAACTATTTGGAAAAAAATTATAGGTCGCCCTAATTTCATGCAGACGAAGTATCGAGTTTCAGCTAGTATAAGCCAGTTATTTAGTCGATTCTTTGACTTTTCCAGGCGTTTCAATTTATGACGAAGAAATCGTAACGTACCCTCGGTGGGCGAGTCTCGCACTTATCCGGTTTTTCTAAAAATATAATTACTGTCCCAAATCTCGTATGCCACCTATACTGAATAGCTAAAACATGTGCACCTGTATTCGCAAAGTAGGTCGCTTTCAGAAAATGGATGTCATCCAACTCGTTCGACATTTAACGGTTTTCCTGAGAAGATGTGCTACGAAATTACTTTTTGTATCATTCACCTCAACGAAGTTGTAATGTAAAACGTAGCTGTACTAAGTAATGACAAAAAGTAACCTAGGCTACAGACAGTCAGTTTTCACTGTTTTAACTGCATATTTATCTGTTATCGAAATATGAGCAAAATCATTATAAAAACCTGTACAGTTAAAACTAACGGACACTACACAAAACTGCATAGTTGAAACTGCACAGTCAAAACTGCATAGTCAAAACTGCATAGTTGAAACTGCACAGTTAAAATTGCAGGTCTGTAGCTTGCTTAAGGTTGATTTGATTTTATCTTGCGAAAGACACAGAGTTAAATTCCCATCTTGCAATGATTTATAGGTACCTATATTGCAAAAATAAAAAAGGTTTGCCTTTGAATGTAGTAATAGTACCAATGTCTTGGTGTGTGTACATATAACGTAAAGAAACTTCAACACAGCAGAAACTTTTTTGTTAAAATATTGTTAACGAGTGATACACAGGAGATAGGAGGGAGACGTGTAACAACTAAACACGTTTATCACTTCATATCTATCTATCATTCTATCATTTGATTAAAACATGTACGAGTACTTCATTGCACGAACAGCCCGTAGGTTACAAAAGGCATAAATAGATCCGTTTCAAGATAATTTACCAGACATTACACCCGGTCCAAACGGTGACGACATGTAAACTTAAGTAAAAAAAAAAACAAACACCAAGAGATAAACCCGATGATTGTGTACCAGTCACACAACTAGGCGCAACAAACAAGTCTATAAAATAAATGGCAGAAGTCACCGCCCGGTTTCTTGATATTTGGACGCTACTTTAACGGATACGTGTCGTGCATACCTACCTACTGTTATTAATAGTCAAGTACGAGTTGATAAGTGGAGCGAAATGCATGTCACAACGTCATCACGTGATCGTAATTCCAAGAAGTCGCTCGTTCCAAAAGATGTAGTTATTTAAATGAAGATAATTGAAGATTAAACGAACTTATCTAAAGTAAAATTCTATTAAATACGAATCGTTCCGTTAGAAGATATTCTCTGAACACAAGGTAGAAAACGCTTCATCGGTGAATGTCGAATGGGGATGATGACTAGGTTTGAATATATTTTATTAATTTTTATGATAAATTTGGGTAAATAAGATCAATGTGAACTAATTTAATCATAAAAAGTAAAGATTGGCTGGATATTTGCAAAATATATAAGATTATAAAATTTAAAAATCTATTAAAAATCTTTTATCGTAATTAGATGAAAATTCGTACAGTTTTAGCTTCCTTACATTAAATGTGACATTTTTCAATATATGAGCTATAAACATAAACATAAACGCCCAAATAACAAAGAAATTAGTGATTTGGTTTGAACGCCCATACAAATCTAACTATCATTACGACCTACGACGTCATTAAATCGTACCATTTTGTATGGGGCGTTTTTCAGGGGTCTGTGGCAGCCCCGAAATCGGATCCTTCAAATCCCTGTAGCCCCGAAAGCAATGATCGCAGATACCCTGTTACTTTTACAAAATTGCGTTACTATTAACATACTCCTAATTTATATACTTATATACTTATAAATTAGGAGTATGTTAATTGTAATTGTCATCCCTATTGTAATTTCGTAAACTTAATCATCATTATCATCAACAAATCAGGCGATCATCACATGTAGGTACGTATGATTTTGTAGGCTCTACAAACTATATATAGGACTTTTAACAGAATGTAGGTTACTATTTATTTCGCAATAACCAACAATAATGCACGGTTACTGTGAGTCTAGTAAACAACAGAATTTCACGCAAACGGAGTTACGGGCATTCGTTAGTAAAGATAAAGAAGTCATAAACAAAAAATTAACAATACACCGACAAAAAACTAAATCTGTTATCTCAAAATTGAATACGTCTTCATACAACGTAACAGAACACATTATTCGTAGGTCACGTTATTTTTGGCCATAATATAAATAAAATCACTCTAAAAATACACAACCCGTAGTTGTATGATGTATTACTGAACCTGATACAGAGCAGAAGATTCGAGAACGCTTTTATGGTATAACTCAAAACGATTTCGCAATTAGAATTAAAGTAGGTATTTATGCAGATTAACTAGTAATTTTGAATTTTAATTAGTCCCGAGACATTAATAAGATGTAGGTATGACCGAATATAAAGATTTACAAAAACTAAAAGACTGAATATTAAAAAATACTGAGTAACTAAATATTAAACAGCACAATTTACTGTGACAGCACTGAGGTTTTCTTTTTTTTGCATGCAGTCAAGCCTTTTTAAGTATTTCCACTTTCTATAATTATTACAATTTTTCCAAGCATTTATTTAAGTTTCGACAGTGCCAGTTAGTGATGATCATAGATCATAGAATAAGTTTTGCTGGAACGGACATAGACTCTTATTCTTTATCGACGGTGATGAACTTAAATGAAATATCAATTCGTGCGGCAATAACAATCGACTTTATTTATGAAGAAATTTTACGGCCAGTTTCTTCATCGCAAGCAACAGTCAAAGTAACGTCATAAATCAAAAGTGACGGTCTTATTCACTGAAAAATAAAGTCTACTTTACTACTTACTACTTTTACTGTTACTTTTGATTTACATGAAGAAACTGGCTGTTAATCGATTTACGAGTTCAAGACTCATTTCTTTTTGGAACGGTGTTCCTTATGGCGCGAATGGCGCGGTAGGTACACGCTCTGGGCAAATGAACGTGAGACCAATAAAAGTGTAATGAAATTTTTTTCCGACACACAGCTCTCCCGCGTGCCGAAAGTCGTCGAGGTTCTCTTCTCTTTGAAAGGATAAATGGAAAAAGATTTTAGGATTTACTAGCGGCAGGCCGATTAAAAATGGAGTAACTTCTCCCGTTTTCCCAACACTTCCCTTCACTGCTCTGCTCCTATTGATCGAAGCGTGTTGAAAAGTATACTATAACCTGCACAGGAGTATGAAGATAATTGTACAAAGTTTCGTTAAAATCCGTCGAGTAGTTTTTATTTCTATAACGAACATACAGTCAGACACAGACGAAAAATTTACTGATTGCATTTTTGGCATCAGTAACGATCACTAATCACCCCCTGATAGTTATTTTGGAAATATATTTCATGTACAGAATAATTGACCTCCCTACAGATTTATTATAAAGTATAATTAATCTAGGGCGATCAGAAATTTTGGAAGGGGAAGACCAAGATGAACGTACCTGGAACAAATCCAGGACATTCTTAATAAAGACGAGGTCAAGTACCCTGAAGAAGGACGTGATGTCTGCCTACTCTGAAACTGGTGACATGTGTAATGTACCTACATCTATAGCTTGGCAACTTCGTTCGTAACACTCCCGATGTCGCGCGGGGTAGGGGGCATGTAGCGATGAAAAATCCACGACTGATGCACGTCACTTCCCCACACGCACGATTTCACACCCGCGCAGTCTTTCCGCTCGTCGCCCGCATATTATGGGAGTGTCAACAAACTTGCCAGACTATATACCTACTAATAATATAAAGAGGTAAAGTTTGTGATATTGTAAATAAAATCTCTGGATCTACTTAACCGATTTTGAAAATTGTTTCACAACTATAAAGCTATGTTATTTGTGAGTGTCATAGGCTACGTTTTATCCCCGTATTCCCACGGGAAGGGGAACTACGCGGGTAAAACCGCGGGGCGTTGTGTATGTTATTTTCAATGTACATCTCCGTTCATATTGCGTTGGTAACGTCCCCGCTCCAGTAATGTCGTGTAAACAAACCGGATCATGGACGTGTGAAATTTTGAATACAACAACTTATTACAATATTAAGTAGGTACATACCTACCTTATTGTTTGTTTAGGAATTTCTTTAAACAATCGCGATTCGCGTTTTGTTTTGTTTATACGTGGCAATTTCGTAATAATTTGCATCGCAATCGAATGATGCAGATATTTTTACATACTCTGTAGTGAAATAAGAGAGTAGATAGAGCTCTCTGATATCACAAAAATTCGATTATGAAATTTAAGAAATTAATAACAATTTATTTACGCGTACGATGTCGTGTAGAAACCAAAAGGGGTGTGGATTTTCATCCTTCTCCTAATAAAATAAGCCCGCTTCCATCTTAGACTGCATCATCACTTACCATCAGGAGATTGTAGTTAAGGGCTAATTTGTAAATATTAATAAAAAAAACCCGTTTATTGTAGTAAAATTAAAAAATAACTGACTATCAAAAACTGTTTTATATAAAGTAAGTATTTTTCTACAGGAAGTTATGAAAAAATAATAGGTTCTTAATGGGTTCATGATTGCTCATATTATGCCGAGGAAAATATACAAAACTATACTCATGCTTGAACCTTAAATGATCTGGACCTTTGTAACCTGAAACTGCCAATACCATCACGATTACTATCACCGGCTCCGAAAGATTTTAAAGATACGCATTGAACGTATGGACGCATCGCATCAAATGGATTTTAGTATTCTTTGTATAAAAAAACATACTAGTGCGTCCACTGATCCACATCGTACGGATCGCATCGAACACATTTTATGTAAGTACCGTACCGTAAAATTAAAAACGTTTGCTGCTATGTATCCGATACGTATATGCGGATCTGTGGACACCTGCCATTAGTCCATTATATTTGCAACATTGTAGGTAAAAGTTATTAATATAAACATTGAAGAATTATTGATAAGAATGTCAACGCTCAAAATGTCAAGACTATCGTGGATTTATTGATAAACACTCGTAAGCGATTACACGTCACACGACAGGTACCTACTTTACTGAATGCACTTAACTTATTTAACCCTTCAAATCTCTTGGCACACGTGAAGTTTTTTTTATTTGAAAAAAATGTGTAATTAAAAGGTAAAGAATTCATTTAATTACTGTAAAGATGTAAATTTTAAATGGTGAAATTGTTATTTGAAACATTAAATACTTAATAAATAATTTGCATGCCATATTGGCAAGATACATTTACCATATACATCTACCGACCACCTGTATATACATATATAATGCATGTATCTGCAAATAAATAAATTGATTGATTGATTGATTTATTTATTTAAAAAGTTTATAATTTACTACCAGACGCCACGCTGTTTCACCAACGTAGTTCCCGTTTCCGTAGGAGATAAAAATTAAAATATATAGCACCCGGCAATATAGCCTATTAGCACCTGGAGATAATGAAAACAAACAAACAATCAAATCTTTATAGATTTTAAATAACTGTAGGTTTATTATTTTATTCCTGAGATTTTCAATATACATAATTAATATAAATAGGTACACAAAGGAAATTTCAAAATTCTACAAGAAAGTACAAGATTTTATAAAAATAAAAAACAAGCACACTAAACTAGGTCACCGAGATAATTATATGTTAACTAGGTAAAGTATCCTTGTAAAAGAGATGGCTCTTTTCACAAACTTTGTTAATAAAACAGTAATTACTTCAAGAGCGCGGCGTTAGCTTAAAATTAGGTCGCAGCTGCATCTTACTCAGAAGTTATGTAATACATTTTTTTTTAAAAAGAAAGTTTGTTAATTTAAAGGAAGTCTGTTATATCAAATCGTACCTAATCACTTTACGATTTCATTTAGTGTCAGGTCAGTCATTAGACTATAGAAACAACAGATAGACTAAAGGACGGACGGACTTCTACAAAAGAACAAAAGTAAAGACCAAAGATCTTACTTTAAACGATCAGTAGATATCAGACACGATATTCATTTTAGCTAACAATTTATTTATCACTATACTCAAATCTTGATTAAAAATATCAGACGTAGATAAATAAAGTTTATGGTAGGTGTCCACAGATCCGCAGTGTATACATCGGACACATCGCATCAAACGGATTTTAGTATTATTTATATAGAAAGTCATACAAGTGCGTCCAGTCCACTTATCCGCATCGTACGGATTTTGTCTACCGTAAAATTAAAAATCAGTTTAATGCGATGCGCCCGATACGCTCTATACGGATCTGTAGACGCCTGCCATTAAACTACAATACAAAATAAGGCAATATAAAGTGAATCACAACATATAAATTTAAATGCGTCATATAAATTATGCAAATAAAGAAAAACAAAACAAGTTACATTGGACAATACAAAAGAAACGTGTCCAATTCGATATCACGAATCGAGATCTCAAGATCATCTCAATTGCGAGTGGCCTTGCTCGAAAAGAGGCGTAGAAATACAAACGCAATTGATACACATTGCATATTCATGTTTTTTCCCAGAAAAAAAATGTTGTACAAAGTCACGCGACACAGAAAAAGTAATGATCGCTACAATTGATTGTAGTAGCAATCAATCGATACGTCAGAAAAGTATGCAAGATTAAAATACCAGATTAAACTATTCTCGTTGATTCAGTGCTTAATCTTAAATGGCTTCGGACTAACAGTGGAATTCATGGACGTTACAGGGGCACCCCCAGGGGACCATTCACCCGCTGAGTGTCGAATTCTCAAACACATAGAGTTTAAATTCGACACTCAGTGGATGACGTGCCCCCACAACGTCTAAGAATTCCACTGTAAGAGGTCCTGAATCGGGCTATGATATATGGAACTTTGTCGAAGAAATTCTTGGCAGCGGCATGGAGGTGGGAGGTTAGTGTTGTTATGTTACTCCAAAGTACCTCAAAAAGTACTCATTCTTTGCCTTTACAATTCTTTCTACCATGTTTAAAAGTACCTGCTCAACTCTTCAGAATTTAGACTAGATACATTCACATACATTCACATACATTCGATCTCGTATTTTGCAAAATATTCACTTTAATAAAACAGAGGACCTAGTGGCAGTTTGAAACTGTACGTGATATGTTTACGTTATCGTAATCGCGAATTTCTAAGGAACTGAAACAGCGCCATCTAGTGGCATTACTGCACAACTGTTTCAATTCCATATACATTCGCGTTTACGTTAACGCGATAGTAGCAGTATAAAAACATTGAAACTGCATTCGTTATAAAATAAGCATTTGTTGCTTCTAAGTTTTTACTCGTAAGTATTGTACATAATTTTTATTTCATATAACATCGACGAGTTTTTTACTTAACACAGTAATTAAATTCCTTTCCATTTTATTTCAATATACTTAATTAAAAGTATTTTTACATAATAATAATGAATTTAAGTACGGAATATTATCGCTAATAAGCTATCTCAGTCAGGAAAGACATCGATCACAGGACGTGATATTAAAAAGTTCAAGTGTTACTTAGTAACAAAAAAATATCCGTCCAATTCAATTATAATAACACGGGCAATAGCCTTAGACAATTTAAAAAAAAACTATACCCACATCATTTTTTGCTGTCAAAACCGCATAGTCATCGTGATTTTATATATTGTATAGAATTTAGACAAATACTAGTTCCTTCAGGCGTGACTAGCGGATAGCTAGTATCAAAAATTTTGACAGCATAAATTGACATATTTTTTGCTAGCTTTGTCTACAACGACCTTATTAAAACATTGTAGCGGTACGTAATAATTTAAATTTTAAATAATAAGGAAAGGTTTTTTTTAAACTAACTTACTTAACGGGCTCAGTTATTCCTTTATTGGGAAATGCTCAAATATCATTTCCCCATTATGAAAATGCAGCGATATGTGTATTGTCCCAATATATTTACAAACAATAAATAAGTGCCCTGATAGTCCAGTGGATATAACCTTGGCCTCCGATTCGGAGGGCACCGGTTCGAATCCTGTCCGGGCATGCACCTCTAACTTTTCAGTTATGTTCATTTTAAGAAATTAATTTTCAAACCTGCACACCTGAGAATTTTCTTAATTCCCTAGGTGTTTGAAGTCTACCAATCCGCATTGGACCAGCGTGGTGGACTATTGGCCTAACCTTCTCATCCTGAGAGGAGACTCGTACTCAACAGTGAGCCGAATATGGGTAGTCAATGATGATGATAATTAATAGATAAGTATAATATATTTTTTTAATTAAATGATGTAAATAGTTATATGGATTTAAGGCAATATACGCAACTATACACTACTAAACAGGAATTTCAACATTTTTTAAACTCAAAACTAGTCACAATGTACCGAAATGTGAATGATGCAAAAGCCAATCTTGCACTCAATCGAACAACGGCATTTCAGCATGAATACAAAAGAGGTGTTTCAACATTTAAGCACATAACAGACAAACCAACTTGGTCAACGTCAACCATCCGCTGACGATGAACACTGTGACTTTAACATGTCTAATCAGGCTGAACTATAAAACAATTAAATTTAGTAATATCCTTCTTTTTCTCTTAAGTATAGTATACAGAAGTAATATTAATATTCAAACAAATTTAAGTCAGAACCAACCAAATTGGATACTCTGTTAACAACAATTATAGCTAAACAAACTCTAAATAGTTTTGTTACGGACTAGAGTGCTCGAGATAGTGTGACTTGGCTCTTATTATTTCATAGCAACAATTATTGATAAAATCAGATAAAGGTTGCCTTGCAAAATACTATTAGTTCCATTAAGTAAATATACACAGAAGTAACATCAATATTCAAACAAATCTAAGTCGGAACCAATCAAATTGAATAGTCTGTTAACAACAATTAAAGCGGTACCGACTCGGATACAGTTTTGTAACGGACTAGAGCTCGCGATAGTGTGACTCGGCTCTTATTATTTCATAGCAACAAACATTGATAGAGCCAGAGAAATGTTGCCTTGCAAAATACTATTCGTTCCATTAAGTAAATACACACATAAGTAACATCAATATTCAAACAAATCTAAGTCGGAACCAACCAAATTGGATAGTCTGTTAACAACAATTAAAGCGGTACCGACTCGGATACAGTTTTGTAACGGACTAGAGCGCTCGTGATAGTGTGACCCGGCTTTTGTTGTTTCATGGTAACGAACATTTGGTATTGCATGTTTCACAGCGCCAGAACAATGTCGCCGTGAGAAATTTTGACACCGGCGATTTACAATGAAAAAATAACGGTCAAGAGCGAGTATGGCAGTTTCCGTTTAAAGTTGAAACATCCTTCTATACTGGAATAAACTATTGAATATATGCTTCAGGCAGTAGCGTGCATAAGGTTGTCGATCAGGGTATGCACTAGTAAGAAAAATTAACCAAACTGGGAAAATCTTCATTTAATAAGCATTAAGAAAACAACTCTTAGGGTTATATAATGATTTATTTATTTTGCTATCATCCGCGAAAATTCGGCGAACCCATGCGACAACGTCACTCAGGTCCGACAAAATACTCTCTACGTACGTTTCAACCCCGAAACCGGAGCATCCTCAGGAGATGTTGACTCTACAACGTGCAATTGCACGTTGTAGAGTCAACATCATGATAGCAAAATAAATAAATCATTATATAATCATGATGAACTTCCGCAAAGTAACGCCTGCTTCTATCCAAAACTCTTAGGGTATACAGTACTTTAATGCATGTATGAAGTGCACGCCACTGGCTTCAGGGGTTTTTGGACCGATGAATGAATAACAAATTCATTTTGATATTTACCGTGTATATTTATTATTTACACAAGTGTGGCAAGGCCGATAACAAAAATCGGCGTAAACAGAAAACGGCGATATCTTCGGTACCACTTATCGGATTTTTGTCGTATATTGCTAAGAACTATCTCGATCACGTACGTCAGCTTCCAAACAAAAAAGAATATAATCAGTCCATTACTTTAGTAGCTATGGTGCCAGAGTCACACTTGTAAGACATGTTAAATTTATAACACTCTTCTTTTTTACGTCGGTCGTCAAAAAGGGTAGACTGTACATAAAATAAAATTACCAAAAAACGATGGTTTTTATAGACGAATTGCATTTATAGAAAATTTTGAAAAGAGCCATCAAATACAAAATCACCATTTTTTACAATTTGCCTGTTCAGATTATTTCTCCGAAACTACGAGGATATCACACAACTTTTACCGAGATTAAGTTAAGCTAAATCTAGAGTTAAGTTAAGCCGTGATAGCCCAGTGGATATGACCTCTGCCTCCGATTCCGAAGGGTGTGGGTTCGAATCCGGAGACTCGAGCTCAGCAGTGAGCCGAATATGGGTTGATGACGACGATTATTAACTGGTAGATTTACCGGTTAGGTAAAATTTGTCCGTCCATTTCCGACCAGTACGCAAAAAAGGAAACACCTGTCCGCACTGTAGACAGGTGTTTCGGTTTTAGTAACGTAAACTAGGGCATAATACGTTCTGTTTACGGTTGATTTTACAATAACACCTTGAACAAGCTTTTCGCCATAAGACCATTGGCTGAAACGACTATCGGAAAAATAACGGTTGAATCGGCAATTTATGTGGTAATAAATATTTTGCATGCAATATGATTTGACTCCCAAAAACACTTTGCCAATTTAATGACAAAATACACCAATAAACATACCGTGTTCCAAAAAAGGGTGCGTCGTAAATAAAATAATTAATGTGCATAACATTTAACTGAATATTCGAACTGTTCAGTCAAATCCACCATGTGTAATATCCGTTAGTTTTATTGTATACCCTTTTTTTAATGATTTTGATTGAAATTTTGATAAGATAAAACTGTACAGTTAAAACTGCACAGTAAAAACTGCACAGTAAAAACTGCACAGTTAAAACTGCACAGATAAAACTGAAGGTCCGTAGCACCTCCATGCTAACGTTCCCCAAAAATGAAGCTGCAATAAAATGTAGGTGTAGACGAAGATTTTATACTATTAGATATGGTACTAGCGCGTTGAAACTGAGACGGACAAAAGTGGCTAATTATCTTAATTCTTTAATTATCTTAATTAAGGAAACAACGAAAGTTATTTTTTTAACAAATAATATCTAAATTTTTTTTTTTAATTTGTTATGTATTTATTTATTTCTAACTTACACCAGTAATTGTCTACAATGTCCTATAGTTTAATAAATGTTGATTTGTGAAAACCGTACGACGATGAACCCTGTAATCGTACGAAAACAGTTTTGTGAATATTGTAATTGCTATTTCTAAGTGATGATTAATTAATTAGTGGCGGAAGTTTGTTGACCGTCTAGCCTTATCACTACAAGTATGTTAGCGAGTATAAAAAACCGCGACCACAAATAAACGTGGGAATCAATTATTATGACTACACGAAAAAAAGGAAAAAAAATCTGAAAAAATGAAGAAACAGTTACTTCCAGACGGAACCGCGCCCGAAAGTAATAAAATGAAATCTATACTAATCGATATTAATATTATAAAGCTGAAGAGTGTATTTGCTAGGTTGAACGCGCTAATCTCAGGAACTACTGGTCCGATTTGAAAAAAAAATTCAGTGTTAGATAGCCCATTTATCTAGGAAGGCTATAGGCTATATATTATACCCGTATTCCTACGGGAACGGAAACCACGCGAATAAAACCGCGCGGCGTCAGCTAGTTAATTGTATGTTTTTGTTTAATTCATTACATTTTTAATCCGCGAAACAGGGGTTTTTAAGTTTGACGTCTTTGTATCTAAATGTCTGTATACGGGTTGTACCCGTAGCTTCTGACTGAGGGACCGATTACGATGCGGTTTTTTATTTGAAAGCTAACGTGGGCAAAATAGTACAATGTTGAACCGATAAGCTAATGAGAAGATATCACAATTATGATGAAAATAATTTCTAACCTAAACATCTAGATCAGTGTTTCCCAACCTTTTTCAGCCACGGACCCCTAGGAAGTCAAGCATACTTTTCACGGACCACCTTGATAAAATAAAGAATGTCACAGTCCGAGCACCGTCGGTAATAACTGCCACAAACTTGTCACAAGTAATTTCATGAGTGGAATAAAGTTGTTCAATACTTCACCTGTAGTGTGCGAAGGCTGAGGTGAACAAAATAAAAAACATATGTAAGCAAGTTTGCATCATTGCATAAAATTATGTCTAGTTAGATTTATGATTGTCGGAGTTATTAAATTTTTAATTTTTTATTTGATTCATTCGGCAACTTTATTTGGTGGCTATCTCTCAGACTATTCCACGTAAAGAGATGCGCACGAGGAAGAGTCGTTTTTGCCCGACATATTATTTCCTACTAAGGCCTTTGTTTGGCGACAATCGTTCACGACTCTTTGGCTCTTTGCCAGTGCTAAGTTCAGACGGACAATGGAAGATCTTGAGACCCATTTTTAAATTTGTTTATTGGGTCAAAACTTCCGTGTCGTTTTGTTTTGTACGCATTGTCGAAAAACAACTTCTTTTGGGCGTTACACTTTTTTTCTCAGGTGTTTCCGCTACATGTTCGTTTGTTAGTGGCGTTTTAGGGTTTTGTAGATGCATGGAACTCTTATAGTTTTGTCGGTCTGACTGTCGTCTTTAAAATCCAGATATTTGTGTAAGTATGCAGTAATTTGTTATTATACGATATGTTTAATTAACATATTTGTTAGACCTGTAAAAGAGTGCAAATAGTAATAGCAAAATATGTCTATAGCCAAAATATTTTTACGAGTAGGTAACTAAGTAGGTACCTATTTTAGTGTTGCAACTGAAAAAATTACTTATCGTTAATAGTGGTTAAAATTTTTGGGTTCTATTTAAGGCAGGCTGAAAATTGGTCCTGTACATCTCATATGCCACTGTAACACAGAAACTGGAGACCTGGATGGGGAGTAGTGGAATTTTTTATTTGCAAAAAATATCCTTGCATATCATCTATTAAGAAAAAACCCCACTACTACTCCGTCAGTTCGCATTAAGTGTTACAGAAGAAGTAAAAAACAAATTTACATCTTGCCTCAAACACCTGTCTAAAAAATCCACCAGCTCTTAGAACATTATGTTGGATTGTAACTGTTTTATTATTTTTAAAAACTTTTGTATGGTGCTACTTAATGTCTATTCACACGTTTTTATGTGAATTTTATGTGGTGTTTTACGGATTCAAGGCCACTTAACGGTTATTATTTCTGAGATGAGGTCGTTTGTTTTGTCCTATATTCTTCAGTCAGCCTAGCATGCGTCAACGAATTAACTAAATGAACGTCAGCATAGCATAAGCATCGTTAAATTCATATTAAGGTCTTATAAATGTAGAGACGTGATAGCCCAGTGGATATGACCTCTACCTTCGATTCGAAGGGCGTAGGTTCGAATCTGGTCCGAGGCATGTACCTCCAACTCTTCAGTTAAACCATGAAGGGAAAACATCGTGAGGAAACCTGCATATCTGAGAATTTTCTTAATTCTCTATGTGTGTGAAGTCTGCCATGTTATGACTGACTAGCTGACACCGCGCGGTCCCCGTTCCCTGGAACGGAATACGGGGATAAAATATAGATAATATATATGGGGCCTATAGCCTTCCTCGATAAATGGGCTCTCTAACACTGAAAGAATTTTTCAAATCGGACCAGTACTTCGTGAAATTAGCGCGTTCAAACAAACACACAAACCAAACTCTTCAGCTTTATTGTATTAGTATAGATTCATAAACAAAGAAGCTCAAACCTGGCTAACAGCAAAAGGAAACAGACAGAGGAAAGCGATGAGTAAGCCCGTGGTCTAATTGCGAAGCAGCGGGCGTGACTTACGCTTCCGCGATCGAAAGCAGGAATGTGACGAATACTGTACGACGTAGACCTAAAAGTCATTAGACAGATAGAAAGCGTCCATTGCAGTCCCTTAAAAACAACTTATTGGGAGTGGATTCTGTAAAAAAGAGACAAGTCGTTTTGTATTTAGTGTCGTGACGCATGCTGTGCTAAACGATGGTCCAAACAAGAATAAACGTATTATAAGTACAAAATTACAGCCTTAAATTGTTGCAAATTATTAATAACCAGTTAGCTTAAATTAAAATAATAAACTGATGAAAAATGTTCCATAGTGTTTTGGGATGTCAAAGTTGTATAGTTTTCAACTGATCTTTGGCACCACCTTCGAACTGATTAGTAGCTATAAAATATATATTATAATGTTATTTTTCGCTTTTTATAGTTTCGTGGGTACGTTTATGTTTTTAAAGTTGGTTGTATTTTTTTATATTTATGACTTACATACACTTAACCCTCATACCTAACGGTACACCAATCAGCTGTCTATTGACTTTTCTGTCTACGTTGGTCGCTTTTACAATCGTCAAAATGAAACAATTATCGATCGGTATTGAAAACCGCTATGAATTTTGCTACTTTAGGTCCACTCGACCGACCTTTGATTATACATATATACGTCGTATCGACGTATATATAAATCTAAAATTCCAACATGTGTTATTTAAGTTTCCCACTGTGATTTTCTGTCTTATGTCTTACTCCCTCTGTTTTGATTTATAGCCAGGAACAATAGCATTTTATTACAAAACACAGATAGACGGAAAACATTTTTTATTAAACACCTATACCGGAGACCATACCGTGTTGTTAGTGATACTATTTATTACACGGTAATTTAAAACTAAGGCTTCCAAACGCGCCCATATCTTAGAAGCCCACAACAAACTAAGCCGCGTATAAACATTAAGCTGGCTGAGTTTACTTTAAAATTCAATGTACCCGTTTATCAGTGCCTAATACATATTGTTCAAGGGAACAATATTTACGCTGTCTACAGTTCCATTACAGTACTTAGTTCTCTTGTTATAATACGAGTAGTTGACGAAACGTGCACACCTGCCCCCGTAGCCAAGTGACACGTCGATTCTCTTTCTACGATCGCAAACGCTTCGACAACTAGAAAAACATTTGCTAAGAGACAGATCACGTGATCAAGATCTGATTTTCCCATACATTGTTCTAGTTTCCGAAGCGTTTGCTACAGCTACAGGGCTGACTAGTGAGCTTACGATGCTATTGATGATGCACGCCGAGATGCCTATTCGTGAAGAGACCAAGACATTGTCGACCAATAGCGGAAGCAATTACCTCGTCGGTCCAATGGTCACCCTATGTGGCTTCAGGTCACTAGAGTTTGAAGCCTGGAAAAATTCAACCAGGGGTTGAGAAGTTGGTGTTACAACATCCTCGGAAAGCACATTAAGCAGTTTGCATCTATGAAGTGCACGCCACTGTCAGTCCCTGTCATTATCATCAACATCTTCATCACTGGGTGCTTTCTTCCAACTGAAGGTTGGTGGTCATGTGTAGAAAACTCTTCAGGCCTTTTCCAGCTTTGTGTGTTAAACAACATGATAGTGGTCGTTAAAGAAACTTTATCAAGCCCGCGAACACACATTGGAGCAGCATGATGGGTATGGGCATATCACCTCTATTATAAGGAGGGGAGGGTTGGCACTGTAGTGGCATCAAAAATATCGCTATTCTGTCCGCTATTGGTCGACAATATCTTTTTCTCATCACAAGATAATATGTCGTCGACTCAGGGCTTCGTGACCGCCGGAATGCAAATCACAATTAAATCAGTTATCCAGTCAACTAAACACCTACGATATGAAAATTAACTTTCTAGTTGATTCATAAGTTGCTGTAGGACCGATTTCTCTCTCCGAATCCACCCACGCGGCTCAGCAAGGCGCAATAACTGAACAACAAACCGAATGGGGTCAACGCACTCCCACTTTCCCCCTCACAGAGATATTTTTGTATCATATTCGTAAATAATTTATTTGTATCAACGGAAATAGTGTTCTAATTAATGAGTTGATAGGTAACTGTGCGAAAAGTGTCTCATCCAGGCGATGCTTCTGCGCTCGTCGGTGACGCTACCGAGGTACCATAAGGAGCCAAGGGCAAATACACAATCAGGGAAAAAAGAAATGCCTCGTTGATTAAAAAAAAAAGGAATACCCACATTATGGTATTCAACCAAACACAACAGCCAATCACATGGCCAAGTGCGGAAACGGTCCAGAAGGAGAAGAAGTATGGTACTCAACAGTATCATAGCACTAGGAGTGTCATAGGATTTACTGTCATTTATTTTTGATTTTGTATCTTTCGTTGTTCGAGCCTGGTGACTTGGTACCTGACAGTTTCACAGGAGACCGTCCGTTTTTTCTTCTCCATTGTTCCATATTCTAGTCATTGATTTTAACCTTGATTCTGATTCGACAAATAGACGATAACTTAAGTTTTCAAACATACCTACTTGAGAAGATCTTACAAATTAACTCCCTATCTTAGAATTAATTGTCGTATAATATCAAGCAATTCAAGCATAATGGCAGTCAAAGACTAACTTGCTTTAAAATAACAAAAACAGCACTTCACTTCAACACAAGAAAGAACACCTTCAGGAAATGTCAATTCAATATTGTTATTCAATTGCTAAGTACACTTTGTGCATAAGTGAAAGCATTTTGCTTTGTTGAAATAAGGAAGTCATTTAAGTTAGAAACTTAAATGATTTCTCACTAGTAATAAAGTTTTGTTGAATCTGCGGTTAGTTGATTTACGCCAACAGTTTATCGGTTAAGGAGCTGGCCTCATTGTCGAGAGGTTGTGGTTCGAGCTCCGCCCGCTCTGATCATACCCACTCCTAATGGTGTTTTCCAACAAGTTGGAGAGAAATAGGAATATTGATCATATTTAGAAGATATTACAGCAAATATTCTTTGAAAAAAAAATTATTAAGAAATAACCCTAAGGTTTACTGAACAAGGGCTGCAAAATACAGGCAACTAACGTTTGAATAAAAAAAACTTCATCCGAATGAGTTTAACTGTTTAAAGAGTTACAGTGCCACAGACAGACAAACAGCAATCAAACTTATAACACACCTCTTTTTGCATTGGAGGTTAAAAAAGAAATGTGAATGAAGGAAATAATTATCAATAATATATAATACATTTGTATAAAATTTATGATTTTGTTAAGCAATCAATTAATTCTAGTGGGAGCATCACATAACATACTGTTGCTGGGTTATTGAATTACTTTACTGTAGACACTTTTAAATAACAGTGGTAAGTATTCTAGTTGTGCTTTAGCCATCCTATTTATATGATAATAATCAACTTATTGCATACATACATGTATCTTTGTTATAAACATAAGTCAAATATAAAAAAAACACATTTAAATGATATATATCATAATCACAAAGGGTATATGTATATCATTAGGTAAAAATAAATTATTATAAATAAATAAATTTTTGTCTGGTGGCAGGCTTTGGCCATGGCTAGTAATCACCCTACTGGCAAACATGTATCACCAAACAATTTAGCATCTGGTACAACATTGTGTAGAAACAGAAATAGAAGAAGAAATACTTTATTGCACACAAAAATACAATTATAAATAGAAATAGGTGTGGATTTTCATAGTAATCCTAACAAATTAGCCTGCTTGCATCTTAGATTGCGTCATCACTTACTATCAGGTGAGATTGTAGTCAAGAGCTAACATGCAGAGAATAAAAAGAATTCATGTTAAAAATCTTGAAAAAAAAGTCTTAACCAAAAGGTACTATGTAGGCAGAGGAAGAAAGGAGAATATTAAAATATAATACATTTTAAATAATGAATATTAAAATATAATAAATGCACTATACATGAGAGTATTGAGGAGTATGAATGGAGTATCACTGAATAACAGAGTATGAAGTAGTGTATGTAATAAGAGAATGTTCATATAAAAAATGTATTAATTAGTATTGAGAAAGGTAAGCTTAGATGGTTTGGGCACATAGGAATCATGAAAGGAGCCTAACAAAAGGGATTTATAAGGTTAGGGTAAATGGAAACGTTGGACTTACATTTACGTTGGACAGACATTCTTAAAAAACCCCAGGTCAAAAGTACCCTAAACCAACAAACTTCTATTAAAGAGTTATTGAGAAGTGCAGAAGCAAGGGAAGATACCAGTGCATCCTACTTTGACTATGCTATGCTATTCTACATTATACCTATGACTTACGGTGCTGAAATGTGGACACTGACAGTGAGGTTAGTACGCAAATTTCAAGTAGCTCACTGTGCTATGGTGAGAGCTATGCTTGGAATCTCCTGAAGGGATCTCGCCAAAGAACGAAAGTAACACACATTGCTTTTAGGGCTGAAGTGGCAGTGGGCTAGTCATGTCTTTCAGACGACTGATAGTTGTTTGGAGTCATAAGGTTCTTAAGTGGACAGCCACCGACTCTCGGTAAGCAGAATGTCTGCACCCTCCTAGTGGCATTGATTGGATGCAAAAAGCCAAAAATAGAGCAGGCTGATGCTTAAAAGAGAAAAGCTTAAAAGGCTGCTTAAAAGAGGCCTATGTCCAGCAGTAAATGCATAATGTCTGATGATGAAGGGAAGATATGCAAGGATTGTAGCAAGTAGCAAAAGAATTTTATAAGTATAATGTATTTATCAGACGTGACACTTTTATCAATGTCCTTTTAAAGATGGTTGTTGTGGTTAAAGTACTTAATGTTATTTTGATAATATTTTCCAATATTTATGAGATTTTACTACAAAGTAGTAGTACCTAAGATCTTAAAAGATCCAAGTGCCTTACTCTGACAGGCTCCAGACTTTAACATAATAATTGTTGTTGTATTTCTTTGAATTGTGAAAAATCCTTGATGTTTTTTTTTCATTAGAACATAATCAGGAGAGAGTTAAAGAGCTTCTATAACTGTTTCAGAGTAAAAATTTTCATTAAATATCTTAGACAAAGGCCGTAATTATAGCTACGCAAATCTTTAGTTTCGAATATCGTATTTATTTACGTCGGAAACCTATCGACATCACATCTATTTGCGCAATTGGCAAGGTGAAGAAATTTTGTATGATGGTTAAATATACCTGCACCTGCAAGCACTTCTGTATTGTAAGTATCCCTAAAATATTAAAAGGTCACAGATATGACACAAACTTTGTTAGACACGTTCGTTTTCTTTCAGAAAACCCTGTGCAATATCCAATAATTAGGGTTAACGATACGTTAATACTCATTTATTTAAAGTTAAATCAAGCGTGATTAACTGTTTCATGGCATCAATTAACGGAAAATTTTCGATTTGTAGATTTGACATAGTGAGATAATAAAAAGAAATTGTACACCAGCTTTCCTTGTACATTATGAAACAAAGAGAATATTTGCTACTTACTTTTAATCGAGTAAGATTCCCGTTTCGTGCAGCATTAAAAACGTGATCGGCGGCTGTATTGAAATCCATAATGGTTCTCTTTGCAATGTAATGAACTCACAATTTACAAAATTCACATAGAATAAGCACTCTTTTTTTCCGAAATGGCACCTCTTCTTTCACCACAACAAAGCAACCATAATATTTTTTTTCAAAACACTCCGACACCGCACTGCACACTCGCTTAATCGAACAGCCGAACGACAACAGCTGTCGTCAAACACAATCTGCCAGTGCCACACTGCCACACCAAAGCCACAGCGTAAGTGAAAAAAAAATATATAAGTAAGTATTTCGTTATTATGCGTGCTTTACACGATCGGAATTAAACATAATAAAACTGAATGACTAGCAAACGACCGTAACTTCATTGCTTGTTTTAGCATATACCTATTTAACAGTGAGAAACATAGCCTTTCTTGGCAGTCGCAGTTTAATGTAAAATTGATAAAAAAAAAAAAAAAAAACATACATACAGCCGAACGTAGAACCTCCTCCTTTTTGGAAGTCGGTTAAAAATATACAAAAAAGTTATGCCTGTCGGCATAACCAATCTAGTATCCACTAACTTTGCCTACTTAATATAAATGGCATGCAATTTGGGCATCTACCTACAACAAACTAGCGCTGCAGCTAGCTGCAGCTTTATGCTGACTCGGAGACCTTTATTGTTTCAAGGGGGTTTTTTGATTGTCTGTAATTTCCGTTTTTGTAGCTTAGTTCAGTTTTAAGTTTTAATGACCAAATAAAAATAATTTTCATTCTTTTCTTTCTTTCTATAATTTTATACTAATATACACAAGGGTTTACTAATAATCTAAATTTTTATCAGTTTCAGTTAGCATTAAATAAATTGTGAATACGATGTCATGTGACTTGAGAATAAGTAACAAGCTAGTTGATAAGTTTCGTTTAAGTCTGTTACATACCTCAAAGTTAGTGAATTGACCTGTTAGGAAACCAGGCTGGGTTTCCTAACAGGTCAATTTAGTTTGAACATAATAGTTACCTCTTTCAAATAACATTTAAAACCTCCTAACAATTTCAGTTAGTCTTGTAAGTACTTTGGGAGCATGTGTATTTGGTAAACACCCTTACTCCAATAATTTCGTCTCGACAGTTCCTTAATTTGAAGGTAGTTTTAGAAAAGCTAAAGCATTCAAACACGTGCGTGGATATGACGCTGTCGTATCCAGTAGTTTGACTGTATTCGACAAACAAGACCCGGAGACAACGCGGTTTTACGTGTCATTCCGCATTTTTCTTTGCATATTATTTGCATACACAATTGGTGTGCAATAAACAATACCTAACTTGATAAAATCGAGGCCGTGGCCTAGTGCAGTGATTGTCAAAGCCACAATCAACATTTATGGCGAGGAAGCTGTTTTGGTGGTAAAATAAAAGTTGCTTACGAATACATTCTCCTTATTAAAGTTGTTAAAATATTTACAAAAATGTACCTACGCCATCTGAATGCTTACCCACCCGGCCTCTTATCATCATCCCTAAGCAAACCTTAACCTTAAGATTCCAATGGATCCCACGGATTTTTATGACGACGAAGTCGCGGGCGTTGGCATGTTTATTTAAATGGATAAGATAAAAACTACATAAATACTTAGTTCCATTCAAACAAAAAAGAATGAAATGAAATTCCTTTGAAATGATGATTCCTTTTGAAAAATTCCTTTCTATTTCAAAAAAAAATGTGTCCCACTGACGTGAATCTGACTAGACTATGAATGAATGGTGTGCAAATTAGTATAGTAGAAGTATTTACTAAAGCAATATGTTATTGATGATACGAGTACTCTCGTACTTTACTATTGCTTAAACACTATTTATTTCAAAGAAAAATAATGAATGAGTTATAATGTTGAAATGATTTTTATTTCATCGTGTAACGACTCTTTAAAACCATAGATTCTAATAAATCTAATGAAATGAAATTGACACCTGTTTGCAATGTTGTCAGCAAGAAATATTAAAAATTGTTCCGAAACAATGTCAACAACAATTTTCGAATCCTAAGCTGGTTGCTACCCTTACATTCTCGGCAAAACTTACAAAAAGCAATACAACACAACATAATACAGCTGAAGGACTTAACATCAAGTCCTTCGCTTTTTCCAAAAAGAAATGACATTTTATATTTAAATACCTACTAAATACACATTGAGGACATCATCTTCATTCAAAAGTTTTAAATAATTTTTAGTGGTGGCTTTTGAGAATGTAGAGAGGAAATAGACCAAAGACAATATTTTAACTTATTCTTAATTTATTGTCTCTCGGAATTTCTGACTTTAGCGTAACTGAGTGAACGAATGATGGATGGATGGATGGATTTGATTTCATTTGACAGGCAACAAAAATTGCGGCGTGGATTTATGGTTAAAAATTTCTAATACACGTACAACTGTTGCTTTTAATATTAAAAACCTTTCCTTCAACAGGAATGTTTTGCGAGTTGTAACACAGCGGCCAGTAACCACGCTAAAAGTTGCTTATTTCAAGAGAATGTGTGATTATTCAAAAGTTTCGAGACAAAGTTTATGCATATCATTGTTCTTAGTGCTCAGCCGTAGGTTTCCTACGCTACGTGTTTTATAGCAGTGGATGAGGAAGTGGAAATGGTGTCAGCAGTGTTAGTTTTCTATGGATCGAAAGAGAACTTTATTTGATTGGGTAGACTAAAAACTTTGTTTTGTAAGTACTAAGTAAGTTACAAGATGTATCCAACTCCGACGCGGCATCCGGCTGCGGCAGTGAGGGTTTGTACTTCGTGACTTTACTATTTTTTCCCCTTTTTTCAGCAAATAAAATCGAATACATACATACACACATAAACACATATTTGTTTTATAAAATTGCGATAAAAAAATCAATTATTTGGTGTTAATTTATCTTTGTTTACCTACATGTTCTTTGATGAACATTTTGTATCTCCATAGAAACCGCCAACTGAGGAGGTTGTGAATACAATTGTATGAATTAACCATATTAGCTTGTTTAATGGTTTTGAGTATTGCACGGTCCACATAAATAAACACACAAATACTCAAACAAACTATAAAGTGGCCCAAAGCAATTAATTATCTACATTGTTAATACCTTTGCAAGTAAGACTAAAACATCAAAGTCTTTCCTTCCCAAATAGCGCTATGTCAAAATGATAAGGACAGACCATAACACACAGTTAATTAAAAGCGCAAACAGTGAGAGTAGGAGAGTTAAAATTACTTTTTCTCAAATGTACTAAATATACCAAAAAAACTCACTTTGAAGAGTTTTGGCTAAAACCACTATGAAACAAGATTTATGTAATATTTAAATATTTCTGAATTCAATTCCCAGCTTGAATCAAATAAAGATTTTCTAATTTTTTTTTGACCAGCATTTACAATGGCTTATTACCATCCTGCTGGGGCAAAAACAAAACTCTAATAAAAGGGTTCTGTTTTCGTACGTACATATATTCGTAACCCTAAAAAATTAACATTTCACTATAAATTTCAAATATATATAAAATGTATGACAAAACAATTCATAAATGTGAAATCAACACAACAGTACAATATACTTCAATTTTTGGCAATCAAAACCACTAATGTAAATTTAGCTAATTTAAATGAGAGACAAAAAATTCATTTATTTCAAATATACTTATGATTTAATGCTAGTTAAACTTTAGATTTGATTTTATCAGTTCTGAGCAGTTGTTATATTTTACATTATTGAAATGTGTGTTTAAATTTTATAATACCCACTACTGATTTCTTAAAGGTGAATTGGTTAATTTTTACATCTGCAGTTTTGAATGTGTAAAACTCTGTTATTTGTCAGCATTCAGCGACTCTCTGTAAATCGCCAAAGTAAAAGTCCCTGTAAAAGTGCCGCTGGATACTGGCAGCTCGAGACTTATGCTTGGATGTCCATGTAAGAGGCCTGTGTCCAGACGTGGACATCAACCGGCTGATGATGATGATGATGATGAATCTCATTGTTATTTGTCTTTATAGGGTCCCCAGCCTTCAGGTGGTGCAATAAAATTCACTGTAGCTGACAATTTAGAGAGAATTAAAGAGGAATTTAATTTTTTACAAGCACAATACCACACGTGAGTTTTTTTTTATTAGTGTAATGAATGTTTTATGTACCAAATTTTTTTTTATTGACCACTTGTCAGTGTTTTAAATGTGTTTCAAAGTGTGTAAGTAAATGTGACTTGTTGTTGTTGTTGTTATCCTTGTTATTGTTGTTGTTGTTGTGAATAAAATTTGTTTAATCCTACAGTTTGTGAGCTAGCATGGTGCAGGTGACAGTTTTCTGTATGATGTTTGTAATGCATACCATACAGTGAATCGTGGCAAACTTTCAAGAGTGAAACACACTGTCACCCGCATCATGTTACATCACACAACTTTAAATAAATACTTGATTAGAGTACCAAATAGATTTTATGGAAAGTACTGTATTATTACATTTTTTACATTTACATTGAACAGGATATGTAAAACTAAGCTTGGTCCTACAAATATTAATAAAATTAATATTACTATTCATTTTTGCAGATTAAAATTAGAGTGTGAAAAGTTAGCCAGTGAGAAAACAGAAATGCAAAGACACTATGTTATGGTAAACCTATTTAATTATTAGCTATTATTTTTTTAATCTTACTTACTACTTACTGAAGTCTTGTAATATTAAATAATGCATTTTCTTTTTCAGTATTATGAAATGTCATATGGCCTTAATGTTGAGATGCACAAACAAGTGAGTTTAAAAGTTTAGTTTTTTTTAATATAATACTAGCAAATGCTACGCAGTTGCACCCGAGTAGTTCTTGTTGCCGTAGGTATGTGGAGATAAAATATAGCCTATACTAGCCTAGCACCCAGGGATAGCAGCGCAGTAGTGGATTTACAAAACTGAGGTCCTGGGCTTGATCCCCGGCTGGGCCAATTGAGGTTTTTCTTAATTGGTCTGGCAGGTGGTAGGTTTTAGAGGCTATTTAGGCTATTTAGAGTTATTCAATGCAATCAAACAAACAATCAAATCTTTCCTTATTATAATGTTAGTATAGACAGACATATATTGAGGCGTGATTGCCCAGTGGATACGACTTCTTCATACCAGATAATTTTCTTGATAGACTATTGGCCTAACCCCTCTCATTCTGAGAGAAGACTCGAGCTCAGCAGTGAGCTGAATATGGATTGATAATGATAAAGTATAGACAACATGAGAGGACACTCGAGCTCAGCAGTGAGCCAAATGTGGGTTGATAATGAATAGACTAGCGGACACATGTGACTTTATTTGTGTGAAATTCTGTTTTTTTTTCTAAGATAAAAGTTGCTTAAGTTCTGCTCCAAAATTAAGTTAACAGTTTTAATAGAATTCCTTAATCCTGCACCTGTTTGTTACTAGTCACTAGCTCTGTTTATAGCTTTTTTTCTGCCATACAATGGAACCAGTAGCTGCGCGGCAAATCCATGGAATGCTTAGGTCAATCCCTTGAAACTGTGAAAATAGTCAAACTTCTAAGTTAAAATAACAAAGATATAGCTGTTTATGCCTTAAACATCTTTTATTTTGACACTTTCAAGGGAATCAAACTTTATAGGTACTATGTCAATTACCTATAAATTATGTATTACCATATTATATTACCATATATATTACCATATATGTTCTGTTTGTTTATTTTATTTTATTACTCGTGTGTGGACAAATAAAGCTATATTCTATTCTATTCTATATTTTACTAGATATACATATAAGGCGAAATCTGAAAACTATAAATATTGAGGTAGTTATATTTTGTTTTGTACCACTTGTATATGATAATAATGTATTACTTGTCTATTTCCTTCTCCATCTATGAATTGAGTTTTCTTAAAATATCATATATCTAATCAAACCTTTTTCGAAGAACAGGTAAATCAATTTAAGGTGCAGTTTTAATTTAACAATTTTTTTAAATATGACCAATATTCCCATTCCTCTCTAACTAACTAGTCTGGAAAGACTGTAATAGAAGTGGATACGGCAATAGACCAACGGGGTGGAGATCAAATCACCACATTTCGAGGATGAGTCTGACTGCTTTTACCGTTGAGCTATTGAGGCTTCAATGTTGTTATGGATGTTGTTTAGAAACCGGAAGGGGTGTGTATGTTCGAGAGGAGACGAATATCTTAGCATTCCATCGATTCACCGTGCGGGAGACGGGTCCATCGCGTGGTAGAGAGAAAAACTCCGAGCAGAGTCCTGAACTTGTGACTACAGGATGTAGGGTTAAGGAATTCCTTGAAACAAGTCGGTCCGTTTCTATCTTAGATTTTGAGGTTCTAGTCGAGGGCTAACTTGTAAAGAATAAAAAAAGTTGTTTTTTTAATTCCACTGAATATTTTGGTTTCAGACCGAGATAGCGAAACGTCTGAGCGGCATCATCGGGCAGGTGCTGCCGTTCCTAGCACAAGAGCACCAGCAGCAGGTGGCGACGGCAGTGGACAGAGCTAAGCAGGTCACTATGTCTGAACTTAATGCTATTATCGGGGTAAGTTTAGTACTGCCATGCTAGTAGTGTATTCGCAGTTTTCAATAACACATCTATTTTCTCTGAACTCAGATCAATTACCTTTGGACTTGTATTGCACTCAAATTGCACCAACAAAATTGTCTGTTTTGAGGGGGACGAGGTAAACTTCCACATATTTAGAATAGAATAGAATAGAATAGAAATCATTTATTTGTTAACACAACACATAACTACATAATAACTTAAAACTAATACATTTACATCGTAATAATAACTTAAAACTAATACACATATATATAGAAAATATGTTGTGCCAAAAAAATGGACCTGACTCAGCTAAAATTTGTTGTGAGTACATCAGTACCCACAACGCTGGTATTCTGTCAGACCCTGAGGAGGGAAGAACAGAACACAAAATAACTATATAACTAATAAAATAAAACAAAATACAGTTTAAAAATACAGTAGTGTAATCTCAGAAGAACAAAAAAAAAATTTAATCTCAAAATTTAATTTAACACCAATAAGTATATCCTTTGTCCTTACTACACACAACTATAATATTTAAATCGTAATGCACACATGTGCAATTTTAACACAATGATTCTATAGACACAGTTTGTATGAACAGGTTAGATTGTGATCATGATCAAATATGTCGTTTTTTGAGAATATTTAATATAAATATCCTGTGTCCTTACTATACACGACTATAATACTTAAATTGTAATATACACGTATAATTTTAATACAATGATTCCGTAGATGCAGTTTGTATGAACATGTGATCGTGATCATATACTGAGGGGTTTTGACTAGAGAGGCATGTCCTATGGTAATTAGTCTGAGTATTGCTAAGACAAAGGGAGTTAATTTATCTTCATTTCTCGGATACTTTCTTTGGTTCTGTTTCTCAAAAGGGAACCCTTATAGGATAATTTATTTCTCATAACAATAATCAACAGAACAAGGATATTTATAGAGGCATCAAAGTAACATCTTACTACTACAAGTATACTATACTAAATATTAATATCTGTAATATTATTTTAGTGTGTAATACAAATGTTATTGAAAACTGCTATATTTCACTTAAGTTACTGGCAATTAGAAAGAACACTTATGACGAAGAGGGTATGACGTCAGAAGGGAGCGATAATGGAACGAACCCCAACGCGCGAACGCATTAGTTGCCTTATCACGCGACGTCGCGTGAAGAGCATGGACTTCAGTGGTCAATCACGCGATGTCGTTTGATGCCACCTTAGAGCGATGCCTCATTAGTGTGTATCGTTCCGTTGCGTCGTTTTACATGTATTTTAAATGGCATGCTACATTAAAGCAGTGCGTCGTCGTAAGCGACGTGCGTGCAACGCTCTCTTACGCTGCGACGTCGTTCGTCAACGCAACGCAGGTGGGCCTTTACAGTTATTGATGAAAATTTATTTTGACCATAAGTACAGCATTACTGCCGTGCCATGTCAAAACAATGTATCTAAAAAACATCAATTGTTGAGAAATCGCAGTTCATGGTTTTAAGATCTCTACTATTTGCTAGAAAAAATGTATTAAAGCTATTATTACATTTCTTAGAATTTTATGGATTCTGGAAAAAAAATTAAAAAAGTATGCAACTACTTGCGAGTAACTCATTTATAGGTGTTACCATAAAACACTGTATCTGCAGAAACTGTGGAATGTCATGGCATGTCAATGAATGTATTAATGAGTGAGTTAATGAATGAATTAAGAATTTGCCTATCCATTCCTCCTGTCTGTCGTCATACCCCTGAACCGCGTGGGAGTGGAATGAGTTGTGGTTTGTTATGCATGAGAAATGGTGATTTATTGTTCGAAACCATCGATCTCGTATTAAAAAGTGGATGCGCAATCAGCAACCAAAAAATGTCCCCACTCAAATTCAATTGCCCCACTCAAATTCAAAAGTCATTTGCAAATGATACCTTAAACTCATTCCTTAAGGTTGAATTTGCTCTGAATTTGAGATTTTATTGAATATTGGACTATATTTAAAGGCCTTTAGGTATAATTTTATTTACCAATAATTCTAAAACTGTCAAAGCAAAATTGGCCAGTTTTTAAGTGAAATTTTCTACATGATTGTGCGTCCTTTTATTATATGAGATCAATGTTCGAAATTTTATTGGAGTATATTTTTGTGTCACAAATACATAGCCACCTGTATACATCTAATCCTACAATATTGACTTTCTGTCAGTTCGTTATTAAACCTAAGTACTTAATAATCGAAAAAATAATTCCAAAGGCCAATATTGGTGTAATTTTTGAACAATTTCTGTACAGATTTGTCTCTAACCTAAACTAAAGTTATTAATTAATTAAAATATATTTAATGCAGCGTTATTTTATTTAATGTTGTCCACAGCAACAACAACAACATGGCCTCCAGCAACTGCTTGTAAGTTACAACAATATTATTGTTGTGCTTGGTTTTTATTTTGTTGTTTGTGATTAACACCTATTTATACACTTATATTTTATTTTATTAGACACTTAAATGTAATGGCTTGTTTACATTCAGCTGTGGTTCAGTGCCTAATATATGATACTTTTGTCGAATGTCAAAGGAAACCTATCGTGAAACGATCTTTAGTTTCATTTTAATATTACATGCCAAATTATACAAAAATATAAAGAAAATATTTTACCCTATGCTTTTTTCCCCATTTATTAATGTTATAAAATAGTAATAATTAACTTGGTAGAGACTGCCAGAAATGAACGGATATTTAAAAAAAAAAATATCTAAATACAATCGGCCTAAGTCACGTCGAAGTCATACTTGCTTTAACAATGTTGACTTAAGTACATGACGTCTACGTGTGTACATTGTGCATGCCCTAATTTCACGCACGTAAATGAGCTGAATGTAAACCATGTTTTATTAGGCTCGGGTTAATTCTTTCGTTATTCAGTGTGTTTATTTTTGTAATGCGAGTTAATGTTAGATCGGTCGGACTCATCACCGAGGGGTGGTGGTCCGACCTCTGTCCCGTTGGTCTATTGTCGTACCCACTCCTAATACAGTCTTTCCCGAGTTTTTTTTTAAAGAATATTTGACATATTTTTTATAATATGACCAATATTCCCATTCCCCTCCAAAGTGGGTACGACAATAGACCAACGGGGTGAGGATTGAACCACCACCCCTCGGTAATGAATCCAGCCGCTCTTACCGTTGACCTATTGAGTTGAAGGGGAATGGGAATATTGGTCATATTTAAATATTCTTATATACTTAAAAAAAAATCAAAATCCGTTTGATGCGACTCATCCGATACGTACGAAGCGGATCTGTGGACACCTACGTCAATAGACCATTTTCCTCTACATTATATGAGAAATTATATTTCTAGACTCTTCATGGTTTCATGGTGACTTTAAAAAACTCAATCAAACTTTATGAGTCTAGCGAATGGTTGCCATGACGTTACGTTACGTTACGTTAGTTAGTGTGTTATTACAGTACCTAGTAGGTAGGTAGGTACCATATGTACTTACAAATTTAATAGTTTCCATATAAGTAGTATGTACCTAGTAGTCATAGTACATAATTATATGTTGCTATCGTTTTAGAAGCTTATCGTAAATTTTATAGTTTCTAACTTCACATCTCATTAAGTTTAAGCACAATTCACTTGATGTGGTTTTTCTTTAGCTTATTTGCACAAATTTGAATACAATTTTGTAACTACAGCTTTCCGCGATTAAACCAGCGTAGTTCCCGTACCTGTGGGAACACAGGAATAAAATAGCACTCACAAATGATGTGGCTTTCTGTTGGTAAAGGAAATTTCAAAATGGATTCAATAGATCCAGAGATTACACCCTACCTTACAAACATTACTCATAATAAACGCCAAGTTTCCATTATTATAAACATAATTATGATGGATAAAGCCTGATTTTATTCAAAATTAGAATGGTTAGGTATTAAAAAAATAACAATATGACGTCAGTAATTAGTATTCCAGTGCTGTGTTTGAGATTGTAATTTAGAATTTGACTGCAATGTGCTAATAGCATTGATAATCTTTTATCCGTTTAAAATAACATTAGCCGTGACATCATTTTAAATACATATTAATATTATAATAATTGACTTCTTAACCGTCTTAATCTATACTAATATTATAAAGCTGAAGAGTTTGTTTGTTTGCTTGAACGCGCTAATCTCAGGAACTACTGGTCCAATTTGAAAAAAACTTTCAGTTTTAGATAGCCCATTTATCGAGGAAGGCTTAAGCAAGCTTCAGATATTAGTTTGGACAGACAAACTGCCATATAAAATTTTTCAATAGAAAAAATGTTTTTTGTTAACTGATTAGGTACCAGCGGCGAAGAGTTCATGCAAGCCGATTCCCGCTGGGTTACCTTTTAAAAAACCATGCATATTAATTGTTGTAGAAACTACGGTTTCTCGTGTATCTAGATACACGAGAACCCGTAGTTTGTATCACACCGTATGAATTTTCTCTTCTTTGGGACTGCTTACCTTTATCTAAATTCCACTCTTCGCTACTGTTAGGTACTCCTTAAAAATATAGCACTGATTTTCAATATTCGTATGATATAGCGGACTACATCGAATAAATGATGTAACTTGGCAACTGTCATATCTTTGGACACGCTCGTTATATAAATAACGATAATGTGGATATGACACTTATGACATGTAACGTAATGCATATTGTGTCGGACGACCTCCCTACACTAAAGTGTTTTACAGATAGCATGGGTACGGTGACATTCGCCATACGACGTTCATAATACGTACTATTAGCGAGAAACGCGGCCAACTTTCAAGAGCGAAACGAACTGTCACCTCACCCTTGCTAATCTGAAAACCATTATAATATTAATTAGTATGAGTTCATTATAAGAACATATGCGAAAGTAAGAGCGGTCCATCCATCCCTTAGCTATTTTCCTTTAATTTGGTAGTATAAATGTGTGTAAAATTTTACTAAAGATTTCTGTTAAAGAATGAAATAATAAACTTGCTTAGAAAAGCATAACGAGCAAAGCGAAAATTTATAAATCTGTCAGTTCTAGGACTGCAAAACAGGTGGGCAATTGCGCAAATTGCGCGAATCCGTTCAACAGCGAAGTCATTCCATAATAATCAAAATGACCGTACCTTTCCTACCTAGGGATTTGATTTTTTTTTCATTAAATGCCAAACGGATGTGATCAAGTTACGTAATAAAACGTTTGTGTTTGTGTTTGTGAAGTTAGCAACAAATGACTGCGCAATGAATCAATAACGGTACAAACGACGCGGGCGGGGAGTGTTCTCGTCTGTACGAATGCGCATACTCATTCCGCAGCTAACTTCACTAACATAAAGATCCGTGACAAGCACTGTAAAAACTATTTGCTAGTCGGTCATGCCAATTTAGATATATCTTCCCCGTCCCATGTCAACTGTCGTGTTCTTAGTCTGACCTGTACAATTATTATGTATTCTGTGGCCTTACCTAGACCTTGTGTTGTCGTAGCAACAGATCCACGCCTCTGCGGGTTTACCCCACGGCGTGGGCGGTGCGGGCGCGTTGCTGAGTGCGGGCGGCCTGCTGTTCCCCTCCGCGGGGCCGCCGCCCGCGCCGCACCTACCTCCGCCTGCGCACAAGGTAAACCTTACCCTACGCATGGGGTAAACTTACCTCACGGCGTGGGCGGCGCGGGCGCGTTGCTGAGTGCGGGCGGCCTGCTGTTCCCCTCCGCGGGGCCGCCGCCCGCGCCGCACCTACCTCCGCCTGCGCACAAGGTAAACCTTACCCTATGCATGGGGTAAACTTACCTCACGGCGTGGGCGGCGCGGGCGCGTTGCTGAGTGCGGGCGGCCTGCTGTTCCCCTCCGCGGGGCCGCCGCCCGCGCCGCACCTACCTCCGCCTGCGCACAAGGTAAACCTTACCCTACGCATGGGGTAAAATTACCTCACGGCGTGGGCGACGCGGGCGCGTTGCTGTGTGCGGGCGGCCTGCTGTTCCCCTCCGCGGGGCCGCCGCCCGCGCCGCACCTACCTCCGCCTGCGCACAAGGTAAACCTTACCCTACGCATGGGGTAAACTTACCTCACGGCGTGGGCGGCGCGGGCGCGTTGCTGAGTGCGGGCGGCCTGCTGTTCCCCTCCGCGGGGCCGCCGCCCGCGCCGCACCTACCTCCGCCTGCGCACAAGGTAAACCTTACCCTACGCATGGGGTAAACTTACCTCACGGCGTGGGCGGCGCGGGCGCGTTGCTGAGTGCGGGCGGCCTGCTGTTCCCCTCCGCGGGGCCGCCGCCCGCGCCGCACCTACCTCCGCCTGCGCACAAGGTAAACCTTACCCTACGCATGGGGTAAACTTAACTCACGGCGTGGGCGGCGCGGGCGCGTTGCTGAGTGCGGGCGGCCTGCTGTTCCCCTCCGCGGGGCCGCCGCCCGCGCCGCACCTACCTCCGCCTGCGCACAAGGTAAACCTTACCCTACGCATGTGGTAAACTTACCTCACGGCGTGGGCGGCGCGTGCGCTGAGTACTACATATAAAATGAACTTACCTCTGCCTGCGCAATAAGTAAAATTTTTTTCTCTATCGCATAATATTAATTACCTCATCATCATCATCATTAACAGCCGATGGACGTCCACTGCTGGACATAGGCCTCTTGCATGGACTTCCAAACAAAACGGCCTCAAGCTGCGAGCATCAAGCGGCTCCCTGCAACTCGCTTGATGTCTTCGGTCCACCTAGTGGGGAGTCGACCAACACTGCGCTTTCCGGTGCGGGGTCGCCATTCCAGCACCTTGGGACCAACCCCAACTCCAATTAATTACCTACTGGTACTGATAATACATCGATTAGGGTTATCAAGTAGTCAGTTTGTGACTCAACATAAAAACAAATTGTTTATGTATTCAGGTTGAGCTGCCTCCCCCCGCGGATATTAAGCCGCCGGTGTTAGGAGGGGGGGCTGCGCCCACCCCACTGTTGCCCGGACAACCGCCGCCCCGGGAGGATGAGCGAATAGCTGCCCGAGCCATGAGCCAACAAGTAAGAAGATTTTACTTTACTTCACTTAGCCCATAGGGTTCTCAAGGTGCCTTAGCCATGTGGCACGTCGATTCTCTTTCGCTAACGCTTCGAAAACTAAAAAAAATATGGGAATGACATTCACTATCGACAGGTTACGTGATCAAGTTGTCGATCCGATCTGTCATACCCATACATTTTGTTAGTTTTCGAAGAGTTAACGTTTGTAGAAAGAGAATCGACATGCCACATGGCTACAGATCAAGGTCTCAAACGCCTTTGTGTGGGTGTTTGAGACGTTATAAAGGCTCTATGTGATAACGTAGCATTCTACTGGTGAAAGAGTTTTTAAATCAGCCGGCATAATTAACATTAATATAATGTTGAAGTCTAGAAACTTATTTGAAACAAAAGGGGGGAATATTCTAGAAAAGTTAGTTGTGAGATATTGTCCTATACAACTTCGTAGGTATTTATATATCTTAGTACATATTTGTTAAATTTTGTTTATACCTGCAATTTTTTAATGAAGAGCTATTATGAACTTTATGTACCCAGCTATAAGGTTCAATGTAACAATATTGCTACGAACTACGGTTCGAGGATTTAGAATAAACACCTGGTGACTCGTATGAGACATTATTTAATTCCTTAATCTGAATATCAATACACACTTCCAAACGTAGGCAATTCGTTATCCAAAATCGTAGCCGAGTTCACTATAATTCACTTCGTCCCAAAGTAAACTAAAGTGGAGACATCAAGTGTTACCAGCGATATACGAATCGTCCGCTCCGACGCGTATTTATACCCGTCAGAATGTGTGTAGATCATTCTGGAAACGTCCACACGCTTGTTGTTGATTCCAAGAAATTCGATGTAAACAAGGCAATAAAATATCTGAAATAGTAAACAACCTTATATATGTAACGTGGGGTAACATGGGCGAGCGATTATGAACCCTATGTCTGTCGTAATAAGGTTCATTGTAACAGTATGATATGTTATGGTATCGCAGCAAGTCCGCCGCTCAGTGTCGCCGCACGAGCGCGAGCAAAAGTACCGTCCTCGCTCGCCCGAGCCCGAGCCGCTGGACGCCAAGCGGCGCAAGGAGGAGAAGCTCGGCCATGTGAGTCTGTGTAGTGTATGTGTCCGACCACACGCTCGTCCACTCGCTTGTACACTCGCTTGTCCACTCGCTTGTCCACTCACTGGGCCGCTGATGGGGGGAACTGCCGCCCTAGTCAGCCAAGTGGCATGTCGATTCTCTTTTTATACGATCGCTAACGCTCCGAAAACTAGACAAATGTATGGGAATGACAGACCTTGATCACGTGACCTGTCGATAGCAAATGTCATTCCCATACCTAGTTTCCTAGTTTTCGAAGCGTAAGCGATCCTAGAAAGAGAATCGACGTGCCACTTGGCTATTGGGGCTGTACAGCACCTCGGACCAATTACCTTAGGACCTGCCTCGCTAGACGTTACCCCTCTTGGTTTAAGGTCGGTATTAGAAATATAACACCCTCATCTGTTCATTAGTGCTATGAAATAAATGGTAGATAATGTTCACAGTGTCAACAGATCTTGTACTATTAGGACTTGCCTCGCTAGACGTTTCCCCTCTGTCAAAAGTAAATAAGGACACAGGATATATTTATTGTCCGATGTGTGAGTTTACCTCGTCCCCCTCAAAAATCAATTTTGTTGGTGAATTTTAGTGTGATAACATGTCCAAAGGTAATTGGTCTGAGGTAACAATCCATGTCTGTACAGTATTAACGTTTTCCCAACAACGGCTCACCGATTCCCAAAGCTTTAGTTTCTTTATATTATTTGAAGATGTTCCTGATGTTGATGTAATTGCTTTATTTTTATCGCTTTTGTCACTAGATTTGCTGCATTTTTTACAAAATCAAATTTAAATTTATTCAGTGTTATTAACCAATTTTCAAAACGTCTTATAATAGGACAGTGATGCAGAGAAAAGTGATCAAGATCTGGTTGTCGATGTTGCGAATGAGGTAAGCATTTTTTTAAATTGAATATAAATCTAAATACATATATAAAAATGAAAGGTTTTTATATGTGTATCTTGTCACTCATCACAAAATTCGAAAACGCCTTGGCGTACAAAGTTCAAATTTGGCAGGGAGGTAGTTTATAGTTAATAGATGTTCGGTAAGAACGGATTATGCGATAGCCATATTAAGGTGATCTAAGGGCGAACGAAGTCGCGGGCGTCCGCTAGTTAAAAATAAAATGATCGTTATGATTTTAGTACCTATGTTGAAATAGTGATGACATACCTAGGGTCCCTATCATATGACATACCTACAGTATCTATAGTAATATTATAAAGTTTAAGAGTTTGTTTGTTTGATTGAATCTCAGGAACTACTGGTCCGATTTGAAAAATTCTTTCGGTGTTAGACAGCCCATTTATCGAGGAAGGCTATATATTGTCCCTGTATTCCTTACTATTATAAGTTCTATGATGTGAAATAGTTTATGTCTCTTTCAATAAAGCAAAAATATGAAACACTTATTATCATGTAAGCTCTAAAATATTCTAGAAAACATATATAAATAACATAATGTACGTCTCTGGTACAACTCTTTCTCGTCGGAAAGGTATAACAGTCCATAATACATTGGAAAGTAAAGTATTATTAATTTTTCAGGAGGAAAGAGGATCTCCAAGCGTCAGAACGGAGGGCGGTGACAGGACAGAGAACGGCCCTCGGCCGCCCTCAAGATCTGGCTCTTCATCAAGTCGTTCTACTCCTAAAAGTTCTAAAGACGTAAGTATGACACAGACCCCTTACAACACATTTCCATATATAGAGGCTTAAACCTTTATGGATGGAAAAATCTTTGAATTACATTAATTTAGTTTTTTTTAACAGTATGCTTAGTAAACGGCCTTAATTTGGAAAAATGAAGGACACTTCATATAAACTTTCAACCCTTATTTCACCCCCTTATATTTTTATTATTACGACTAAAGAAGCTTATATTCTGCTACAGAGTACAATTTATCTATATACAAAATTTCATCAAACGGTTCAGCGTGAAAAGTTGACAGACAAGGCAGACTTTTTAACCGACTTCAAAAAGGAGGAGGTTTTTACCAATTCGGTTGGTATTTATTTATTTTTTTTTTTTTTTTCATCCATCATGTCAAGATCTGATGATGGAATCCTGGAGAAATTGAGGGGAACTTTCGAAAATTATATGGGTGTCTAGTGTGTTCGTAAACTTTTCCATTTAGTACTTTTAAGCACTACAATTTCATGAATGTTTAAAATCGATCTGATGATGGAGCCATAAAACAGACGAGGGAACTCCTCGGCGATTTACAGCAGTTACCTTGTGTTTGGGCTTGATTAATTTGTATTAATGAGAATTTTCCACATAGATAGGTTGTGACTGTAATTTAGGGGTTTGGTGATGAAGACCAAGGACAATTAAGGGAACTCCTTAACAGTTTACAGTAACTACCTTGTGTTTGGCCTTGATTAATTCGTATTGCTGAGAACTTTGTACCAAGATGGGTTGTGACTGTCATTAGGGGTCTGATGATGAAGACCAAGGTCAATTAAGGGAACCCCTTAACGGTGTACAGTAGCTACCTTGTGCTTGGGCTTGATTAATTTGTATTGCTGAGAATTTTGTACCAAGATGGGTTGTGACTGTCATTAGGGGTCTGATGTGTTCGTTTGAGATGAAATTTTACACTAAAAATGGAAAAATAATAAAAATTTTAATAAAAGAAATACAACCGACTTCAAAACCAAAAAACGTACCCAGTAAACTAAAAAGCGAAAAATAACATCATAATATGTTCTACCTGCTGATCAGTATGAAGGCGGTGCTTAGCCGGTGTTGTCTTGATTTAAGCCATTTCTGACAGGACCACATGAAACAACACTGTCTGCAAAATCTAAATGGCTTGAATTAATACATCACCGGCTTAGCACCGCCTTCATACTGATCAGCAGGTAGAACATATTATGATGTTATTTTTCGCTTTTTAGTTTACTGGGTACGTTTTTTGGTTGTGAAGTCGGTTGTATTTTTTTTATTAAAATTTTTATTATGTATTTATAATATTAGTATTACATATAATTTCTTTTTATTAATATAAATTTTATTTATTAGGAAAAACCCGGTACGCCAGGCGCTAAGAACCGCGCGCCGACGCCGACGGGCCGGTACGCGTTTCCCGCGTACGCGGCGTACCGCCCGCCGCTACCGTACGACGGGACCATGGCGCGCACAAACGGCATGCCGCCTGCTAAACCGTAAGATAGTGTTCCACGGACTTATGTTTAGCTAGATCCCGCTTGTTCATTCTTAGGAGCGATTCATTCATTCATTCCCAATACAAAATTCGAATCACATACAATTTATTCCAAATCTACTAGACCAATTAAGTTTTAAGTAGGATCAACAGGCTCCATTTTGCATTAAAAAAAAAAAAACAGGCTACTTGCCCCTTTTGTAAACAGTGTTTAAACTGAATTATGGAAGTTTTTATACTATATTTTACTTTGTCCCGTCAATAATAACCAGCAAAAACTTTAATATTAATTAAAAAAATTCTACGTAAAATTTTTACCGCCGAAACACAACACATTAGCAAGTGACGTCATTCATAGAGATAACAGCGTAATTGGCGTTTGCAGTGATGTGATTATATCACGTCACCGCAAGCGCCAATCACAAACCGCTTTTCTTTCTTTCTTTCTTTCTTTCTTTCTTTCTTTCTTTCTTTCTTTCTAAACCGATGCCTTGTAACGAATGACGTTACATTCGAGTTTCAAAAAAAGCTATTTGTTCAAAAATGGATTATATAAGCTAAGTATTTCTTTATTTGTTGTGTGTGTGATTCATTTAAAAATGTTTACGTTTTTAAGATAATGTATGACTACAATATCGGTAAATCTAAAACATTAAACAGCAGTAGTACTTTAATAATGTAATTTAAGCTATTTATGGTGAAAAAATTAAAATTTTTGCGTTTTTTTTTTATTTGACAACCCTATTTATTTACATCTAGTCTAAGTCGAATTAGGCTCTAGTATAGTGATTCCCTACAGAGCGTGATTCTTTTGTTTACAGCGCGTACTCGTATCACACGTGCGGCGGGCCACTGCAACCAGTGCCCTTTCCCGCGGACGCCCTAGCGGGGCCGGGCATCCCTCGCGGCGCGCGCGCGGTGGCGGCGCTACCGCACGGCGAGGTGGTGTGTGCGGTGGCGCTGTCGCTGGGCGGCGCGCGGCACGCCTACACCGGCGGCAAGGGCTGCGTGAAGCTGTGGGACATCACCAACCCCGGCTCGCCCGCCACGCTCGAGCCGCTCTCGCAGTTGGACTGCTTGGTGAGTTGACACACTGTCGCCGCGCGGCACGTATACCGGCGGCAAGGGCTGCGTGAAGCTGTGGGACATCACCAATCCCGGCAGAACATAGGTTACTTTTCAACCCGGAAAACCTTTAGTTCCCGCGGGTTTATTAAAAAACAGAATCTCACGTGAACGGATCCGCGTTAGAATGCTAGTATTCTTTAAAAAAATAAAAAAATATTTTCAAATTATTAAGCCTACGCTTTGCGGTTTTTGAGAGTATAGGGATCGAAATACACTTACAAATAATGTGGCTTTGTAGCGCTAAATGAATTTTCAAAAGCAGTTAGTAGATCCAGAGATTACCCCAACAATACCAGATACTTTACTTCTTAGTATTAAATTTAGGTATTTAACTTTTCCAGCAAAGAGACAACTACATAAGGTCAGTGAAGCTGCTGCCAGACGGGCGGACGCTGCTGGTGGGTGGCGAGGCGTCCAACCTGTCCATATGGGACCTCTCGTCGCCCACGCCCAGGATGAGGGCGGAGCTGACCTCCTCCGCGCCTGCGTGCTACGCGTTAGCCATCAGTCCAGACTCCAAGGTCATTATTGTTGGATGTTTGTTACTCTTTAAAGCGATTTGGCTGAAATTTGGAATGGAAATAGATTTTACTCTGGATTTACACATAGGCTACTTTTTATCCTGGAAAAATCCATGGTTTCCGAGAGATTTGTGAAAAACTAAATTCCACGCGGACTAAGTCGCGGGCGTCCGCTACTATAAGCATAAAGAAAAATCGTTATCAAGGAGAGGGGATGTGTTAGCCGAGTGCGGAAAAGGCCCAGGAAAAAGAAGAAAGGGGATCTGTCTATCGGTTCGTGATCAAACTGAACGCGACATTATTATGCGGTATTCACTGATGGTATGAGACGAACTTGGACTTGTGACCACTGGATGTAGGGTTAAGGAATTGCTTGACAGTTGATCAACACTCCCCTTCTTCACTTGTGTTGTTCTCCCTGCCTAGTCAAATTTGGTAAGATCCTACTAGAGCAGCTTTGGATAAACATTATAAGATAGAACTAGCTGCAGTTTTAGAGAGGCCAAGGTCTTTAAGCAAGTTATAGAGAGATTTTGCTGGTAATCCTATAGCACTTACCACTAACGACATAGCCATTTTTAGTTACTTTTTGTTACATAGAATTGGTATATGTGTTTAATAGAGTTTTCAAAATCGGTTACAGAGATTTACAGATTACCCCCTACAACCTCACAAACTTTACCTTTTTATTTTATAATATTAGTATAGACAAATGCAAAAGTGAGTTAGTTTCACTTTCACGCTTAACTAAACCTTAACCAGTCATCATAAAAATTCGCATAAATGTTAGTAAGAGGAGTAGGTAAACATGGAGCTTTCCTCCGGAAATTAATACTGTTCATTTGTGAATGTATAAGAATAAATTCATTACTTTGCAGGTATGCTTCAGTTGCTGTTCGGACGGCAACATAGCTGTGTGGGATCTCCACAATCAAACGTTAGTTAGGCAATTCCAAGGTAAGAATACTTACATTGACTTAGGACCATGTTTATAATTCGATCATGTTGTAAATTGTGCCAATCTAATACTCGTAGTTGTTTGTCATTGAATATTTGTTAAAGTAACTACATTCCTTTACCTCTTTTATGCTACCCTAACACAGAACTGTGTGTATTTTTTTTAAATTCATTTGTATTTTCTTTGTTCTACCAGGTCACACAGACGGTGCTTCATGTATAGATATAAGTCCAGATGGAACTCGGTTGTGGACCGGCGGGCTGGACAACACGGTGCGCTCCTGGGACCTGAGGGAAGGCAGACAGCTGCATCAGCACGACTTCAACAGTCAGATCTTCTCGCTAGGATATTGTCCTACTGGTGAGGTGTAGTGTACAGACACAGGTGTGACTGTGACCGGCGGGATGGACAACACGGTGCGCTCCTGGGACCTGAGGGAAGGCAGGCAGCTGCATCAACACGACTTCAACAGTCAGATCTTCTCGCTAGGATATTGTCCTACTGGTGAGGTGTAGTGTACAGACACAGGTGCGACTGTGACCGGCGGGCTGGACAACACGGTGCGCTCCTGGGACCTGAGGGAAGGCAGGCAGCTGCATCAGCACGACTTCAACAGTCAGATCTTCTCGCTAGGATATTGTCCTACTGGTGAGGTGTAGTGTACAGACACAGGTGCGACTGTGACCGGCGGGCTGGACAACACGGTGCGCTCCTGGGACCTGAGGGAAGGCAGGCAGCTGCATCAGCACGACTTCAACAGTCAGATCTTCTCGCTAGGATATCGTCCTACTGGTGAGGTGTAGTGTACAGACACAGGTGCGACTGTGACCGGCGGGCTGGACAACACGGTGCGCTCCTGGGACCTGAGGGAAGGCAGGCAGCTCCAAATTAACAGCTATGTGCATTTTAAGAAATTAAATATCACATGTCTTAAATAGTGAAGGGAAAAACATTTTAAAAAAAAGAACAGAATAACAAATTCTTATAAAATATAAGGGAGCCGCTGCAGCATCTCGCATACAAATATCAATGATATGCCACACTGTGCCGCATACCACGTGGCTTCTCCCTAAAGTATCACGGTAGTTGCAGCCACAAGTGGATGACGGAACACATATTTACCATGAGAACAACATTCAGTGACAACAGCGCCCCCATTTTCAAACCTTTTTGTGTAGCACTATACCTGTCAATTTTCTTAATTCTCTATGTGTGTGAAGTCTGACAATCTGCATTGGGTCAGCGTGGTGGACTATTACCCTAACTCCTCTCATTCTGAGATATATGTGTTGTTAATGATGGTGCTTACTTGTGTATTCAGGCTCATGGTTAGCGGTGGGCATGGAGAACTCGCACGTGGAGGTGCTACACGCGGGCAAGCCGGACCGCTACCAGCTCGTGCTGCACGAGTCGTGCGTGCTGTCGCTGCGGTTCGCCGCCGCGGGCAAGTGGTTCGTGTCCACTGGCAAGGACAACCTGCTGAACGCGTGGCGGACGCCGTACGGAGCTAGTATATTCCAGGTATATCATCATCGTATCAGCCGATGGACTTCCATTGCAGGCTCAGACCAATTATAGAAGGACCTGTACCACACTCATAGTCACGAGCAAAATTGTCTGTCATCTGAGTAAAACGAGCTTAGATTTGGTATATATCTTATACTAAATAAGAAGTTTTTGCCCGTTTTTTACACCATTCAACTACACAAAAACATTTTTACAGAGCTCTTTAATCGACGAACAGGATTACAACTATTTAACATCGATTATATAGAGACAGTTTTTATAATCGCATTAGATCGTTGATCATATAATTTGACAGAAAAGAAACGCCTAGCGAGGCAGGTCCTATACAATAATTGGTCTGAGACTGCAGGACATAGGCTTTTTGTAGGGACTTCCAAATATCATGATCCTGAGCCGCCTGCGTTCAGCGAATCCCTGCGACTCGCTTGATGTCAGTCACACATTGCGCTTTGTAGTGCGGTGCACTTTCCAGGTATATTTATGTGGTCATGCTTAGAACGAATATGTGTAATATAAATATCAATTCCTGTGATTGTTAATAGATGAAATCCGAGTATCCGGGCAGGATGGAAAGTTGTAAAAAAAAACTTTTGAAATGCATCGCGTGTTATTTCCCTTATCTCAGAACTATTGAATCAAAAGTTTTGATAAAAAAAAAACACAGAAATTAGATTTCTAGGAAACCTTCAAATTCTTGAAATTTTTGAATATGAAAGTCACCTGTGGGAGCCAGATGGACAATAAAAAGAAATGTATTTTCAAACTGCATCGTGTGACACATCAAATGAAAGAGGTTGTTATAAGAATTTCAAATATATATTTTTTGAAATTTTCTCAAATATAGTTTTTGGAACATTCAAAAAATTCTTCAGCACAGATTTATAACCAATTTTTTTTTTTTCAGACAAAAGAATCATCATCGGTGCTCAGTTGTGATATATCAGCGGACGATAAGTTTATAGTGACAGGGTCGGGTGATAAGAAAGCGACAGTGTACGAAGTGTTGTACTGATACAGTGAAGTGAAAGTGAAAGTGACGTGAAGTGGCAATCTCAGTGGGCGGTAAGGACAGTGTACTGTCCAGTGGAGGGTTACACAGTGAGTGTGGCCGTGGGTCGGAATAAATGGTCTATCACATGAAGAGTTGTTTTATTATCATTAACGTTCGGCCGCTCAGAAATTGCGTTTTGCGTTTGCGTGTATATATTTAATAATTACAATTGCCTTGTTTTTGTCTCATCACTACAAAGGCAAACAGTTGGCATAACCTTGAAAAAGCGCAGTTCAACAATGCAGTTATACGTCATTTCGAAGTTACATTCAATCACGACCTGTCAGAAACGCAATTTCTGAGCGGCCGGACCTACATTTTTTTTAAGTAAAACTTCTAAACGCAAGCTTGACTTATATTATAGAGTTAAGATTTGTTTATTTTTGTTAAGTTAATATTTAACAAAACCAAATCGATGGAAAGCTAAATTATCAACGAGCAACATAGGCTATAAATGTTACCCCTGAATTTCCATGGGAATGGAAGTAAGGATATGTGTTGTACAGTCAAGTGGAGGGTTACACTGCGTGTGTGACTGTGGAACGGAATAAATGGTCCATCCCTAGTGTAGTTTTAATAGCATTGATTAGATTAGATTCATATACCTAGAATGTTCTTATTTAATTTAAATTTATATTTTAAAAGGGGTAAGGTTTGATTTTTGGTTTATTTATTATGAATAGGCTCCAAAACTACTGGAACGATTTTTAAAAATCTTTTACCCAATGTATAGAAATATTTTCAGCTAGAAACATGGGTATTTTATCCTCGTGATTCCACAGGAATGGGAACTAGACGCGTGTGAAACCGCGGGACGTCTGTATAAATAAAATATTAGCAATGTTAACCTGTAGTGCTATTCTGTATCGACATTTTTATAAATCGACAGATAATTTATAGGACCCTCGAATACGTCTCTTTCTCTGTTTAATTTAACATATAGGTGTCAAAGAACATTACAATATAGATAGAGTAAGACAAATGAATTCGAAACATAAACTATCGAGAGAGATAATTCGATACAACCATAGATTTACGAGTCGGTACATTGTACAAGATACAACAACATTACAACGAGAATCTATATATAAAAGAAAGTCGTGTTAGTTACTCCACTTATAACTCAAGAACGGCTGAACCGATTTAGCTGAAAATTGGCTGGGAGGTAGTTTAGAGCCAGGAGGACAGAGGATACTCTTAACAAAAAAACAAAAATTAAGAAATAAAAGTCGGGTTTTCCTTCCTGAAGCTATAACTCCAGAACGCATGAACTGATTTCCACGGTTTTGCATTCGTTGAAATGGTCTCGGGCTCCGTGAGTATACCTCAAGCAAAGAAAATTCAGGAAAAATTTCAACGTAGGGTAGCGGTAGGGTAGGGGTAGGGTAAGGGTAGGGTAGGGGTATGGTAGTGGTAGGGTATAAAAGACTAGTATCCAGGCCGTAAAATAAATAAAACCATTACAAATGACAATTCTCAATGTCTAGTTGACATTGACATTTGACAGTTATTTGTTGACGTGAATTGACGTGAAGTGAATGGAGACTTGGAGAGCTAAAGATTTTGTTTACATATTTTTCATTTATTTAAAAATAATATTATTCTAATTTTTAAAATCCATTCCATGTGAAACTATAAAAATGCAACAGCCGAACTTACTCGATATTGTCCCTGAACAGCTATTTCAAACATATTCCATTAGTGAAATAGATCAGGTGCAAAAGAAATTGCAATATGAAATCGAAAGAAAACGTGAGGAATTGCGTGCCATGGTTGGGTTTGTACAATTAATTTCCATTTAAATGTTTCTTAGCATAACCTAGAACAACTATTCAAACAATAACTATTAAAATGTAATAAACAAATGGTTAGACACATCTTATTCTGTTGCTGATTAATTCAAACAGCTCTTCAAAGCAACTATATCTAACTAAATCTGAGCTTCTCATATTCCAGAAAGTTAGGGAAAGTCTTGGAAACTCTAACGCTCAATAAAACTCAGTGAAATCAAATAGGCAACTTTAAGAGACAAGTCAGAGTTAAGACTTCCCAGTTATTGGATATAAAGGAGATAATAAATTCACTAATTCAGTTAAAAGATGAGAATCAGAATTATTGGTCTTAGTTTCCTATATTTTAGTTCTTTTATTTTGATATAAAAGTAGGACAATTTTATCAGGCATTAGTAATAGTCAACCCAAAAAGCTGTAGACAAGTTAATTTGAATGATTAAAGATTAATTTAAAAGAATGAAAATTTTGTCTCTTTATTTGGTCTTCATCCTCTTTTCATTTTGTATTCAGGGAAAGGTACAGAGACCTCATCCATGCAGCCGACACCATAGAAGACATGAAGTCCACAACAGGCAGTACATTGAACCACATTGATGAAATGATGGTAGCGTGCAAAAACTTGCACAATACACATTTAGTTGGCTTCAAGATTCAGGATAGACAGATGCTTGAACATAGGTAAAAATATTTGTAGTTAGTTAGTATAGAGTGTGAATATTGTTTATCTCTTAGAGATATGTTGAGATAGCCATCTTAGGCCTATTGGCATAAATCAGCTGCAGATTAAGCTGACTGCAATTAATTGTAATCTATTTTTAGTTCACAGTTAAATATCAATCCAGTACATTCCATATCTGTACAGATAAAATTACTGATGGAAATTCCAGAGAAGATTTGGAAATGCATTGGCAATAATGATTTTGTGAAGGCAGCACAGTTGTTTATTATGGCACGGCATATCAATACAGGTAAAATAATTCTACACATGACAAAATACTGATTTCTAGTTTTTAATTTATAAATGCATTTACCTATTAATAAATAAAATTGAAGACTGTCTGTGAATTTAAAATAACCGTGTTCTTTCTAATCGCTTATGTTTTGAGTTATGTACAGTGTACACTATACTAAAACAAATATTTTTAAAATTGTCTGTGTATCTATATGTTTGTGCACCTGTTGTCTGCAAGTTTATAATATTATGATATGTTCATTATCATGGAACATGTTATGTAAACTTGTTATTTTATTGTTTTAATATATTTTTATATATATTTTTAATATATTTTTGTTTTAATATTTTGGACTTTCAAATTATAAGGTCTCCAACTACACATGGGAGGGAAAAATGAGAAGCCTGGAATGCAGTCATTACAGAGGTTGGTGCAGCAGCAGTGGTACTCAGTGGCTAGTCTCAGCCAGACCATTATTGATATGTGCAGGCAAAGGCTCCAGGATGTTGATATTACTGTTGAGGTAAAGTTGATAAAGTTAGGGTCATAGCTCTTTAGAGCCACCATCTAATGATCACTGTTGTTTGGCATCAATATCCACTCGTTGACAGATGGTTCACAACAGTGTGTTGTCATGAAAAAAAATCATTCTTACGTGAATTACAATCACTTTCAATCTGTGCATTGGTTACATGGAGTATACAGAATCAGATGACAAGAATATGACGCCTAAATTCTCTAGCAACCTAGAGTTGATAAATTTTTATAGTTGGTGATGGTGGTTAATACGTGTTCTTCTAATCTAAAGCTTATCAATGACATCTAATAATGATAGTTATACAATCAAAAAAACTATGATTGACCCTCCTTATCCGCTCTCCTATAATGAGAGAGATCGGTTGGCCTATTCACTAATTTGGTCTCTATTATCAACCTATTAAAATAGACATCAAATCAATTGACAAAATGTCATTCAGATAACTACTGTGTGATATCCACCAGTCATCCATCCATACAATCTCAATTTCGTATATGTGAACTAGCTTAAGTCAAAGATATAATCAGCCTGCTGGCCCTGTAGTTCATAGTAAAAGTCGGGTGTACATAGAAGTCAAAGTCTGGTGCTGAGTGGTTCCAATAAGCTATGACCCTAACTATTCTGAGAAGAGTTGCGTGTTCAATAGTCAGCAGATGTTAATTGATGAGGTGGTTTATATTTACAGGTGGCATGTTCGTGTCTCGTAGGTCTCTATTTGCTGGACCCTCAGCCCGTAGTTCAACTCCTGAACACTCTGATAGAAGTTCACAGCAACTCCAGTCTGAAAAGCACTCTACAATTCGATCTAGCGCAAATATTGGACGGTGATGTCAAAGCGCAAATTAAGAAGAAAATTGTCAATGGAGTAAAAATTGTTTTGAAGACTGTCGAGTTGGTTTACGCGTGTTTTGTAGGTAAGCTTTATTTAGGAGTTCATTTAAAATTTACTACCATATTTACAAAATTCTGTAGGAATATGTGTAAGAAATATAACCACTACTCAACAGTGAAAGATTTTTTCTAATCAGTTCCGTACTTTCCGAGCCTTTTCAGTGCAAACAAACAATCCAATTTCTCTTTATAGTATTCAGTATTTATGTACCTACTTAAAATGTTACTTTACAATAACGTAAATTGGAATAATGTTTGTTAAAGAAAAACAAACCACCTTTAAAATATGTATATAGCCTTCTCTAAAACAGAACTGTTGCATTTCTTGCTGGCCCTTCTCAGAAGAACCTGCCTTCCAGACAAGTTGTAGAGCCTACAAACAGCCAAAAAAACATGCGTTTACATAGATGAATATGCATTTACATAGTGATGACTACCCAAATGGATCCTTTATTCTCGTATTTAGCTCAATTTTCATTAACTTTGTTATATTATTGCTGCAGCTATGTTATCCGTAAAAATTGCATCCTTTTAATGGATTTTGGCTATATTGTACCACATATTTGGTAAGTAAGATTTAGTGAAAAAAAGCACTACAAAATAACATGTCTACTTTTTTTCTTAAATTTAATTGTTTTTTTCAGAAAATGAGGGAGGTGCAGTGTTGGAAAGTCTTCGAGAGCTTTACAAGACTGACTCGCAACCTCTAATAGAATTGGTGCAATTTAGTGATGCTGGTGCAATAAAATTGTTGCCTTCAGCTGTGAGGAATTATAGGTAGTTGAGAATTATTCTTCATAATTTTTTTACAACTATAACTTATGTACCAAATAAACTGAATCACTTATGTACCAAATAAACTGAAATCACTTCGCAGGGCACTCGAAAAGCTACAAAGCAACAAAGGGCTTCCAAATTTTTATCTAGCTATAAGTACAAAGGGCTTCCAAGTTTGTATCATAGCTACAAATGGCTTCCAAGTTTCTTTCATAGCTACAGTGGGCTTCCAAGTTTCTATCATAACTACAAAGGGCTTCCAAGTTTCTATCATAGCTATAAAACGCTAAATTTATTAGAAAAAGTTACTACGGAAACTTAAGTGCACGTATGTATAGATTTAAATTATTATTAGTCAATTGGTCTTTGCCGGTCGCCATTCTAGCACATTGGAACCCCTAAGTCCATTGTCTCTTCGAACTATTTCGATGTATTAAATTCGTTCGTTTTACAGGTTGTCATCGTCCAAGGAACTACAACCGTTAGCAAAGAAAGAGATAACCGACGGCGTGCAGCAGTGGAGCGAGTGGGTACGCACGTTCATCAGCGACAGCGTGCGCGCCTTGCTGCAGAACGTCACTCGGGTCAAAGTGTTACACGAGATAAGAGAGGAAACGTTCAAAATTGGTAACTTTGTATTCAATATGTCGACTCTTTACGTGTTCTTTTTTAAGGTTTTTTAGTCAACAAAACATGCATCTCCTCATCTCGTCCATGATTCCTCAGTGCCTGAAGATGATAGTTCATGGAATCACCACAAACCATGGAATCATGGATGTTTCCGAGATGAAAGTCTATGTGATAATTAAGCATATAATCTCTATTTCAAATTTCAGCCAAATCGGTTCAATCCAATTCAATTCGTCATAAAGAAGTAGAAGAAGACAATCGCTTGCAGATTGTCTATAGTCTATTTAACATGCATGCATGTTTGATATGCAAGTCGTTACATATCCTTGAACTGCACATATTGTGTCATTACTATCACGAGTTAAAGTCATAGATCCAACATAGACAATCGCCGACAGAAAGTCTAAGACTTATTCAAGACTCAACTATTCAATCATTTATTCAATGGTGTGGTTTTCAGAATCTCCAGCGAACTGGAGTTCGATTTGCGAGTCGTTAGACATCCCCGAAGTGCACGTATGGTGTCATTACTTCCAACCATTACTGACTTTGCGTGTCAAAGCCATCATAGACAGTCGCTGGCAGAAAGTCTACGACTCCTTCAAGACTCAACTGTTGATAGACTTGACCAAGGTGTCTTCAGACAGCGAGGTGGAGAAGGAGGCTGATATTAACTGGTTTGTGTGGAAGGACCTTATCGGGGATACGATCATTGAGTCAAGAAATGAGGTTGTCAGCGTCATGAATAGATTGATGAAAGGTAACTAGACAAACATAAGGTTAATATTGTTTAATTAAATATCCAGAAAGTTACGTTTATGTCCTATCTGCCATACATGTCAATCTACCAGCCATTCATATTAATTGTAAAGTCCTTTTCACGAAAGAAGTCCCCCAGACGCGGCACTAATGTCTTAATGGCGCTCATTGTCATTTGGTAATGGCGGTCTTATTGTCATTTGTGTAAGGCGCTGTCAATTTTAGTTCAGGTTTTACCCGCGGGACTTCTTTCATAAAAAGGACTCTAATAACAGAACCAGTCTGTTCATATGGTATCCTTATAGGAGAGGGATTTTGCTGCTTAGAGCACACCATGTTGCTCCTATGCGGGTTGGCGGACTTATGGTGATAATGCATCGGTTTTTTAACGATCATTACATTAGATTTATGATAACACTGACCGGGGCCGACAATTTACGTACTTTCCGAAATAAGGGGGTGTAATGTAACACCACCAACTTACAAATTCTGGTCTGAGAAATTTTACTGAAAATTTCTTAGAAAAATATAACCTATATTTTAGTCTGGTAAGTTCGTTGATGACACTCCCATGATATGCGGGCGACGGGGCGGGGGGGGGGGGGAAAGACTGCGCGGGTGTGATATCGTGCGTGCGGGAAGTGACGTGCATCAGTGGTGGGTTTTTCATTCATCGCTACATGCCCTCCGGCCCGCGCGTACCATCGGGAGTGTTACGAACGAAATTGCCAAGCTATAGTACTTTTTGAAAGCTTTAGATGTTCATAATACAGAACTGTTGCTTACATAACTTCATAGTTGTCAAAAGCTTAGCCCCTGCATTCTGTAAAGTCAGTGATGTGACATCGCTCATTTCCATTGCAACTTCATTGTCAAGCACATTTTATATTTTTGGGATCCCATAGAAATAAAGTTCAGGTTACAATAAAACTTGTTATAGGCGAATATTACATATAATAGAATAATACATTATAAAAGAATACATCGACGAGTATAAAATAGCTAAATCACATCCCAGATTAATTCATTTTAATTTGTAATAATCATAGGCATGACCCGTCAAGACCGAGGTTTCACACCAAACCTTGAAAAGCTCTGTGAAAGTCTGGACAATGAGTTACAGAAACTACTAGAAGATTTAAAGGATTATCTGTATCAAGACAGAAAGAGTAGAGAGAAGTTATTCGCGTATGAAGAAGAGGAAGAGTTGGACCAAGTGTACATAGATAGAGCTGAAATTGAACAGTACTTGAGGGAAACCTCGGATAAAAATGTGCAAAGGTATTTTTAGTATACTGGTGGACGCCTGCGACTTCGTCCGCGTGGAATTTAGTTTTACACAAATCTCTCGGGAACCATGGATTTTCCGGAATAAAAAGTATATTCTATGTGTTAATCCAGAGTAAAATCTATTTTCATTCCAAATTTCAGCCAAATCGCCGCAAAATTGACAAAGTTTTATAAAAAATTTCATCTCCTATTTTATCCCCTTGGGGGTAGAATTGATCAAAATCATTTCTTCGCAGATGCCTACGTCATAACATCTACCTGCATGCCAAATTTCAGCCCAATCCGTCCAGTGGTTTGGGCTGTGAATTGATAGATCATTAAGTCAGTCACCTTTGAGTTTTATATATTTAGATTAATTATATCTATTAGTAATTTTTAGGTTTACCAATTACAATGAAGTATGAACAAAAAACCATGTCACTAATTTCCATGAAACCTATTTTTTATAGTGCAAAGGCATTATGCTTTTGAGGCAAGGCATGATAATCCATTTTTCTGATAGGCAAATTCTACACTGTGTTTCTTTGAACCTTCAACCAACTGCATACCTAATTAACCACAATGTGACTTAGCGTCTATTATATTATCATTCTTTAAAGAGCCAACCTTGGAGTTCGGTAGGAAATTTACAGCAATTTCCTATACCTATGTTACATAGCGTCTATTGTTCCAGCATGCTTCTCTACAGAAAGTCATGCTGAAACCATTTTCCAAACATTTTTTTTTTAAATTCCTCTTGGTATTCCTTTTGGAATTTCATAGAAAATCTACAGCAATTTCTACATCCCGTTTCTCTGAAGTTTAAACCGACCTTATCCCTAAAAACCCATGTGTTACATAGCGTTAATAATTATTCCAGCATGCTTCTCTACATAAAGGCATCCTTCGAAAAGCTAACCCTTCAAACAATCAAACTTTAAAAGATAGAAAAGACATTGACAGCGTGTTCCATCCAAGCTACAACCAAATGTATACCTAACTTACACACGTTACATAGCGTCAATTGTTCTAGCATGCTTCTCTACATAAAGGCATGCTTCGAAGAGCCAACCCTCCAAACTACTGAACTCCAAAAGAAAACAGCAATTTACACAGCACGCTTCATCCAAGCTCCAACCAATCATATACCTAACTTACACACATGTTACATAGCGTCAATTGTTCCAGCATGCTTCTCTACATAAAGGCATGCTTCGAAGAGCCAACCCTCCAAACAACCGAACTCCAAAAGAAGACCACAGCAATTTACACAGCACGCTTCATCCAAGCTACAACCAACCTCATGCCCAACCTTCGCAAGTGTTACATCAATGAAGATGTACTGAACGATGATGAAGTGAAACGATGGAGTGACATTTGTGGTATTCTGAAGAAACACTGTGTTTTGTGTTGGGAGAAGTGGTTGGGTATCGTCGATGGGAGAATGAGGGAACTGACTGAAGGGTTGCCGCAAGAGTTTACTTTGGAAGCTAATATTGATTATTTGATGATGGTAAGATTTTTTATTTAATCTTTTTTATGTATTACATACATACAATTTCACAGAAAGAGTGTCTGCCAAATTAGAAAGAATCTTTACACCAACCCTTTTGAGGCCACTTTTGTCTACTAGATAGTTTAGTTAAGTTAGATAGTTATTACCAGCAAATAAAACCCGTAAAACAGTACATGCATAAAAGAATCTGAAAACGATATAAATATTATATTATTAGAATTCAGTTTTCCATAAATCCCGCGAGAACCATAGATTTTTCCGGTATGAAAAGTAGCTTATGTGTTAATCCAGACTACAATCTATCTCTACTTCAAATTTCAGGTGATTCGGTTTAGTAGCCGAGACGTAAAAGAGTAACAAACATTCATACCATCAAAATCATCAGGTTATCGCAAATCTCGGGAATCCATGGATTTTTTAGGGATAAAAAGTAGAAAATTTCAGCCAAATCGCTTCAACAGTAGTGGCGTTAAAGAGCAACAAACATCCAAACAAGCATACATCCATACAAACTTTCGCGTTTATAATATTAGTAGAATTACCCAAATCAAGTTTTGAGCTATAATGTATTCTAAGTTATATAATCTATTGAATTTGGCACCCACTTTTTATTAGATATTATAGATATATATATTATTTCTTTTGTTGGCAAAATCGATAACGACACATTGTGATATTGAATTTGGCTCCCATTTCCACAATTATCTTTTGATAGGATTTCTTATAAATTATTGTATTTTAGCAATGGGACGTAATAAAAATCGAAGAGAAAGACGAAGAGGGTAATCCAATAGAGTCAACAATAAAGGTACCATCTGGACCTTCTATGAAACTACAACAATATCTCTACTCTGTGAGTAGAATACTCGACGAAGTGGTCCCACACACTCTCCCCACAGATATACACACGGCGTTCATTGACAAAACTATATCCATCACATTCGCTCACTACAATAAAGTCATAAGAGAGAAAGAGACTGATATAAATCAGCGTTGTGCTCTTCAATTGCTCATGGACGTGAGGCATATGACGTTGTTGATGGTGTCCAGAGAGAATAAAAGAGCTATAGAGTTCTCTCAAGATATCTGCGAGTTTCTGAGGCAGAAGATAGACCCGTTCGACTATGATGTCTTCTATCCGTATATACAGACCAATTTGAAGAGGTCTGTTCAGAGAGTACAGGTATTTATTTATATATTGAACTATCTACTTGTATGTTGAATTTATATTAAATTTATACAGTGTTTCTTATTCTTATTCTTTACAAGTTAGCCCTTGACTACAATCTCACCTGATGGTAAGTGATGATGCAGTCGAAGATGGAAGCGGGCTAACTTGTTAGGAGGAGGATGAAAATCCACACACCTTTCGGTTTCTACACGGCATCGTACCGAAACGCTAAATCGCTTGGCGGTACGTCTTTGCCGGTAGGGTGGTAACTAGCCACGGCCGAAGCCTCCCACCAGCCAGACCTGGACAAATTAAGAAAATCTCAATCTGCCCAGCCGGGGATCGAACCCAGGACCTCCGACTTGTAAATCCACCGCGCATACCACTGCGCCACGGAGGCCGTCAAAACACAGTGTGTTGAAAATATCCCTTTCCGATCCATAAAAGGTAGGTAGGTAAATTTTAGCGCTTTTTAAATTTTCCATATGTAGGGCGAATGTTTTAAACTGTAATTACGATAAAACGCTATTTGATTAATATTTTTTGCGTTATTTTTTGTGTGCATATGTGACTTCGCGTGAAATTAGGGTGTCCCCACAAATTGTTTCCAAATAACAGCCAAAAATCCAAAAATCAGTTTTTTGAAAATCTCGCGGGAACCATGGGTTGTTCGAGTCAAAGTATACTATACTTTAATAAACTAAAGTATAGTAGTTCGTAATAGTAAAGTTGGTTAATAGCACTCCCATGATATGCGGGCGACGGGCGGAAAGACTTCGCGGGTGTAAATCGGGCATGCGGGAAATTGACGTGCATCAGTCGTGGGTTTTTCATTCATTGCTACACGTTCCCCGCCCCGCGCGCAACATCGGGAGTGTTACGAACGAAGTTGCCAAGGACATAATCTATCTCCAGGAAATCGGTTTAAAAGTCGCGACGTTAAAGAGTAACATACATCCAACAAACTTGTTTATAATATTAGTATTCGAACTTTGCTGGTTTATTTTTATTTCTGAGGTTCTATTACCGTTTCAGACGCTATTAGGCAGTCTGGTCCTCCACCACGGCTAACTGACGGGTATTATCGGCACCAAGCCGGTACTGTCCGGTGGTACGGGAGATAAGAATTCCTCTCTTCTCGCTTTCGCTGACTCCCACTGGTTCTCTAGCCCTTATAGATACACCATCTAATTATCTAAAACTAATTTGAATGATTTTGAAATAATCCTTAGGATGTCCAAGTTATATTTATTTTCGGATTTGTCGATTTTTTTCTATTTTAAATCAATTTTTTTTAAATCCTGCAGATGCTAATTAAGATTTTAAAAATCTGTTTTTTGTTAAACATTACGTATTAAATTACCAATGTATTTCAATACCATTTTTATTAATCATGTTTTATTTGTTTTGTAGAAGAAGGAACTTTGAGTGCAATAATTATTTTTCATAACAATATTAATAAGGTATTAACGCTTCGTGCCCGAGTCTGTCTAGCACTTGACTGTTTTTTTTTTTTCTTTTTTCTGAGGTTCTATTACCGTTTCAGACGCTATTAGGCAGTCTTGTCCTTCACCATGGCCAACTGACGGGTATTATCGGCACCAAACCGGTACTGTCCGGTGGTACGGGAGACAAAAACTCCTCTCTACTCGCTTCCGCTGACTCCCACTGGTTCTCCATTCTTCCCGTTGCTACACCAGCCAACTTGCATAAGAAACAGGAGAAAGCTGTAAGTATTGAAAATAGACCAGTGGTTTACAAGTTAAGATGACACCAACGAGATGATCTCGTGAAGAGAAAAAGACAAAATAGGCTATTTGAAACTTTTTTTTAATTTTTATATTTAATAATAATTTTTTAATCAATAAAAGTATAAATCTAAAGTAATATTACAAAGTGTATCTAAAGTAATATTACAAAGAGGCAAAGTTTGTGGTATTGTAGGGGTAATCTCTGGATCTACTGAACCGATTTTGAAAAGTCTTTTACTACTAGAAAGCAACATTATTTGTGAGTGTCATATGTTGTATATCCACGTATTCTCACAGGATTCCATTAAGCGAGTGAAACCGCGGTGCGTCAGTTAGTTTAAGATAAAATATTAAATTATTATTTTGTTTATACAGAACGAACCTCGTCGATTAAGCTACATGTTATGATTCTGGTAAATCCTAGCGTGGCATGTAGTGTTAGTGATCTAATCATCTCTTAAATTAACTTATTTAAAATCACATTTAACCTAGAAATACGTCTTGACACTAATTGTTTGAGTGACCAGTCGGCCAATTCACTAGTTATGACGTATGATAGTTACCTAATATAATTAACATCAAATCAATAACAACTACATTTTTTGTATTCCGAAAAACCCCATTGTTAACAAAAATCACAATGTCAAATGCTGCTCTTTTCGCTATTTTAGTTTTTAGTATTATTAAAATAAACATCAAATTATTTGACAAACTGTAATTTACTAACTGTGTGATATCCACCAGTATAAGCACCGGAAGACATTTGTTACATAGAATCTCAATTTCGTATAAGTCAACTAGCGTCAAAGATAGTGACTTAGTAACCGCCGAATCACTTAAAGTCATTAACACTATTTTTCTATAAGCTTGCGTTTATATGACCTCTGTCTCCGATTCTGGAGGGTGTGGGTTCGAATCCAGTCCGGGGCAGTCACCTCCAACGTTTCAGTTGTGTGCATTTTAAGAAATTAAATATCACGTGTCTCAAACGGTGAAGGAAAACATCGTCAGGAAACCTGCATACCAGAGAATTATCTTAATTCTCTGCGTGTATGAAGTCTGCCAATCTGCATTGGGCCAGCGTGGTGGACTATTGGCCTAACCCCTCTCATTTTGAATGGAGACTCGAGTTCAGCAGTGAGCCGAATATGGGTTGATGACGAATGCAATTGCCCTTAAGAGAATTACTAATTTTTTGTAACCTAGTGTGATGAACTAATTGTTTCATATTTACGCAGGTGAAGAAGAAACAAGTGTCGGCCAGTCCGAACAAGTCTCGCGCAGACATATCCGACCTGATGACCAGCTCGCTGCCCATCAACTTCGCGAACGCCAGAAGCGGGGCGGCATCTTTCTTCAACTCTATGACGTCTGACTGGTTTAGCGGTTAAATAGTTATGATAGATTGTTGTATTTGAATATAAACTAAATTGTTACTCGTATAAGTATAAATTAAATAAATATTTATATTGCAAAAAAAAATCTTTCATTTTAAGAGTGTATTTTTTAATCAATGACAAGTTTAACGTTAATCGCTTTTGTCGGTAAGTAAGCCACGGCAAATGCCCACCCACACTAAAATTGAGGAATGTTTAGAAAATATAATCGAACCCAGGACTTCTCTGTTGAGGATCACAGTACAACCCAGTGGCGTAGCGTGCCCTGTATCAAAATTAGTTGAGCGGCCTAAAGATGTCTCACAAATGTTAACAAAAATGCTTGCTTAAAATAAATATGAAAACTCTCTCTCTGCAATTTTTTATGTGTTTTCCCGGGAAGCTCCAGATTAAATAAGATTGTAGATCACATTTTACAAATTTTTGCTTTCACATGTAAGGGGCCCCTGTTGACCGGGGGCCCCATATCATTTATACAGCTGATACGGCTCTAGCTACGCCCATGGTACAACCAAGTGTACCAAAGAGGTCGTCTTTATTACCAAATCAAAGTTACCGACAACTCAACAACGAGTCGTAAAGTCAGCCATTGACGGTCAATTATTCTCACGTTTCTGCAGCGCAAACGGCAGCGAAGACGTTATTAAGGCTATTTCTAACAGCGGATGGATGTTGGGATCCCAAGGACTTGCTGAATATCTTCGCGCTTATGTGACTGGCCAGTGGCCTTAAACCAGAACTTTGGTTGATCCCGGCCGTCACGCAGTAGGTACAGACTACGAATAATAACAATTGTAGGGGGGAAAAGAAATATTGTCCATTAAAAAAACAAATGCTAAATAAATGTGTTTTCACAAGTGTATAGAATTATTTACACGACAAAAAAATACAGATAAACTATTTTAACTATTTAATTTTATCTGTTTGTCTGAGATAATCTCTGGATCGATTGAACAGAACCTTCGCTGAAAATAGAGGAGTTAATTCAGCAACATATAGACTTATTTATAACCCAAAAAAATCCATGTTTCACGCAGGAACTGCGAACAACTGAATTTCACGCAGATAAAGTCGCGGGTAGTCGCTATTTTTAATAAAATAAGTATTTATTTAAATAATATTATATTTTTTTTAAATAGAGAGCAATTGTTTATTTATTTTACAAATATTGACAGTTTTAAATTGTCTTTTTAGCGTCCCCGGATCTCGTGCTGAGTGATCTGAAATCCCCGAATCCACCGTAACCGTCGTAACTGTTCCCATAGGGTCTGTCGTACCCGGGGCGTTGGTACCCGGGTCTGTAGCCTGAGTAACCGGGGTACCCTGACCCGGGGTAACCTGTTGATCCGGGGTAGTTATATCCGGGACGGTTGTCGTAGCCGGGCCGATAGCCTGCAAAGAAATCAATTTAATTTTATTCAAGTGTTTTTTATATGAAATGGATTCGCGCTTGGCCATGATGTTAACTAATGGTAAGAATTAAACGCATTTACCTAGAAGATGCCTATCCATTTAAATTTATGCAGTAAAACTCTAAGATGAAGCAAATAAATGAAAATAAAGAGCTTTGTAATACATTTACATGACTCTCGCTTTATTTTCATTTTTTTCCTAGGCTTTTCCGCCAAAATTCCTGATCCAGAGGTAAGCTGTGTGACTTCGGAGCATGAGGTCTCGGTTTGAGTCCTATCGAGTTCAGTCTATGAAATATTAGGTTTTTATTTTGAGTTGGAAAGCTGTATCTCGAAGATCACTGATCATGAATTACTGTTGCCTGGAAGAAAGCACTGCTACAGATAAGGCCGCCGTTTATAGGTATACCTTACCTGTTCTTGCTTTTTCACTTAATTTTGTTTTTTGGTGTAATAAAGTGTTTTTATTATATTAATAAAGATGGCAGTTTCACCGGCAGTACACATACGTATTGTGTAGGTACCTACCTAATATCAAAATCAATTCAAGCTAAGAAATAAAATAAAATAAATCTTGAAAAATAACAATATATTAAGACGTGGAAAGATAAAACATATACTAGGCAAGTATTTACCTCCATATCCGGCACTGTTCTGTCCATATCCGCCGTATCCTCCATATCCTCCCGGATATCCATTATATCCCCCTGGAATTAGAAGAAAATGAAATAAGTCATTTCACCAATAACGTTTTCATTTTATATACGATTATATTATTCACATCTGTATGTATGTCTATAGGAAACATTCTACTAAACATTGCCTAGATTTTCTTATTCTGATTTTTTTTCCACTAGACGTTACTCCCGACTTTGTTTACATGTAATTTTTTAAATACATACAATTAGTTTATTTTTCTTCTCCATGAAACAAAGCCTATGTTTCTCAATGCTTAATTTTAAAATATCGGTCAAATACATATGAAAATCCGTCTAAAATATTTGTGATACGTAAAAATCATTTGTAATAAAAAAAATCTATTGAATCGTTCAATAATTCGAAATCATTATTTCAAAAGTTCATTAAATCAAAATGTCGGCCATCAACATCTGATAGTGAGTAAGTGAGTTACAGATTCAGATATTACCTATTAATTTAATCCCTGTTGACGAAAATAAGGTTTTTATTTGAATAAAAGTTATCACATAATGTACCAAAAGAAATGTCTTTGTAATATTAATGTGATGGGTGTGCTTGTTTCTTGTCGCAAATGGATTTAATGTTAAGAGTAATTTTGGACAATTTTAACCTTAATTCTGACTCGGTATCAATTATCAAGCCACCATTATGTAAATCTTTACGCGAACCCCCTGACGTCGAAAGGCGAACCTCTTAGGGGTTCGGATACTCCACTTTGAGAAACCCTGCTATAGGCTATTTTTTGTCCCCGTATTCCTATGGAAACGGGAACCACGCGGGTGAAACCGCGCAGCATCTGCTATAGTATGCGCATTATCATCTGAGTCGTCCGGTCATAAAAGTCAAAAAAGATAGGAATGTGCAGCGCGCCTACCTGCGCACCCTAATTATCGATAAACGGCTACCTGCGCACGTGCTAATGATGAGTCAATAATGATTTGGACGATTCTGATTGGTCGGTTTCTAATGTAATTGCATTGCGTATTTTTTTTGCTATAAATGTGTTTACTGCAATTAAATAAATACATTCATGTGTTACTCGTTGCGCACTATGGATACTAATATATAATAAATTTGGCAGAAGACGAAGATTCTGATGATGAAGACTCAGATGAAGATTAATTTTATTTAGTTAATAATTATATAATATGAAATATGTATTATATTAAATCAAATATTGTTAATTTTTTTAATTTTGTGAACAAGATACGATAATAAACTTTACTTATCGATAATATGTCTTTCATTGTTACACCCTTCACTAGACGGCTCCATAAGACCCATAAGTGCAAGCGAGATAGATATAGAGAAATGATTTATGGCCCTAAGACTCAGTTGTTAATGCTATTAGTATAGTCTCTTATAAGGACCTCCTTAAAAATTCACTGATAATAATGTTTCTAATAATTCCAAATTCTTCTAAGCTCATATTACCCACCTCCATAACCACCTTGATATTGACCGGGGTAGTTGCCCCCGTAGCCGGGTCCACCGTACCCCCCGCCGTATCCCCCACCGTAGCCGGGTCCGTCATACCCGGGTCTCAGTAACCCGTACCCGGCGCGCCGGCTCGTGCTGTAGAGGTCATTGTCCACGAGACACAGGGCCAAGGTCACTGAACTTAGCAGCAAGATTGTGTTCTGGTAACAAGAAAATAATTGGATGATTTCTTTAATCGTTGATGACAAGTAGATAGATAGGTACATAGTTATTTTTTAGATTAAGATTTAAAAAATTAACTAGCGGACGCCGGTGATTTTGTCCGCGTGAAAATCAGTTTTTTTACAAATCCCAGGAACGATTTGATGCTAGGCCGATTGAGGTTTTCTCAATTAGTCTAGGTCTGCCTGGTGGGAAACTTCGACCGTGGCTGTACCGTGCTGTGACCGTGTACTTCTAATAAGTTAGCCCGCTTCCATCTTAGATTGCATCATTACTTACCATCATGTGAGATTGTAGTCAAGGGCTAACTTATAAAAAATAATAAAAAAAAAATGAATTTGTAGGTTCAAGGTTCGATACAGAAAAAATCCTTAAGACGACTGACTGTGAGGAAGTCACACATCCTGGAGCCCGATTTCTCTAAGCTTAGCTTAAGCTCCATAATCTATATATCCGTAGCTTATAGTCCATAATCCATCCGGAGGACTACATTTTTAAATATATTTAATGGTTCTGATAATAAATTGATAATATTTTTATGAATCATTTAAAAACTAATTAAGCATTGGTAAATTAAGAATAATTATAAGTAATTATCAATTCCTAAAAACAACAACATCCATTTCTCAGAAACAAACGAAAACCTTTAAACATTTAAAACACTACACTCACCAAAATAAACATTTTCATACACAAAATCTATGTCTATTTGTTAAAATAACAATAAACAATCCAAATTATCACTTAATTTAAACTTAATAATAATAATTAATAAATTAATTTAATAAAATAATAAAGTAACTCTCAACACGGTACGCACTGTTCAAAAACACGCAAGTTGTAACCACGACGGTACAAGAAGTCAGCATTTATACGTCGTTACAAATACTTTTCAAGATCATGCGTTGGTTTTTACGTGCTGGCATAATCACCGTTGATCATTAATTATACCAGCCATTGACTTATGGTGTCTTATGTTTTTGTTATGAAACGTAAAATCTGAAAAAAAATGCGTTTTAAACAACCATGGGAAACAACAAGACATGAAAAAAGCCATGATAGCCGTGACCTCTGCCTACATTCCGGAGGGTGTGGGTTCGAGGTATGCACCTCCAACTTTTCAGTTGTGTGCATTTTAAGAAATTAAATATCACGAGTCTCAAACGGTGAAGGAAAAACATCGTGAGGAAACCTGCATACCAGAGAATTTCCTTAATTCTCTGCGTGTGTGAAGTCTGCTAATCCGTATGGGGCCAGCGTGGTGGACTATTGGCCTAACCCCTCTCATTTTGAGAGGAGACTCGAGCTCAGCAGTGAACCGAATATGGGTTGGTAATGATGATGATAAGACTTGTGTTTTAGGATCATTCATTGCCACTACAATATTGTCTTTTTTTACAAGTTAGCCCTTGACTACAATCTCACCTGATGCAATCTTAACTGCAAGCGGGCTAACTTGATAAGAGTAGAATAAAAATTCACAACTGTTTAGGTTTCTACACGACATCGTACCGGAACTTAATTATTTGGCGGTTGGTAATTAGCCACGGCCGAAGCTTCCCACCAGCCAGACCTTAAGAAAACCTCAATCGGCCCAGCCGAGAATCGAACCCAGGACCTCCGTCTTGTAAATGCACTGCTACATACCCCTGCGCCACGGAGGTTGTCAAAATATAAGTAGTTTATATTATAGAGGACTAGCAAACACCGCGCGGTTTTACCAGCGGATTTTTTATGTTCTCTCTTTTTATTGATAGAAGAAGAATTTTTTAAATTGGTTCAGTATATCCGGAGATTACCACAAGCCTGTCAACGTTACCTGTTTATGAAAAATGAAACATATTATTAGGGTATTTTATTAGGGTATTATCAAAAAAAATACAAAAATGAATATGAATTATTTACGAACTAAACTAAACAGTTCTTAGAAGATTTAACAACAACAAATTACACAGAATACAAACTTACAGCAGTCTTAGTTATTATATATTTATTTTAGTAATAATAGTATAGACAGAAAAAAGCGAAAAAAATATACTTATTATTATTATTTATAGCGAAAAGCTTGCACTAACACCTGATTTGACTGCTGGATCAAGGATACAGAAGGCGCGTATTGTGAGGAGGTTCCCCGCTCTAGAGCCTTGATCACAGCGACATGTTGCTTGGGCACACACACACCCACAGCGAGAGGGTTGATTTTTAACAATAAATTTTTAATAGTTCAATTATTTTGAACATAACTTCTTAAGTTATCAAATATTACGGCATTTAGTTCTTTTTTTTTCATAAAATTGCCAAGTATATTTTGAATTTTGTATTGAGACACAACTACGGAAGCAGTCGCCATTGTTAAGGCGTCCACCACAAGTCTAAATCCGGCAAGGATAACGACCAACGCTGGCAGAGAATACGTAACATAACACTGATATTACACGTACGTCAATTTGTTTTCATTTGCATGGCGAAAGATGCAACCCTGAATCTACATGCGTGGATGGTCTAAGGTTTGTCATTATTATCAACCTAGTTTTATCGTTAAACTAGTTAAACCTTCATTCTTCTAGGAAAGTCGTTTTGATCCAAAGGGCATTGGCGTACAAATTGTACAACGCTAACAAAAGGTATTACGGCAGTAAAAATATTTTTAACAAAAAAAAATTAACCTACCTCAAATACGCATTACTCTTAAAAAAAAATTGTTAAAATGTTTTTTTTTTATTTTTTAGTTTAGTGTGTGTGTCTTAGCATAGTATCCGTAATCATCATCATCATCATTAACAGCCTCAGACCATATATAATGATTTATTTATTTTGCTATCATCCGCGAAAATTCGGCGAACCCATGCGACAACGTCACCCAGGTCCGACAAAATACTCTCTACGTACGTTTCACCCCGAAACCGGAGCATCCTCAGGAGATGTTGACTCTACAACGTGCAATTTGCAATTGCACGTTTGCACTTTTGCACTTTGCACTTTGCAATTGCACGTTGTAGAGTCAACATCTCCTGAGGATGCTCCGGTTTCGGGGTGAAACGTACGTAGAGAGTATTTTGTCGGACCTGGGTGACGTTGTCGCATGGGTTCGCCGAATTTTCGCGGATGATAGCAAAATAAATAAATCATTATATAATCATGTTGAACTTCCGCAAAGTAACGCCTGCTTCTATCCAATATTTAAAAGAGGTTAGCCTCAGACCAATTATTGTATAGGACCTGTCACGCAAGACTTTACTTTTCTGTCAAAGTATATGATCAACGATCTAATGCGATTATAAAAACTGTCTCTATAGTATCGATGTTAAATAGTTGTAATCGTGTTCGTCGGTTAAAGAGCTCGTAAAAATACCTTTTTGTGTAATTGAACTGTGTAAAAAACGGGCAAAAACTTCTAGTTTACCTACTATAAGATATATAACAAATCTAAGCTCGTTTTCTTCAGAAAATGACAGACAATTTTGTTCGTGACTATGAGTGCGATACAGGTCCTTCTATAATTGGTCTGAGTTAACAGCCAATGGAGGTCCATAGCTGGACATAGGCCTCTTGCATGGACTTCCACACAAAACAGTCGCGAGCCGCCAGCATCCAGCGGCTCCCTGCAACCCGCTTGATGTCCTCGGTCCACCTTAAGGGAGTAATAATAACGACACAGTAATGGGCAATTTCTTTCACTTGATTCAGTTATTTTAATTTTAACACAAAATTATTGAACCGATTGTCGTCAAAAAAAAAATGGTACCAATCTGGCAGTATAATATTTTTCATAATTAGTTAAAGGTAACAAATATTAAAAAACATACGCCTTTCCTTTTTTGAAGTCAGTTAATAAAAGGTAATATAATGTATGACAAATGGTATAACAAAATGCTTGGTCAGACTAAGACTAAGACTGAGATTTCTTCAATTTATGCACACGGAAAACGAATTAAACACTTTTATGAATTTGTATTAACAGAGGTCATCCGAATGCACTAAAAAACCCATAAATTTAATTCGTACGTATCTATACAAATTGTAATACGTACGAGATAATCACGGGAAATAAACACGAAACAATGGTACGGCCCCACGGTACGATGTACCAAATAATTGTTTCATATTGTATAAATTTTGAATTCACGTACAACGGTACTAAGTGCCTATTCGTAACGCAATACTTAACTACCGGGATCGATTCATTATAATAATTACTAGCTGACGCCCGCGACTTCTTTCGCATGCAGTTTTCCACAAATCATGGATCAACCCATGGATATTTCCGGGATAAAAATAATATATTAAGCTCAATAACATTTTCTATCTTCCAGTGGAATTTGCCTGTCTCCATTGATTAGCTCAGACAAACGGATTGACATACAAACATATCCCCTCTCCTATAAGGAGGGAGGCCCTGTAGTATGCCGTTAAAATAGGTTGGTAATGATGATACAACGATTATGAATTAACAAGTTTAATTTGAATTCATCTAGTAGTTTCAGCATGTTGAAAAACAGACATCCAAAAAAAAAATGCTTCAGTTTTGATTATACAGTGCCCTCCAATAAAAGTTTTCAAAATATCTTCAATGTACTTAGGTAAAGAATCGATCATGCCTGTTACTATTTTATGATGAGTAATAGGTAATGGTAGGTAAAGAATAGAAGATAATGAATATTGTAAAAATACTATTATTATTTAAAAAGACCCTTCCAAACCGGTAGTAGAGTCAAACTTAAAGCGCAGTAATAAGAGTTTAAAGTTTCAAAACAATTTACGCCTTAACAACTAAGTCTATTAGTAGACCAAGTAACTGCATGTACAGAACCCTACATACGTGTTGCCTGACACGCACTTGGCTTTTTTAATATTGCCTTCAGTTTCGAGAGTAGTAGAGTTGATTCATTTCGTGTTAGTAAATGCTAAGTGGTTTCACTTTCAAACCAGTGAGTAAGGGAAAACCCTCTAGTGGAGGCTTGACGTCCTTGACATGATCTGTCTGCCTCGTTTATGTAGTGGTTAGCATGGTCGGTTACTCCATGAGGTCAACACAATATGAGGTCCGGGGTTCGAGTCTCGAGTCAATAGTTTTTTTTTTGTAAAATATTTGCCATAATTTTTAAATAAGACCAATATTCCCCTCCAACTAAAAAACAAAGACTATTAGGAGTGGGTATGACAATAGACCAACGGGGCGGGGATCGAACCTCTGTGATGAGTCCGACCGCTCTTACTGTTGGGGTATTTTTATTTACGCTCTAAATTATCATCACATATATTATAACACACCATATTACGTATTTTATAGAATTTGTACCACGTCACAGTAAAACAGGAAGGTGACGTGTCAAAGTTAAGGCCTATTCAATATATCCGAATTTAGACACTTACCAAAAATTCAACTTAACTTTCCATATGTAGATGCATTTTATTAGTTTAGAGGTCAATATTTGAAGGTTAAGTTTTGCAATAAAATCCATAAAAGGTAATATTAAGGTTACGGTTGAATCATACTTTTACATGAATTGACTAAAAGCGGAATATACAGCGTTTTCGATGAAAACTTCCAGGCTACTTGTCTTTTTTCGATACTTCTAACAATTCCTATCACATATCGACCAATTAATACAATTCTATTGGTGAAAACCGCATAAAAATCCATTTAGTAGTTTTTTTAGTTTATCGCGAACAGTTAGACATACATACGCGGCGGAGGATTTTGTTATAGTTTTAATATAAGTATATTGTACAGGTCGTAGGTTGGAATCCGGTCCGGAGAATGCACCTCCAAGTTTTCAGTTATTTATCATTATAAGAAATTAAATATTACGTGTCTTAAACGGCGAAGAAAAAACATTGTGAGGAAACCTGCATACCTCAAAATTATCTTAATTCTCTACGTGTGTGAAGTCTGCCAATGTGCATTTGACCAGCGTGGTGGACTAAGGCCTAATCCCTCTCATTACGAGAGGAGACTCGTGCTCAACAGTGAGCCGTATATGGGTTGTTGATGATGATGAATGTGAAGCTAACTTTTTCGGAAACCAAAAAATCAATTCAGTTATAATACTCGTACCCATTCGACGCAAAGAATGTCATTTTATGGAGATTTATATTTAACTAAACATAAAACGCCTAAAAAATAAATATATAATCACTTTATTCCGTTTCCTGTTTATTCCATTTTATAATCAAAATAAATAATAAACATTACCGTCAACATCCCTAAATACATTAAGGAAATGTTCAGGAAGCGGGAATTCATTAATTTAATAAAAGAATCTTGAATACAAAACTTCTTAAAAGCTTTTACTTTAGAATCAAATCCAAATTCGTTATTGTACATAATGCCCAATTTTCATCTTCCTTGCAGTTTAAGGACTCTTTCACACGGCAAATAACTTGGATTTTAAGGAATTATAAGTGTTTTTTTTATTCTTTTCAAGTTAGCCCTTGACTACAATCTCACCAGATGGTAAGTAATGACGCAGTCTAAGAATAACTGTCTGGCTTACTTGTTAGGTCATGGATGAAAATCCACACCGGATTCTACACGACATTGTACCGGAACGCTAAATCGCTTGGCAGTATGTCTTACCGGTAGGGTAGTAACTAGCTAAGGCCAAAGCCTCTCACCAGACAAAACAATACAACATAAATATAATATAACAATAAATGATTAAGTACAGCTGAAAGAACATTTTGTTTGCAACATAAAGACGTGAAAGAATATTTTTAAAGGAATTTTAACCGTATCTAAACTATGACTTGTCGTAAACACCATGATTCATCGGGTAGAGATCGAAATCATGACTTAAAAAAATCTTATCCCATGAAATATACATTATTATCATTTATTACCATCTCACATTGTCTTATAATATATTATATTCGTATTCATAACACTAATTAGCTACAAACAATTTAATTCCAATGCATTTTTCGTTTAGCAATCATTTATATTATAATAGGCACTTTGTCTACGAATAATAAATAAAGAAAAGTCTTTTGTACTTTTTACATATACTTACAAAGTAAGGAAACGATCGTCTCTTTGTACAGAGGCGAAACAAAGCATTCCGAGTGGGATCTTAATTAAGAACCGTTGAAGTGTTTTGATGGCAGCACATTAATTTTATCTTGTTTTTCTGCTTTCCCGACCAATTATCTTGGCGAGTCGGGAATCTTCCTTGGGAGTTTTAATTTTATTTCCGCCCCAATTATATTTCTTATCTCCAGTGCCGTAGCCAGGGTCCTGAGCCGGGGCTGGACTTCAGGTAACACCCCCCGAGGAAAACCTACAGTGTAATAAATAAATATAATATACTAACAGTGCCCACCACTGTCCAGCGGTTAGCATAATATGAGGCGTTGGATTAAGACGCATTAATAGTCTTAATGATCGTACACAGACAAACATTGTCACTTTCAGCCCGCCAACCCGCTGTGTATCAACGTGGTGAGTCAAAGCTATTAATCCCTCATGAAAGGAAAAAGACCTAGTCCTGCAGTAGACTATAAAATTGGTGGATGACAATGATGAATTCTTTTACAAAGTATAATAGACTTGGCAAACAATTAGGTAAGTAAGTAAACAATAAAAATAAAATAAAAATCTTTTATTTCGACAAACAAAGGGGGGTCACAGTAATGTTAATTAACATTAAACTTAATTTAGGTGTTAGTACTATACTCAACCCTTAATTATTATTCGTCGTCGTCGTCGTTATCAACCCATATACGGCTCACTGCTGAGCTCGAGTCTCCTTTCAGAATAATTAATCTACTCAAAATCTATGACAGGATCGGCTTGTCAGTACATTATTAACATAACAGTGATTCAATTACTGACAGTCGAGCCTGTCAGCAAACACCCCCAAGACGCTGTGCAACAGGGATGCAGCTTCTCTTGCGTATAGTTGCATAGATAAATGGTATAAAGAAGTTGTAATAATATTAAATTATGGTCAATGAGTTTGTGCAAGATGTTCGTTATTCATATAATTACGAAAAGCTTTTTGAATAATGATCATTTGTTACGTTTTCGTCACTATATAAACGAACCCACCAGGCGGCGGCCCTGTCACCAACGTAGGAGCCGGTTTGTTGGTGATTTTAGGCCGAGTGCCCGCAGTCAGTAATGGCCCATTGTCCATTCCAAAGAAAGGCTCCTCTTTCTATTACGAGATTTAAAAAGCGGGTCGCAAGATGACTTCTTAGCGATGTAGGTTAAGTTGCTCGGCTTTATCTGTTGCGTTTAACTTTAAATGGAATTAAGAGAGTTTCACGGCTATGTTATGTCTTTAGTGATACCAATTAACACATAAGAGACATCCATCCATTTTAGACGGCTTCCGTGACGCAGGGGTATGCGCGGTGGACAGTGGACGTCTATCGCTGATAATGATGATGATTTTCAATTGGATTATAGAAAACTAGCTGATGCCGCGCGGTTTCACCCGCGTGGTTCCCGTTCCCGTAGGAATACAGGGATAATATAGCCTATAGCCTTCCTCGATTAATAAGCTATCTAATACTGAAAGAATTTTTCAAATCGGACCAGTAGTTCCAGAGATTAGCGCGTTCAATCAAACAAACAAACTCTTCAGCTTTATAATATTAGTATAGATGGGGCGGGCCCTAATGTGGGACGCTACATGCGTCGACACATTAGCACCGTGTCATATCAGGGAGACAGAATCAAGACCGGGAGCCGCAGCAGAAAAAACTGAAACCGGTAAGTGGCTCAAGTATGCCTCTCTGACAGAGAGTTACATATTTGTACCTTTTGCCGTGGAGACCCTTGGGCCATGGAGTCGCAGTGCCAAAAAAATTTACCGTATCATTTCACCGCGGCTTGTTGCCTCGACTGGTGACAGAAGGGCTGGTTAATTTTTTGCGCAAAGCAAAAATGCAGCCAGTGCCACCATTCCACGTGGGCATGATTTGTATATTTATTAGGATAAGTTAGCTTAAGTTCCTTATTGTATTCTTTCTCAATAAAAAAAAAAAGCAAATACATATTTTATTAGGATTAGTCGCTGTTGCTCGTCGTGACGTTTGCTGAATGAAAGATTGTTTATTTCACAGACTTTGTCTTCATTGGACTGTTTTTATAACAATTACAAGAGGCCGTAATGGGCGTATCCACATAATTGGCGTGTTTTTTTGACAAAAAAAATTTGTTTAAATTAAAATTTAATGATTTATAAATATTTACGCATTTGAAAATAGATACAAATTCTCGTTTAGCAATAACTTTTTCAACAATCCTTTGAAATATTATCATCACACCATCTTATCAGAAAGAGATCCGGCAATGGTAACACAAAATCTTAAGATTTTAGCTCAATTGCGGGTTAAACTTATTTTTGAATTCATTAATTTTAAGCCTCACAAATACACATTTAATTCTAAAACTATTGTCATTTTGTGCTATGAAAACATTTTCATGATTGATTATTACATAAATTACGGCTAGTTGCCTCGACTAGTGACAAAGGGCTGGCTCATTTTCTGCACAAATGACCAGCCTGTCATTTCAGCGCGGAAATGCAGCTAGTATTCTTGCCACCATTCCTTTCAGTTAGCTTAAGTTCCTTATTGTATTTTTTCTCAATAAAAAAAATATAGTCATCATCACTGATTTCAAGTCTTCGCAATGCATATATGATAATTCTCAGACCTTAGTGAGTTGTAGTGGCATTACATAAATAGTTTATAGTGCGTATGACCTGACCATGGATTGTACTAGTTAGCATATAAAAATGATAATGAGGACACAATATAATAGATAATTTAATAAAATAATGGTCTGCCAAGGCCGCATTAGCTGTCCACTACTATGACATACACACAAAAGAATTGCAAGAGCCCCAAGACAACAACAAGTGATGACGTAGTGAACAAAATGGCGGAAATAAGCAATTTAATATGACTCTATTTTATGGAGATGATAAAGCCTCTAGCTGGCTTTTTCTCTATTTTGGTCTTTATTATTAACCTATTAAAATAAACAACAAATAAATTGGCAAAATGTCATTTACCTACTGTGTAATATCCACTAGTAAATACCGGATGACATTTTTTATTTTTTTATTTTTATTCTTTATTAAAAAAAATTAAAAAAAAATTAAAAATTATTTATTGATCACACAACATATTACACGTTAGTCTACAATCTCACCTGATGGTAAGTGATGATGCAGATGGAAGCGGGCTAACTTGTTAGGAGAAGGATGAAAATCAACACCACTTTCGGTTTCTACACGGCATCGTACCTGAACGCTAAATCGCTTGGCGGTACGTCTTTGCCGGTAGGGTGGTAACTAGCCACGGCCGAAGCCTCCCACCAGCCAGACCTGGACCAATTAAGAAAATCTCAATCGTCCCAGCCGGGGATCAAACCCAGAAGAACCTTGGTTTTGTAAATCCACTGCGCATACCACTGCGCCACGGAGGCCGTCAAAATCTCAATCTCAATTTCGTATATGTCAACGTATGCTACGTCAAAGATAGTGAATTAGCCTGATATTTTTGAAGTCGGTTAAAAATTATCATAATGTCGCGATTATAGGTATAATTTGTTTATTCAACATCACTAAATGTGTTTAATCATGGATATCAGACGCAATGGCTTTATGAACACATAAATTTTTATTTCGTCACAGATTAGATAAAAGTTAATTTATGATAGAGCTATTCAATGTACCGTACATACCTCGTAATAGGCCAGTAGCTCTGATAGTCCAGTGGATATGACCTCTGCCTTTGATTCAGAGGACGTAGGTTCCAATTCCAAACTTTAACTTATCAGTTATATGCATTTTATGAAATTAAATATCAGGTGTCTCAAAACATCGTGAAAAACCTGCATACCAGAGCATTTTCTTAATTCTCTGCGTGTGTGAAGTCTGCCAATCCGCATTGGGCCAGCGTAGTGGACTACTAGTCTAATCCCTTTTATTCTGAGAGGATACTCGTACTCAGCAGTGAGTCGAGTATGGATTGTTAGTGATGATGATGATCATGACCTACTCATGAAATAGAAAATGTTGATCAGTTACTATACCTACATTTACGCAATAAAAAAAAAAATCCAATTTTAACATCAAAGTTGTTGTGTAGTGTAAAAAGTGTAGCAGGAGTCGGTGGGTTCGTTTTTAAAATAATCTTATTTGGAAATTTCTCACAATCGATCCTGCGCCTAGTAAATTAATTTGATATTTTAAAATGAGCTTTTCATATTTCGAGCACGTACCTACCTATATTTTCCTATGTTATCACACCCTGTATAAAATTATAAATAAATAAATTATCTTTATTTATAATATACTGTTTACACGCTCTATAAACGCTGCTCTAGAGAGACATTTTTATACAATGTAACAATATCTGATATATACAATTTAACTGTTGATGATGAACTTATACATAGCAGCGCCTGTTTCTATTCAATACAATACCAGGAAATAGAACGTATCTAGGGGAGTTTCTAGAAATATACATGACTGTGTTAGAAGAAGTACTTTATAAGTAATATGTGCCAAAGTCCGGGACACGTATAAAATGCATTCAATTCATATTCGAGGCATACGGAAGTTGAGCTGATTGTTTCTTCGTCAACAAGATAACAACTATTTGTTATACTTATTTATGTGTTAAAGATTCCGATTCCGGAGAGTGTGGGTTCGAACCCGGTCCGGGGCATGCACCGTCAACTTTTTAAAGAAATTAAATATCACGTGTCTCAAACGGTGAACGAAAAACATCGTGAGGAAACCTGCACACTTGAGAATTTTCTTAATTCTCTACGTGTGTGAAGTCTGCCAATTCACATTGGGCCAGCGTGGCAGACTATTGGCCTAACCCCTCTCATTCTGAGAGGAGACTCGAGCTCAGCAGTGAGCCGAATATGGGTTAGTAATGATGTGTTATAGATTTGTCTTCTCTACTATAATATAAAGAAGTGAAGTTTGTAAATTGTACAGGTAGAATCTCTGGATGTACCTACTGAACCGATTTAGAAAATTACTATTCTTCCATTAAACATTTTTAATTGAGTGTTGTAGGCCATAATTTATCCCCGTATTCCCACGGGACTTAGGAGAGTGAAACCGCAGAGCGTCGGCTAGTAAAAACTAAAAAGAAGCATGTAAAAAGTCCATCATACTTTTTTGTTACAATTATTGTAACAAAAAAGTATTAAAGTCTTTTCTGGTTTGATCATGTTACTAATTACATAGGGTTGTCACAACCAGCCAACCAACCTCAATTGCTATAAAATGCTTGTTTAGCATTTTGTTGCACAATGCGCCACAGTTAGTGAGCTTCAGCTATCGAGTGATGTCTTTCAATAATGGATTAATGAATTTTCCAGCAGCAAAGAAAGGTCAAAAGATGCAGTAAACGTCGGTTAAGGCGGACGCAGAAGCTCTTCCAGTAAATACTCCGAAGGCTAGAAGTGCGTAGTGATCTTGAATGTCTCTTTAGATGTCTCTCTAAACGCGTTTTCCGTGGTCCTCTGATACTCGACTATCGCCTCAGAGGGACTGAGGGAGAGAAAGATGAGGGAGTTTGTGGGCTGATTGAGATCAGTGAGGCCCCTGCTGATATTTATGTTCGAGTGACATAAGAAATTAGTTACCTATAGTATGCTCCAAATTTCTAGTCCGCTCTGACATTACAATACGGCGGGCAATTGAATTCCCGCTGGGATATGTTTTTGTTTATTGGACATGCACAATTTGTTCAGAGCGGACTCGAATTTTGGCACATATTGTACTTATTATGTTTTTTTTTCAACCATCTAAAGACGTCTATCAAATTTTGTGAATTTCATTTCACATTGGAAATTTGTTTTTGGCAACCCTATTCTCTTACAAATGACTGTTATCACGAGTATTATATGAATCATGTCACACTTACTAGTCAAGTTGTCATTATACTGGACATGCGAAGGTTGCATGTTAACGACCTGATGGTCAAGGTTATAGAAACTTAGACTACAACGCGAGCTAGTCATGGATTTCTTATTTAAATTATTTTATAATTTAACAGAGTTGATTCTGATAGCATTGCCTTTAGATTAGACAGACAGAGAGAGAGAGAGAGTTTAATTATAAAAATTTTAATAAAAAAAATTCAACCGACTTCCAACTCTAAAAATAACTTTAACTAAAAAGCAAAAAATAACATCCTATGTGCTACCTTCTGATCAGTTTGAAGGCGGTGCCAAGCCAGTGATGTTTTAATTAAACACGTTTAAACTACAAAATTTATGTGGTTCTTTCAGAAACAGCTTTAATTAAAACACGACACTGGCTTGGCACCGCCTTCAAACTTATCAGAAGGTAGCACATAGGATGTTATTTTTTGCTTTTTAGTTAAAGTTATTTTTAGAGTTGGAAGTCGGTTGAATTTTTTTTATTAAAATTTTTATTTTTTTATTTTTAGTGTTAGCATACCTACTGCGTGTATACAGTCACAACCTATCTAAGTGGAAAGTTCTTAATAATACAAAATTATCATGGCCAAACACAAGGTAGCTACTGTGAGCCGTCGAGGAGTTCTCTTCACTGTGCTTCGTCTTCAGCACCAGACCCTTAATACAGTCACAATCCATCTAGGTGGAAAGTTCTCATCAATACAAATTTATCAAGTCCAAACACAAGGTAGCTACTGTGAACCGTCGAGGAGTTCTCTTCACTGTCCCTCGTCTTCATCACCAGACCCTTAATACAGTCACAACACATATAGGTGCAAAGTACTCATCAATACAAATTAATCAAGCCCAAACAAAAGGTGACTGCTGTAAATCCTTGACGAGATCCATCGTCTGTGTTTCGGCTCCATCATCAGACCAACTCCAAACCTTCATAAAGTTGTAGTGGTTTAAAATACCTTATGGAAACACTAACAAACGCACTAGCCGTCTCTATAACTTTCGAAAGTTCCCCTCAATTTCTCCAGGATGCCATCATCAGATCCTGACATAAAAAAAATGGGACCACCCTGGAAGTAAACCCTTCAAAACAAAAAAAGAATTTTCAAAATCGGTCCATAATTGACGGAATTATCGCTGGACATACATAAAAAAAAAAAAAAAAAAAAAAAAAAAAAAACATACATACAGCCGAACGTAGAACCTCCTCCTTTTTGGAAGTCGGTTAAAAAACGAATTCGAGACAAAAACATCCTTATAGAATAGCGCAACTGGTCTTAGTCGTCAGGAATTTACCAAATCTTATAATTAAATCACTATAATAACAGGTTTCAAGTGTTCAATTACAGTTTCAATTATTAAATATATAAAAATCATACCCAAGCGTTCTACGATTATAAATTAATTGTATCAAACCTTCAAGGCACAGAGAGTCGACACGTCGCCATTAAAAATCCAAATTTTATACGTTCCAATTAGTCAAAAACCTTGAAGATTTGATACAATTAATTCAATAATTAAAAATACAAATATCGGTCTAACGTCCGATTCTCTGATAACACCATTATTTTGGCACTCATTTGCTCCGTTGTTTTTCTACGTTAAAACTTATGTTGGAGATAAACAAAATGGTTACATTTATCTCAAAATTTCCCAAATGTATGTTGCAGATTGTATTCGGAGGAAGTTGGGTACATTTCGTGCGCTGCCTTTTGTATGTTCCACAACTTTTCACTGAGTTTTCCAAACTTTGAATGCACTTTGTAACTTGCTACTATTTGCAACTCAATGTTTCACTGTGTCTCTCGTATTTGGGCACTTCTGGGATGGACGTTGGAAACAGCGTCTACAGATGCTAACTTTAAGGACACCGAATGGTCATTGGTTCGATCCCTGCTTGGTTAATGTCGTACCAAATCCTAACAGTCTTTCCGATATATTTCGAAGGGAACAAGAATATTGGCCGCATTAACAAATAAATGGAAAATAAGATATGAAAAAAATAATAAAACAATTTTTTTTAATATAAATTTTGCAACAAAAAAAAAACAAAATTCCCAATAAAAAAAGCAATAGGTTTATCACTAAGCGTTGGTCTATGAATGATATTTTAACATATTTTCTCTTAGTTGACTTCAATTTTCAACACGATATTACATGAAGTAAAGAGTTTTTTTAGTGCAGTCTCTCCTCAGGAACGATCAATAATCTGAATTGTTTGATCCACACTTTCGAGATACTGCAAGATATCGATCGCTATAGTCACCTCATCATCATCATATCAGCCGATGGACGTCCACTGCAGGACATAGGCCTTTTGTAGGGACTTCCAAACATCACGATACTGAGCCGCCTGCATCCAGCGAATCCCTGCGACTCGCTTGATGTCGTCAGTCCACCTGGTGGGGGGTCTACCAACACTGCGCTTTGTAGTGCGGGGTCGCCATTCCAGCACCTTGGGACTCTCTACCACTCTCTTGGGTCTCTAGACCACTAGCTCTTCGAACTATGTGGTCCGCCCATTGCCACATCAGCCTCGCGACTCGTTGAGCTATGTCGGTGACTTTAGTTCTTCTGCGGATCTCCTCATTTCTGATTCGATCGAGATACTCCGAGCATAGCTCGTTCCATCGCCCGCTGTGCGACTCTGAGCCTTTTTATGAGGCCTAATAGTCAGCCTCATAGACACATACCGAAAAAAATATGTATTAACTCCTTTTCCTCTAACTTTTTTATCATACCACTTACTACTCCGCTCTAGCGCAGGATAGCGAGGAATTAGATTTCGTTCATTTTCAAGAAGAAAATCACTGGATGATTTTAGACGTCTTCGAAACCTAGCCTCCTTGCCCGGATAGACAAGGTGTCTATCCGGGCAAGGAGGCTAGGTTTCGAAGACGTCTAAAATTGAAGTCTCTAACTGTTCTTACCTTATGGTAAGTGATGATGCAATCTAAGATAGAAGCCTAACTTGTTAGGAGTAGGGTGAAAATCCACACCCCTTTCGGTTTGTACACGACATCGATTTCAAGATAAGTACTTAACTGTTTTCTCTACAAACTTTTATAAAGGTTTTGTCTGTCAGTGTCTGTCTCTCTGTTAGCCCGGGCCAATCTTAGGAACGGCCAATTTTAACGGGACTTTCAGTTTTCGGGAACAAGAACGACAGAAACATATAAGCTACTTTTTATCTCGAAAAAATCCATGGTTCCCGCAGGATTTGTGAAAAACTGAATTTCACGTCGATATGTCGTGTCGCGACGTGTCGTTATAAAATATAATATGTATTATAAGCATCTTGACATTCATTACAATAACCTGGTTAAGTTAAATCTACAAATATATACGTATCTGTTTGCGTTTTGCAAAGTAGGATTACCTACTTCAATCTTAAGTAGGTACCTACGCTATACAAAATGTGAAATATTTTTAACGTGACAAGTGAAATGAGATTCCTGATAGCCCAGTAGACTCTGCCTCCGATTCCGAAGGGTATGGGTTCGAATCCGGTCCGGAGCATGCACCTCCAACTTTTCAGTTGTGTGCATTTTAGGAAACACACGTGTCTAAGGATGAAGGGAAAACATCGTGAGGAAATGGTACATGGTACATGGTAGGTATTTCTTACCTTTACCTTGGTCTTCGGTTATTCACTGATGATGACTCATTCGTAGATTAGATTAGTTTCTTAACAAACTGTAAATATTCTTTAGCATACAATAAAATTATACCCACTTATCATTGGATCAACATTCTTAGAAACAATATACGAAGAGTGCAGTATACTAATTGTATAGGGGAATAACAGGCTCCTGGTGAATAATGTAATAAGTATTTTACTAGTAGAGCTTTGGGGGAAGTACTAGAAAGAAGAAAAAAAGAAGAAAGATAAAGAACGATTAGGATAAGGAACGGTCATGTACCATTTCCTGTCACCAAAGGTTGCCTTTGTCGTTTGTTTGCGTTGTCGTTTTAGCAAGGCCGCCTTTGCAAGCTATTCGTAGTTTTAAATTTCTCTTTTATGTGTTATTAGCTGACGCCGCATGATTTCATCCGCGTGGTTCTCTTTCCCGTAGGAGTATGGGGATAATATAAATCCAATAGTCCACCACGCTGCCAATCCGCATTGGGCCAACGTGGTGGACTATTGGCCTAACCCCTCTCATTCTGAGAGGAGACTCAAGCTCAACAGTGAGCCGAATATGGGTGGACAACGGTTAGAAGCAATAAAGTGCAAATAATAATAAGTAATAACACGTCATTATTACAAGACGGTAGTTCACTTATGTATTTACGATGTTAGATAAATGTAATACTGTTTGATAAATTATTGATGTTTTTTTCGTTATTGATCTATGCTAAAACAAGTAGCATTTGTTTTTTAAATAATAAAGGATTTTCCGCAACGTACTACTTTATTATACCTGCACACTTCGGTATGTTGCAACGTTAGAACGGTCTATATGAGAAAAATTAAAAAAAATTAAAGGTTAGGTATATTCATTGGACCCACTCACCGCCTAGGGTTGCAAACATTTCTTGAGAAAAATATAGTAATTTTAATATTTCGTTCGTTATCAACCCATATACGGCTCACTGCTGAGCTCGAGTCTCCTCTCAGAATGAGAGGGGTTAGGCCAATAGTCCACCACGCTGGCCCAATGCGGATTGGCAGACTTCACACACGCAGAGAATTAAGAAATTCTCTGGCATGCAGGTTTCCTCACGATGTTTTCCTTCACCGTTTGAGACACGTGATATTTAATTTCTTAAAATGCACACAACTGAAAAGTTGGAGGTACATGCCCCGGACCAGATTCGAACCCTCGCCCTCCGGAATTGGAGGCAGAGGTCATATCCACTGGGCTATCACGATCCCTAATTTTAATATTTAGCCAAAAAAAAAAATATACACACCAGAGTTATACAAAACATCTTTACTGAATAAGCCCTCCAGGCGCCCTTATGACCTCAGTATTATATTTTCAGTGTTTAAGTCGAACTGACACTTGGATACACATAGAAATCATAATAAAAGTCAATTAAAAAAAAATTTAAATGTTTATTTTAACAATAAACAAATAGGCAAAAATAAATAAGCAAGTTTTAATACTATAAGAACCTTATGAAAAACATAACATAACAACTAATTTACATTCGGTAACTCTTCATTATACATATATTATTCTAATTATAGAATAGACATTCACTAAATATACTAAATACTAAAATGATCATAACCTCTAATACTAATTCTGTTGGTCTTAATTTTTTAAATAAGTATATAATATAAACTAAAGGGGGTAGAGCTTTCTTAATGTTTTAAATATAAAGTATGGTTTCGCCATAATACTTATAATTTGAGAATAATCCTATGCAAAAAGTAGATTTTCATTTTAGTAAGTTTCTGCCGAGCCCTAACACGTTTGTAATGGTGGGGCCACACCAACGGGAAACGCCGTTAATAAAAGGCGTTAAATCATAGTGTAGACACGATTAAACGCGTTAATTTTCACCGGCATTAAAAATATGCCTTAACTAAAGCGACAATGGGATTTAACGTTTTCCCTTAGTGTGGCTGCAGCATTAGGAATAATAGTACTTTATAACAAGTAAGAACTACACATTGGCTGCAAATATGATTCAAATGACGTGATCACACTGGGAATCTATTAATATTTCGCACACGCGGAATAATAGGCTGCGGTACAATCTCGTCGTCTATTATGAAGTCAGTGTCTCCTCCTCCTCTGGCTTTAATTTTTCCATAATAGAATGCTGAAACAGCAGTTACTGCTAAAACCACAAAAGATCCGACTGAAACCAACGTAATGGTTAGTGGAGTCCAGAAACTTTGTGGTGTTGAAGAACCTGTATCTTGCTCAGGTTGTGGATTTGTAGTTTCTATAGTCGGTGTGGTTCCACCTTGGTCAGGTCCATTGCTTGAAGATTCGTTCGTTGTAGTAGATTCAGTGGTCACTAAAGTTCCCCCTTGGTCGTTAGAATCACCGCTTGCTGTGGTAGCAACCAGATCCGTTGTGGCTCCCCCTTGGTCGGTAGAATCACCGCTTGTTGTGGTACCACCCAGATCCGTTGTTGCTCCCCCTTGGTCGGTAGAATCACCGCTCGTTGTCGTTCCACCTAGGTCTGTTGTTGCTCCCCCTTGGTCGGTAGAATCACCGCTTGTTGTGGTACCACCCAGATCCGTTGTTGCTCCCCCTTGGTCGGTAGAATCACCGCTTGTTGTGGTACCTCCCAGATCCGTTGTTGCTGCCCCTTGGTCTGTAGAATCACCGCTTGTTGTGGTACCACCCAGATCTGTTGTGGCTCCCCCTTGGTCGGTAGAATCACCGCTTGTTGTGGTACCACCCAGATCCGTTGTTGCTCCCCCTTGGTCGGTAGAATCACCGCTTGTTGTGGTACCGCCCAGATCCGTTGTTGCTCCCCCTTGGTCGGTAGAATCACCGCTTGTCGTGGTACCACCCAGATCCGTTGTGGCTCCCCCTTGATCAGTAGAATCACCGCTTGTTGTGGTACCACCTAGGTCCGTTGTTGCTCCCCCTTGGTCGGTAGAATCACCGCTCGTTGTCGTTCCACCTAGGTCTGTTGTTGCTCCCCCTTGGTCAGTAGAATCACCGCTTGTTGTGGTACCACCCAGATCCGTTGTTGCTCCCCCTTGGTCGGTAGAATCACCGCTCGTTGTGGTACCACCCAGATCCGTTGTTGCTCCCCCTTGGTCGGTAGAATCACCGCTTGTTGTGGTACCACCCAGATCCGTTGTGGCTCCCCCTTGGTCGGTAGAATCACCGCTCGTTGTGGTACCACCCAGATCCGTTGTGGCTCCCCCTTGGTCGGTAGAATCACCGCTTGTTGTGGTACCACCCAGATCCGTTGTGGCTCCCCCTTGATCAGTAGAATCACCGCTTGTTGTGGTACCACCTAGGTCCGTTGTTGCTCCCCCTTGGTCGGTAGAATCACCGCTTGTTGTGGTACCACCCAGATCCGTTGTTGCTCCCCCTTGGTCGGTAGAATCACCGCTTGTTGTGGTACCGCCCAGATCCGTTGTTGCTCCCCCTTGGTCGGTAGAATCACCGCTTGTTGTGGTACCACCCAGATCCGTTGTGGCTCCCCCTTGATCAGTAGAATCACCGCTTGTTGTGGTACCACCTAGGTCCGTTGTTGCTCCCCCTTGGTCGGTAGAATCACCGCTCGTTGTCGTTCCACCTAGGTCTGTTGTTGCTCCCCCTTGGTCAGTAGAATCATCGCTTGTTGTGGTACCACCCAGATCCGTTGTGGCTCCCCCTTGATCAGTAGAATCACCGCTTGTTGTGGTACCACCTAGGTCCGTTGTTGCTCCCCCTTGGTCGGTAGAATCACCGCTCGTTGTCGTTCCACCTAGGTCTGTTGTTGCTCCCCCTTGGTCAGTAGAATCACCGTTTGTTGTGGTACCACCCAGATCCGTTGTTGCTCCCCCTTGGTCGGTAGAATCACCGCTTGTTGTGGTACCGCCCAGATCCGTTGTTGCTCCCCCTTGGTCAGTAGAATCACCGCTTGTTGTGGTACCACCCAGATCCGTTGTTGCTCCCCCTTGGTCGGTAGAATCACCGCTTGTTGTGGTACCACCTAGGTCCGTTGTTGCTCCCCCTTGGTCGGTAGAATCACCGCTCGTTGTCGTTCCACCTAGGTCTGTTGTTGCTCCCCCTTGGTCAGTAGAATCACCGCTTGTTGTGGTACCACCCAGATCCGTTGTGGCTCCCCCTTGATCAGTAGAATCACCGCTTGTTGTGGTACCACCTAGGTCCGTTGTTGCTCCCCCTTGGTCGGTAGAATCACCGCTCGTTGTCGTTCCACCTAGGTCTGTTGTTGCTCCCCCTTGGTCAGTAGAATCACCGCTTGTTGTGGTACCACCTAGGTCCGTTGTTGCTCCCCCTTGGTCGGTAGAATCACCGCTCGTTGTCGTTCCACCTAGGTCTGTTGTTGCTCCCCCTTGGTCAGTAGAATCACCGTTTGTTGTGGTACCACCCAGATCCGTTGTTGCTCCCCCTTGGTCGGTAGAATCACCGCTTGTTGTGGTACCGCCCAGATCCGTTGTTGCTCCCCCTTGGTCAGTAGAATCACCGCTTGTTGTGGTACCACCCAGATCCGTTGTTGCTCCCCCTTGGTCGGTAGAATCACCGCTTGTTGTGGTACCGCCCAGATCCGTTGTTGCTCCCCCTTGGTCGGTAGAATCACCGCTTGTTGTGGTACCACCCAGATCCGTTGTGGCTCCCCCTTGATCAGTAGAATCACCGCTTGTTGTGGTACCACCTAGGTCCGTTGTTGCTCCCACTTGGTCGGTAGAATCACCGCTCGTTGTCGTTCCACCTAGGTCTGTTGTTGCTCCCCCTTGGTCAGTAGAATCACCGCTTGTTGTGGTACCACCCAGATCCGTTGTGGCTCCCCCTTGGTCAGTAGAATCACCGCTTGTTGTGGTACCACCTAGGTCCGTTGTTGCTCCCCCTTGGTCAGTAGAATCACCGCTCGTTGTCGTTCCACCTAGGTCTGTTGTTGCTCCCCCTTGGTCAGTAGAATCACCGCTTGTTGTGGTACCACCCAGATCCGTTGTGGCTCCCCCTTGGTCAGTAGAATCACCGCTTGTTGTGGTACCACCCAGATCCGTTGTTGCTCCCCCTTGGTCGGTAGAATCACCGCTTGTTGTGGTACCACCCAGATCCGTTGTGGCTCCCCCTTGGTCAGTAGAATCACCGCTTGTTGTGGTACCGCCCAGATCCGTTGTTGCTCCCCCTTGGTCGGTAGAATCACCGCTTGTTGTGGTACCGCCCAGATCCGTTGTTGCTCCCCCTTGGTCGGTAGAATCACCGCTTGTTGTGGTACCAACCAGATCCGTTGTGGCTCCCCCTTGATCAGTAGAATCACCGCTTGTTGTGGTACCACCTAGGTCCGTTGTTGCTCCCCCTTGGTCGGTAGAATCACCGCTCGTTGTCGTTCCACCTAGGTCTGTTGTTGCTCCCCCTTGGTCAGTAGAATCACCGCTTGTTGTGGTACCACCCAGATCCGTTGTTGCTCCCCCTTGGTCGGTAGAATCGCCGCTCGTTGTCGTTCCACCTAGGTCTGTTGTTGCTCCCCCTTGGTCGGTAGAATCACCGCTTGTTGTGGTACCACCCAAAGCCGTTGTGGCTCCCCCTTGGTCGGTAGAATCACCGCTCGTTGTCGTTCCACCTAGGTCCGTTGTTGCTCCCCCTTGGTCGGTAGAATCACCGCTCGTTGTGGTACCACCCAGATCCGTTGTTGCTCCCCCTTGGTCGGTAGAATCACCGCTTGTTGTGGTACCGCCCAGATCCGTTGTTGCTCCCCCTTGGTCGGTAGAATCACCGCTTGTTGTGGTACCAACCAGATCCGTTGTGGCTCCCCCTTGATCAGTAGAATCACCGCTTGTTGTGGTACCACCTAGGTCCGTTGTTGCTCCCCCTTGGTCGGTAGAATCACCGCTCGTTGTCGTTCCACCTAGGTCTGTTGTTGCTCCCCCTTGGTCGGTAGAATCACCGCTTGTTGTGGTACCACCCAGATCCGTTGTGGCTTCCCCTTGGTCAGTAGAATCACCGCTTGTTGTGGTACCACCCAGATCCGTTGTTGCTCCCCCTTGGTCGGTAGAATCACCGCTTGTTGTGGTACCGCCCAGATCCGTTGTTGCTCCCCCTTGGTCGGTAGAATCACCGCTTGTTGTGGTACCAACCAGATCCGTTGTGGCTCCCCCTTGATCAGTAGAATCACCGCTTGTTGTGGTACCACCTAGGTCCGTTGTTGCTCCCCCTTGGTCGGTAGAATCACCGCTCGTTGTCGTTCCACCTAGGTCTGTTGTTGCTCCCCCTTGGTCAGTAGAATCACCGCTTGTTGTGGTACCACCCAGATCCGTTGTTGCTCCCCCTTGGTCGGTAGAATCACCGCTCGTTGTCGTTCCACCTAGGTCTGTTGTTGCTCCCCCTTGGTCGGTAGAATCACCGCTTGTTGTGGTACCACCTAGGTCCGTTGTTGCTCCCCCTTGGTCGGTAGAATCACCGCTCGTTGTGGTACCACCCAGATCCGTTGTGGCTCCCCCTTGGTCGGTAGAATCAACGCTGGTTGTGGTTGCACCTTGATTATTTACAAGTTCATTGGATTCAAAATTGTTAGATGTTTGTTTAGTGTTCTCTAATTCCTCTATTGACCTTCTGATTCGTTTTCTGAGACGTTTTCTCTTGATTTTGTTAACCATATCCAAATTTTCTGTTATATGTGGATCTATTTTCTCTGATTGTAGTGTTATTTTGATAGGGACGTATTCAAAGTACATATTTGAATCCAATATAATGATTTCTCTTTTATCGACATTACCTCTAATATTCACCTGGAAAAAAATAGTATAATAACATTTTAGATTGAATTTTTAATTACGTAGTATATTTTTTTTAGTTTTTTATTAATGGTGTACTTAGTATATAGTAGTTTTAATGTAATATATATTTATATATTTAAGTAATGCTAATAAATCCATAAAAAATAAAGTTTAAATAACTATAACCTGATTTACGTAATCGGGTTATAGTTTTTATAAAAAAGGGGTATAAAAAAAGGAAACAAGAAAATATTTCAGATAGAAATTGAGAAATGCATAGGTACAAAAATGGGCCGTGGTCGCACCCATTATATACCTACAATAGGTATTTATGTATTATCTGAAATATTTTCCTATTTCTCAATATTTTTCTCAAGTTCTTAAGTTCAATGGAGGTCATCCACTGACGATCCAATAAGCTCACATGCTTGCAGCGCTAACGGCTTGACATCCGATAAAACTGGTCGTCGGTGCATGATGTCATGCATAAAAAAAATTGAGAGTGACTAGCAGTAGGTGAGACCACGGCTCTACCTTTTAAAAATATATTTTTACTTAAACAATAAAATATATATTTACATATATTTGTAATGTGCTCGCCAAGGCATTGCTTTTAATACCAAACACTTGAAGACTATCTCTTGTTACAAATTATTTAACACCTCTTTAATTAAAAGAATTTCAATCATTTAGGCGCTACGGTGGAACATACATCATACATACTTATATACATACATAGACAACCAAAATCATTACTCTTCTTTTTGGCATCACTGTAGTTGGGTAAATTAACAATTTAAATTATCTACTCATCATATTAGAAGCACGAATGTATGTAATTGTTCACTTACATATCCGACGATATCTTCATTCAAATCCAGTACAATTTTATTCCATCCATCAGTGTAATTTTCTTTAAGCCTATTTAATTGATAATTTAAAACAGGGACATTATTTTCATCCACAACTGTTACATTTAAACCACTTTCATCGAAAATCAACTGGAGGTACACATTTAGTTCTATAATGCCGCGAGCAAAAGCGATTGGATATAAAGCACAACTCGTTTGCACAGCTTGGATACATTTTGTATTATTTTCGTGTAAAGGCAGAACCTCTATGTGTTTGTATTCAGTTAAAATCCACGGCAGTTCACCATCACAATTGATATTATCGAAATTTCCCACTAATTTTGATGAATTATTAACTTCTGCGGAAACTAAGACGCCTAGCGTCAATATTAAAGTTTTAAACCACATTGCATCATCACAAATTGTCAATGACAACTATCCTCGTAGCCTTTCCAGTTGTGCATTATCACAGGCTCTTCAATTGATGACTGATAACATAGTATCGTTGAGTTTTGCTAAACAGTAGTTTCGAAACGTTCGGTATCGGGGTGGAATTAAGAAATAGATTAGCAGAATTATTGGTTGTGAATTAGATGATAATAAAAAGATACGGAAATACAAGTTCGTACGCATAAAATAATTTCACACTATACAGGATGCTTGAGTTTTGAATCTTTATATATGCCAAGGAAAAGATAATGAAAAATCCCCTCAAAGATGTATAATTACAGATGAATAATAGTAGTCATTTACCATAAAAGTATCAGATAGCGAGAAACCCCCTTTGGATTTATATTTATTTTAAATTTCTTTATATTTATTTTACATGAGTTATGCTGACGCTATAGCTAACGCTTCGAAAACAAGAAAGATGTATGGGAATGACGTTTGCTATCGACAAGCACGTGATCAAGATTCCCATATTTTTTTCTAGTTTTCGAAGCGTTAGCGATCATAGAAAGAGAATCGACGTGCCACTTGGCTAGGGGGGCTGAATATTTACAGGGTGTGGTACATATTTACTTTCAGGGTATTGCGTCCTTTTATTGAAAAGTATCTCAATAATAATAGACTACTATAAAAAATATTACTTATTCAATTTATAAATGCCATTAAAATGCATTTTAATTTTTTCGCACGAAAATGCATGATGTTACTTAAACTAATGGTCGTATGACGTCATTTTCAAGACGCTGTTTTAATGCGATGCATCCGATACGTACGATGCGGATGTGTAGACGCCTACCATTAGTGAATAGTTTACTAATACACTCGCAGACTCGCTACATTATTGGAGCCTTTAGTGAAAGACTTTTAATAGGTCCAGTACTTTCGGAGCCTGTTTCTAACAAACAAACAATCAAATGTTCTGTATAATTTTAGTTTACATTATAATTATTTGCAAGTAAGGTGTAATTTACTGATCTAACACTTATAACCTCCGCCGTCCCAATTTTGTCCCATCCGCTAGTTTGAGCGTCTCTAACTTGTTTATTTTTGTATTTAAGCCCCGGCGGTGGTAATTCTGGGGGGGTCGTTATTTACGTAGAGGGGGTCCAGTTGACATCATGTGAGAGTGACAAAACCATGAAGCTTTACTGCAGAAGCATGAAATTATAAATGTAATTGCGATTGTATTGTATAAAGAGCCGTTAAACAAAGGAATCTAGACATCATTGGAGTTAATTAAAACATTATGTTCCGGTCTTAATTTTCCCTACTGTTTTTCTTAGCATACAATAGTTATAGAAATCTTTTGGTTTTACAAATAATTTTTTTAATGGCCTCATAACCTGACTCAAATGTTTGTATTTCAAGTGTATTTTAAATAATTTGTACTATCTTAAAGTTAATAAGACGTGTGTTGCTCTGTTTATAGTCGATACGTTACCACTTATCATTAGGTGTGCCGTTTCTAATACAATTATCGAATTTCAACTTGACATTGCCCGCCCGACTTCCCTAATAAATATTACAATACGGTTTATTGTTACATTATTAGGTATTTTGATCGATAAGTTGATAGGGCATTTGATAAGGATTGATTATTTAAAATTAAATATTATATGCAAAATGTTTTGCATCACAATTTGCATTGGACAAGGAATTTTCCAATTTTAACTTATAGTGTATACCCTAGTTAAAAAGCTTATGAAATCACAGAAAGACACTTCAATTTTATTTATATGTATTTACTAGCTATTTTGCTGTATATTCCTAAACTTTTATTAGTAAACTTTTTTTAATTATTATAATAACAAAATTGGCTTTAAAGATTATAGTACTCATTATAATATATCATCATCATCATCATCATTAACAGCCGATGGACGTCCACTGCTGGACATAGGCTTCTTGCATGGACTTCCAAACGAGTCGAGTCGCCAGCATCCAGCGGCTGCCTGCAACTCGCTTGATGTCTTCGGTCCACCTAGTAGGGAATCGACCAATACTGCTTTTTCCGGTGCGGGGTCGCCATTCCAGCACTTTTGGGCGTTCCAGCGTTGGGTCCCCAACGTCCATCGGCTCTTCGAACTATGTGGCCTGCCCATTGCCACTTCAGCTCCGCGACTCCCTGAGCTAAATCCCATGAGAATATGAATATAAAATGAAACATATACTATATAACTCTATAACTTACAACACCACAAACTTTACCTCTATAGATTAATATAGACATCTTTTAATGCTAGCCACTCATCATCCAATAAGTCCATGTGCCAGCGTGCATGATGTCATGCACATCGCGACCAATACACGATCAGTTTTATCGGATGTCCTTCCGTAAGTGCTGCAGTCATGTGGACTCATTGGTTGGTAAGTAGCTAGCATTATTGATTATAACGCCATCTGTAGGTTATTGATTGAACTTCTACGGATTACCCGTTATCATGAGTGGGTCATCCTGTTATCAAGACTTTGTACACTGTTCTTTTTGCTCATGATAATAGATGGCGTACAACACTACACAAATTATAATATAATTCCATATACTTTGCTGTAGGTGATAGTTTACTAAAGAAATTTTCATAAAATGACATCAATCAATACGTATAAAGGCAATAAAAACGTCTGTCTGTGATTTCAAATTAACTGTGTTTCCAATTTGTATCTTCCAAATGCGATTCTTTTTTAATTTATATTAGTAAATTACCGTGATGAAAATAGAACTCTTCGGTCTGTCTGGTTTCAATTCGTCAATCATTCATCAACATCATTAACAGCCCATATTCGGCTTACTATTGAGCACAAGTCTCCTTTCAGAATGAGAGGAGATAGACCTTAGTCCACTACGCTGGCCCAATGCGGATTGGCAGACTTTACGCACGTCTACGTGTGCGTGAATTAAGAAAATTCTCAGGTGTGCAGGTTTCCTCACGATGTTTTTCTTTGCCCTCCGAATCAAAGGCAAATATAACTCCACTGGGCTATCAAGTCTTACGTGACGTAGGGGATACCGTAACCAAATAGGTAAGTAAGGTAGGTAAATTAAAAACAAAATAATTTTAGGTTTCCTTATCTTTACTCTTTATAATTTTTTGTAGGTAGTTAACAACGAGTAATAACTGACCATGTTTTTTCAATCTTTATTACACTCGTATTAGATTTTTTAAACATGTCATAATATCCCCCAGCATAGAAAAGATCTGAAATCCGAAGAAAGGCGGAGGACTCGATAACCTTGGAATCCGGCAACTTGTTCTACTACCGGGGGGGCGACCAACTGTCCCAGGGTGGTGTTGGGTTTATCGTTCGTAAATCCCTCGTTATTGAGGCGAGAGTGTGTCGAGCGTACCTTGTTCGTTCGTATTCGTACCGAATCACCAAACGGTATTCGTTGAACATCGTGAGGAACCTGAGAATTTTCTTAATTCTCTACGTATGTGAAGTCTGCCAATCCGCATAGGGCCAGCGTGGTGGACTAAGGCTTAACCTCTCACATTCTGATAGGTAACTCGTGCTCAACAATGAGCCAAATATGGGGTGTTAACGATAATAATGATTCGTTGAAGATTAAACAGGTTTAGGCGCCGACCTCGATACACACCGACGAGGAGGTAAAGGTATTGTATGAGGATAGTTACGAATAGGCACTGAAAATGCCACCTACTGGACCGATTTTAGGAGAAATGTAAAGCTACATTATCAGCCAGTATCATAAGCTATATTTTTTTGCAAATTTAGACAGGTACGGGAATTACGCGGGCGAAACCGCAGGACGTCCGGAAATATATCATATTCGATAGGTTGTAAAATACTTTATAAAATCAAATTTACATTTCACTGCATTTTAATAACTGACGCCATCGGAAATTAATTTCGGCTACCGAATTACACTAATCATAATATGACTCTTTAATTAGCGATACCATCTGATTTATCAAATATATATTTTATCGTATGCACCTATACTGAGTGCACCAACTGTGGAAGCCGGAAATATTGCATTTTGGGGCATGCGACACATAACAAAATTGTAAATCGGTTGACCCTCCAGGTCATCCATTCATCTTCCAGCTTAATTTAATTTTGACAGCCTGCGTAACGCAGCAGGACTTACAATAATTCCTGGGTTCGATCCCAAGCTGGGCTTGTTGAGGTTTTCTTTGGCTGACAAATTTCATCTTTCAGCTTTAAGCCGCCGGCCGTGGTTAGTTACCATCGTACCGGCGAAGACGTACCGCCATGCGATTTAGCGTTTCGGTACGATGTCGTGTAGAAACCGAAAAGGGATTTTCATCTTCCTCCTAACAACTAAGCCCGTTTCCATTTTAGATCATCACTTAATTCAAGTGAGATTGTAGTCAAAGACTAACTTGTAAAAAATAAAAAAAATTAAAAACGTCTCAAAGATCACTGCCTTCTACATCGCTTTCCTTGATACAACAGTCAAATGAAAGCTTTAAATGTTCGAAGCTTTTCGCTATATCTTGTACATATGTTTTACATATGTTTTCTGTGGCTATACTCACCATTCCACGGTAATATCGTGAGCAAAGTCCAAATGTTTTGATACTTTACTTTTACTTATTTAGGAATTTAAGAATTATTTAGGAATTTAATTTTTGAGCCAATTTACTTATAAAATCCCAAACTGACCCGAATCGGGAATCGAACCCAGGACCTCTCTATGTATATTTTCAGGTTTCCAACAGAGAAAACTGCAGGTAATAGAAAAGCAATAGGTTAGTGAGTAGTCCAGTGGATATAACCTCTGCTTTCGATTCGGAGGGCGTAGGTTCGAACCCGGTCCGGTGCATGCACCTCCAACTTTTCAGTTATGTGCATTTTAAGAAATTAAATATCACGTGTCTCAAACATGTGGTAAGGAAACCTGCATATCTGAGAATTTTCTTAATTCTCTAGGTGTGCAAAGTTTGCTAATTTGCATTTGGCCAGCTTGGTGGACTAATGCCTAACCCTTCTCACCCTGAGAGGAGACTCGTGCTCAACTATGAGCCGAATATGGGTTCTTAATGATGAATAGAAAAGCAATTTATTTTGAGAGTGTACATTACTAATGCGATTAAAGAGGCCTACTCTAGTAGTAATTTACCCTATCGTTATCGTGCTCTGGATTATTTGGATTAACTTAAGAATTTGCGAACTAATGAATTCTTTAACGAGTACAATAACAAATATTGGACTAAGAGCATGCGATAGTCAGACATATCTCACTTTAAGAATGCTGAAAGCTTGTCAGCTTATTATCCTTACCATACGTAAGTTTGGTAGGAAATAGGCTAGTTGACACTTTTAAATGGTCTTAAATTGTTCATTATCATTCTACTACCTTGAAAAAATATTTTTTTTTGTAAAAATTATTTCTGTAACTATGACAAGAGACATAACAGTAGAACAGAACAATCCCTTGCAATATGTGCAACTAATAACATAGCCTAGAAAAAAGTCCCAGCTTAGCATATTACTATATACTCTTTTTTTTTGAGATGTGATTACATGAAAATTTTGATTCTTAAATATTTTATTTACAATAAGAGCCAAAACGTCGGTCATGATGTTCTATATTTCAACTGTTTCATGACGTCACGTTTACAAATCTTGTACAAACGGAGCATTTGACAAAAATATTAGTTAATAATCATTTTGACGTTTAGTACATCAAGTAACAGTGTGACGTCACAAAATACATGATTTTTAAATTCATTTTTATAAGAAATCTTTAACTTTTATTAATTAGATCCTTCCATTAATAATTCCATTAGATATTCCATGTGCTGAATGTGGTACTCCATTTACATGAGCATGGCCTGACAAACTTTAATCCTACTAATATTATAAACGAGAAAGTTTGTATGGATGGTTGTTTTTATGTTTGTTACTCTTTAACGCCGCTACTACTAAAGCGATTTGGCTGAAATTTCATTTAGATAGATTTTACTCTGGATTAACACATAGGTATTTTCTCTTTTCTTTCTCTTCATCCCGGAAAAATCCATGGTTCCCGCGAAATTTGTGCTAAAATTAATTCCGCTATTCCTTTATAAAATGAGATATATCTGGCTACCGCAGGCCCTCATTTTACTAGACTTGCTGAAAGAATTACATTTAATTTTCAGAATATTGATGACAGGCAGGTGTGCGGCGGCGACACTTGACGTAAGCATCAGTTTACTGAGCTGTGCCTCGATGGTCCAGTGGTTAGACTATGTGGCTTCGGGTCACGTGGTTGTGGGTTCGAGTCTTGGATCGGGCAATGTAATACTTGAGTTTTACTTTCTTCTAAGAAATTCTCAGTAGATATTCCCATCCCGGACTTAGGAATTGACAGTATTACCATGCATCGGAGATCACGTTAGGCCGTAGGCCATTATCATCAACACCTGATAGTGATCGAGGTTTTTTTTTATTCTTTACAAGTTAGCCCTTAACTACAATCTCACCTGATGGTAAGTGATGATGCAGTCTAAGATGGAAGCGGGCTAACTTGTTAGGAGGAGGATGAAAATCCACACCCCTTTCAGTTTCTACACGGCATCGTACCAGAACGCTAAATCGCTTGACGGTACGTCTTTGCCGGCAGAGTGGTAACTAGCCACGGCCGAAGCCTCCCACCAGCCAGACCTGGACAAATTAAGAAAATCTCAATCGAACCCAGGACCTCCGTTTTGTAAATCCACCGCGCACGCCACTGCGCCACCGAGGCCGCCAAAATTTTGATACCATAAGCACGCTTATGGAGCATCGTGGTGGGTTATATCCCCTATCCTATAAGTAGGGTAAGAATCGTGATAGCTCAGTTGATTTGACCTCTGTCTTCGATTTGAGGGGCGTATGTTCGAATCCGGTTCGGGGCATGCACCTCCAACTTTTCAGTTATATGCATTGTAAGAAATTAAATATCACAAGTCTTAAAGGGGGAAGAAAAAACATCGTGAGGAACAACCTGCATATCTGAGAATTTTCGTAATTCTCTGCGTGTGTGAAGTCTGCCAATCTGCATTGGGCCAGCGTGATGGAGACTCGTACTCAACGTGATCCGAATATGAGTTGTTAATGATTATGATAAATAGGGTATTCAACAGTCAAGCGACGGCTTTAAAGACTATTGACTGAAAATACAAACGGAACAATACAGCTTGAATCTTCTATATGGTGGTAATCTGGTGATTAAATTTATCAAGATTTAAGGGTTTTAATATTTTTCTTTAAACCTATTCTTGTTTGTTACACGTGGAAATTAAGACGATGAGTCAAATCGGTACCACAAAAATATACAAAAGTAGATATCAGTTGCGAATTGTGATACAGATCTTTGAATAATCGTCTAAGATCTATTTAGAATTTAATCTGTTTCTAACTGGCGTCAAAGTTATTTATAAAACTATGACCATGTGAAAGAAAGAAACAAACGAATAGTCTTTATTACAACATAATGCCATACGTCACAAATACTTCTTTACTGTTATGTCTGTTATTGACCTATACAGTCTAGTTACAGATATAATTGCCATTACAATTATTTCTGTAACTAGAACAGACATAACAGTAAAACAGAACAATCCCTTGCGATATGTGGCATAATCTAGAAGAAGGTCCCAGCTTAGCATATAGCTACATTCTCTTTAAAAACAAAGAGAAATAAGCGCTGATTTTTAGCTATGACCCCAGCTTCAGTAACTCATGACATTTAAAGTAAGAAACATTTCCAATGTTGTTATTAAGTCGTCTCTTTTTTTTATTCTTTACAAGTTAGCCCTTGACTACAATCTCACCTGATGGTAAGTGATGATGCAGTCTAAGATGGAAGCGGGCTAACTTGTTAGGAGGAGGATGAAAATCCACACCCGATGCCGTGTAGAATTTCGGTTTCTACACGGCATCGTACCGGAACGCTAATTCGCTTGGCGGTACGTCATTGCCGGTAGGGTGGTAACGGCCGAAGGCTCCCACCAGCCAAAATTACCACCAGTCTTTATTGTTAGATTGAAGCTGGTGTTTCCATTGATGAATATATACTCAGAGGCACAATTATCTCTTTTTATCTCTTTAATATGACGCGAGTATATTAAAGTGGGCGGATAATTGTGACTCTGAGTATATTGTACCAGACGAAAGAGTACGAAAGAGACAGAAAACAGGGCAATGTTGATAAAAATCTTTTATTGTTATTATTCAATATCAGTTTTATCAAATTTACCGATTATGAATTCTTTGAGTGTTTTATCTTGCGTTAGCTAAATCTATTGACGATAACGAAACGATTATTGATCGATAGGTAATAATCATCTAGGATAAAATCTATTTTTCCTTAGCCAATATCTTTGTCATCGAAATTATAATTTTGTTCTAGAAAATAATTTAAACCAAAACCTTTATTGTCCTAAAATAAAGTAAACAATTTTATATGGATTAAAGATAAAGCTTTGCAAGGTGTTTCTCTAATTCTCTTGAGTATGACAATTTTTATTTATTTTTTAGACTGACTCGGAAGTCATCATAATATTCCTGAAAAGCTAAGCTTGTAACTTATGTTATTTATTTTTAAGTACTTTTTAAAAATTTTAACAATGTTAATTCAAAATATAATACAAAAGCACTATTAAAAATTAAAAAAAACATAACCAATCAACCAATTTGCAAGGCATTTGAGTGCCAAAGCAACCGTCGGCCAGGGCTCTAGAGTGAGGAACCTCCTCACAATACGTGCCGTCTCAAGAATCAATGTTTTTTATTTGAAATTAATGACATAATAAAAAGGGCTCTTGCCACCATAAATATTCCTGCGCTAATCGAGCCGTTAGGAATTAGTCGGGATGATGGTAAGAGACCTGATGGATTGACTCTGGTTCCCTGGGAAATGGGGCGGGCCCTAGTGGGACGCTACATGCGTCGACACATTAGCACCGTGTCATATCAGGGAGACAGAATCAAGACCGGGAGCCGCAGCAGAAAAAGCTGAAACCGGTAAGTGGCTCAAATATGCCTCTCTGACAGAGAGTTGCATATTTGTACCTTTTGCCGTGGAGACCCTTGGGCCATGGAGTCGCAGTGCCAAAAAATTTTTCCGTACTATTTCACCGCGGCTTGTTGCCTCGACTGGTGACAGAAGGGCTGGCTCATTTTTTGCGCAAAGGATCAGCCTGGCTGTCCAGCGCGGAAATGCAGCCAGTATTCTTGCCACCATTCCACGTGGGCATGATTTGTATAGTTATTAGGATAAGTTAGCTTAAGTTCCTTATTGTATTCTTTCTCAATAAAAAAAAAAAAAAATTGAAATTTAAATTAAAAATTGCTTTAAACATTAAACATTATTTGTTTATTTATTAAACATTATTTCTGCAAATATTTACAATACCATAAATTAAAAAAGTAATATTTACAACAGTTAATCTTCTTATAGTAACTAATCAATAATGAGTATTAGTCCTCGTAAGTTTGAAAAATCATAATTACCATATCTCTCTTATTACTATACTTGTATGATTTTTGAATAACACAAAATACTAAACTGCGAACCATATATCATACATCATCTAGATAAACTATGTGTAATCTTTGGGCACATAAGATGCTTTCTCGCACGCAAATTCCTCGTAGACCTTGCTACAAAGATTCGCATATTACATAAAATAAGAATAAATACTTAAAATCTAATGTTATTAAATAAACATTTAGCAGATCATTCTAATTTAATGATAGAGGATAACCTATTGATTGTACTTGAATCTGTCCACACTTTAGAAGCCCTCGGTATTGTTAGGGTTTTAGGAGGATCTACAAAATAGGGTAAAATTATTTTGGATTCCCTTGGATTACTTCTTTTACCAATATAATACCACACTACTGAAGTAACAATTAAAAAGGTAAGTATTAGAAGTACTACCATAGTTATTGTCCAAGCGTTCCAAAAACCGTGTCTCGGATAAACGGGTGGAGATTTTGTTGTGGGCTCAGTCTCATTTGTAATTTCACCAGTGGGTGATGAATTGGGTTGTTCAGTTGTGGTTGAGTTAATATCTTGAGCTGTTGAAATTGATTCACTTTGTGATACTGTGGTGGTTTCTGGACGTATAGTTATTTGTGTGACTGTAGTGTCAGAACAAGTTGTACTTAAATCTGAAGTCGAACTAGAAGCATCTGATTTCGTTGTTGTGGGCGTCACTTGAGTTGTGGACACTGTATTATCCTGTGTATAGTTTGGTTCAGTAGTCCCAGGAGATTCCGTTGTTTGATCTGCCTTTGTTGTAACATCTGAAGTTGTTGTTGTTTTTGTTATAATTTCCGTTGTGGTTTCAGATTGCGTAGTAGGTTCTTGACCCGCTGGAGTAGTTGGAGTTTCGGGCTCTTTTGTTGTTACTGGTGATAGAGTAGTAATATCATCAGTTGTAATTTCCGGTCCAGCAGATGAAGGAAATTCCGATGGTACAGTGGTGTCAACAGAAACTGGATAGGTAACATCTGTATTTGTGACAGTTGTTGTGAAGGCAGTACTAGTTGATTCAAAGTAAGTTGTAGATGTTTGATCAGTGACATCGGGATCAGTTGAAGTTTTTGGTCCTAATGTAGTGTGTGGCGTAGAATTTTCAGTCGTTGATATCGAGGCTGGTGGCGTTACAGTAACTGTCGAGTAAGTAGTTTCTGTACTAGATACTGTACTGTCTCTAATCGTGCTTTCGGTATTTTCTTTTTCAGTCGTTACAGGATCATTTTTAGTGTAATCTGTTTCAGTAGTTATTTCTGAAGTAGTAGTAGTTATATAGGGCGAGGAGTATTGAGTAGTCTCTATTTCTGTTGTACTTTTATCAGATTGTGTTGTTTCTGTGGTCGTGGTGGTTACTTTTTTATATATGATACACTCTTCTTCCTCTATATTAGGTGATATGTATCGAAAAGAGTCTATTAACACTATTGAATCTCTGGCAGCCATTCCAAGTATGGTAATCTGTAAATTAAAAAAAAACATTGATATAACCCACCATAGCAAAGAACATGATTTTGTACTATTAATAAAATAGAAAAATTTGAATACATAGCCCATTTTATCTAATAAGCCCTATACATTAATCAATGCAAAGGTTACGCGTGTTAATCTTTCGTAGAACGTCGAACAATAACGATAAATCTTAAGGTCTTAACAAGTCATATATTATCATCGTTGTTACGTGATTTGATATTATTGTTATTTTCAATATTATTTAAACTAGTTGAACCAACGAACGTTGTCCTGCCATAGACCAATTTCTATATAAACCGCATTTCATTTTGTAGAAAATATAAAAAGAAAATGTTATAAGCCCAGCTATAAAACAAGACGCCACGAACATCACATAATAAACATAGCTGACGCCGCGCGGTTTTACCCGCGTGGCTCCCGTTCCCGTAAGAGTACGGGGATAATATACAGCTTATAGCCTTTCTCGATAAATGGGCTATCTGACACTGAAAGAATTTTTCAAATCGCACCAGTAGTTCCTGAGATTAGCGCGTTCAAACAAACAAACAAACTCTTCAGCTTTATAATATTAGTATAGATAAAAAATATGTGATATAACTTAACGTTTTATAATTCGATATACTTATTTCCTATACAATAATGACTATTCCTATTTCCCATACAAAGCCAAATATATAAAGACAAAACATGCGTGGAATTTTGGCTTTTGCAATAGGGTTACGTTTTATCTAATATATTTTTTTAATAATCATTATATTTGATAATAAAGTTAAAATTGCTTTCTAACAAAATTTTAGGATTCTGGTATTTTTCGGTCAATCCATTTTGATATTGATATGTATTTGTTGTCTTGTATTTATTAATTATAATGACTGAAATGTAAATTTACGAGCACTACATTATTATCATGTCCTGTCTTCATAAACATGGTCAGCAGTAAGCCGGATTTTGTCGAATTATGTTAATCCTTTGAGTGTTTTTTTGTCAAATTTATGACTTAGTGAAAATTAATGTGAAATTATTTCTTTCGCACTAAATAATTTTTCTTTGTTCAGCAGATTTACACTCTCTTGAATGATTTACACTAAAAATATATTATTATTAGTATTAAAAATTTTAGTGTATTTATTGTACAGTAATATTTTTGTGTATTTATTGTACACATAGTATTGTAGTGTATTTTTATTACATACCAATTATCTACAAGATAAAGTTGTATTATAGTTATATTGGTCTTTAACTTGACTTGAATAATATCTATAATAATTAAATAAAAGGATTTCTACGACGTGTAAATCGGCTTAAAGTTATTATTATTATTATTACTTACATAACCAGGAAAAGTTCCAAAGCCAGTGATGTTTATCCTGACAGTAATCCATCCAGCGACGACATTAGGATCCGACGCAATGATCCAAGCAGTACCCACTACCACATCTTGTCCACTAGGCACTTTTTGGTTCGCGAGGATCGTCACTTGATCCGTTCCAGAAGTCGGTCTCATAAACAGATTGATTTCCAACAAACCCGATGCAGTCATTTCAAATGTAAAAGAAGAAGCACAACTCAAACTTTCCTTTGGATACACGAACTTTAACGAATTCTCATCAGGGCTGTCTATCGGAATGTCTTCATAAGCCCCAACATTCCACATATCCTGTATATTTCCGCACACACCGATCACATCACTGAATGAACTGTTAAAGTCCTTTTCAAAGTCGAAAGTTACACAATCTTCACAAATAACACTAGAACAACACAGCAAAATTAATAGAACACGATGGTCCGTCATTTTTTCATTATCTAAGTCATCAGCTGGTAATAGTTCAAGTGACGCCTATAATTGCTATGATAAATGCCGATTTTCTATGATTGTCAACATATTTATAATGCTGGATTCTGACTGTACGATTGCAACCTGCGTGTGCGATAATAAAACAAAATATAGCAGTGTACAATAATCTCATTTTTTTAGGTTCCGTTGTCAAATTGAGAAACGGTATCTTTATGTATAGGTAAACATAAAAATTAAAAAAAACATTTTAAACAACATTGTTGAAAACGTATGCCTGTGTAGTGCATGTTGATGATGATGATGATATATCTTAATTTCTATGAAGAGTGTTATAATAAAAAACAGTTAGACAAAGTAAGTTCATAGTTTAGCTATGAAATTAGTTGTTTTTGTTTTATTTCTTTCTATTTAGGATTTGACACATTTAACTACATACTGATACTAATATTTGATTGTAATTGGGCCGGTTATTATTATGTTACTAGAATATCCAAAGCTTACATCTCAATTCTGTAATTATTCACATATAAGAATTTATTGTTGTGTAATACCTATCTTTCTTGGCTATAGCGACTGATTTTTTTCCAACCGGTGATCTAAGTGATGGTTAGGGAAATTTAATCATTACTTTTTCTCCATAGCACACCGTGGTTAGTATAATTTGATAATTATGATAACGTATCTAAGTTTTAGGTATTAATATTTTATTCAAATTATTCTCTCTTAAATATTTTGCTCAAATAATATTTACATTTATACCCCTTCAGTGCCTCACCGAATAAGCTTATATTAAGCACCATTTAATTTGAACGTAATACATTATTTATTATTTTCCTTATCTTTAAATTATCTTTTCAGTGGCTCGAAGGCTTACCCTCATTTGATGCAAGTCCGTTATTCTATTTTTGGCAAGTTAAGTGTTTTATAATTCACAAAATGGATTATCCATTATCGCGATTGTCGTATCCTGAGATTAAATAGAAAATTCCTTTCTAGAATTGAGCCGTGCATTATAATAATAATTGCAATATTAATGCACTTATCATGATTATTTGTTCATCTTAAGCTATAAAATTGAATTTTAATGCCATTTTAATTTAAAATACCGGCCAAGTGCGTGTCGAATTACGCGCAATGTTCCGTAGTGGTAAGTCACCAATGCCGACTTTTCGTGTTTTTTATTGGTCGATTCTATTTAGATACTAGCGGACGCCCACGACTTCGTCCGCGTGAAAGTCGATGTAAACTTTCAACTACCCCTATTCTACCTCTGCCCTACCCCTACCCTACCCCTACCCTACCACACCTCACACCTCTCATCTCTACACCTGAGACAGTAGACAAATACAATTAGAAAGCTCCGAACTGCTAATCTATCGGGAGTTACACGTGTTATTGTGAGTCAACCATAAAATATAGACATATATATGCTGTTGTGTTTTTTAAATAATTTTAAGGAGAACATTTCCGTCATACATGATTTCTATGTAGTCTTAAGCATTAAGGCTGTACCCGCGACGGAAGCTTAAAAAATGGAGTGACTTCTCCCGTTTTCTCAACATTTCTCTTCACTGCTCTGCTCCTATTGATTGTAGCGTGATGAAAAGTATACTATAACCTGCCCAGGAGTATGTAGAATAATTATACCAAGTTTTGTTAAAATCCGTCCAGTAGTTTTTGTTTCTATAACGAACATACAGACAGACAGACAGACAAAAATTTTACTGATTGCATTTTTGGCATCAGTATCGATTACTAACCACCCCCTGATAGTTATTTTGCAAATATATTTCTTGTACAGAATTGACCTCTCTACAGATTTATTATAAGTATAGATTAGATATAAGACGTTTGTCTTCTTGATGTAAGCAGTAAATAATGAATGCGATGAGAATGTTTATAACCGAATTATTTTATTCCGTAGAACCCTTATGCAAAAATACCGATAGTGATACGTGCGAGTAATATTACTAACACACGCTATGGGATAGACGATAAAAAAAATATCCTCACTTTTCAGTTTACATGTAGGGATGGAACCCCAAAATATTTAACCATTTTATAAACGTGATTAATATAATAATGTAAGTATACCCATGTCAAATTTTAGTTTTCTAGTTTTAACATAATCTGAGTTATCTTAATCTATTTATTTAACAACGGCATTAGAATGTTGTTTTCGAGTTCCAATTACGTTTTTTAAGTTGGTCGAATATAACTCTTTACATAGCTATTGCTACCTAGCTTTTATAGTTTTCCTTGCAATTTCATTATTTATCCTAATTCTGTAAATTTTTCCACGTATCTATATACATATAGCCGTTTAGCTGGTAGAGCTACTTAGAGGGACTCTAACAATAATCAACACTTCAAACATTTCACAAACGAATCCCAGAATTGAAAAATAGTGATAGCAGACCCCTCATATCTTGTAAAGACCAATCCAATAAGACCTCGAGATAAACGAATGAAAAAAAACATCCCCATTTTATAGAGGACGTACTCTAAAAAATATTTTTCAAAAATTTATTTTACGACTTTGTTGACATTTTGTTCATATTCATGCTAGATTACAGCTCCCTAGTGGTAAACTCTGTATACAATAAAAAGCCTCTGCGCTAAGCCGCGTAAGCCACAGAAAACATATAAGCCGTGGACAGAGGGACGGACAGACAGACGGACATGACGACACTATAATTCCCACGTAACCCTGAAATCGGTTTAGGAGTTTTTGAGTAAAATTGTGAGAATCCAAGAATAAATTAAATCTTACCACTTATATTACTTTAGATTAAATTAATTATGCCCAGGAAAGCTTATACAGTGTCTGTCTGAATTTTTTTTAGAAGTTTTATGTGGACATTATAAACGCGACTTTACTCTAGTTTGTATTTATCAATTCTCCATCATAGTGATCGTGAAAAAGATTACAGATTTGGCGATTTCTATCTCTTTGAAGTACCTGTTGACTGGTAACAATAATATTCAAGTATGCTAGCTGTTTGTTTCAGAAGATGTCGCATTTTACAAGCCAAGCCGATAAAAGTGTCCAAAAATATTTAAGAATAGGAATAGTTGAAACTTTTCTTTAAAATGGTCTTAAATTGTTTATCGTTCAACTAGACTGAACAAAAATATCATATTTTTTTGAGACGTAAATACATAAAAATTTCAATTTTTATATATTTACGATTAGTTTTCGACGTTTGAAAAAAAATATAAATTAACTTTTATTAATTAATATCTATATATTTCGGACCCTCATTCCATGTACTATACGAAATTAATATTGTTCATATTAAATTTGATATGAGTTACCTACCCTATTCTACATTCATCATTATTATCAGCTTATTTTAGGCCAGTACATTTCGCTACATTACTCTGGGTCTCCCTCACTATGCGAGAGAGGATTAAAAAAATATTTTACAAGTTTGCCCTTGACTATAATCTCACCTGATGGTAAGTGATTATCGTATGCTAAGATGGAAACGGGTTAACTTGTTAGGAGTAGGATAAAATCCACACCCCTTTCGGTTTCTACATGATATCCTGTGGTGGCTGTTAGCTCTCTATAAGGCGGACTTCGTGGCGCAGTGGTATGCGCGGTGTATTTACATGACGGACGTCCTGGGTTCGATACCCGGCTGGGCCGGTTGAGGTTTTCTTAATTGGTCCAGGTCTGGCTGGTGGGAGGCTTCTGCCGTGGCTATTTACCACCCTACTGGCAAAGACGTACCGCCAAGCGATTAATCGTAGCATTCTGGTTTTGGTTCCGGTACGATGTTGTGTAGAAACTGAAAGGGATTTTCATCCCACTCCAACAAGTAAGCCCGCTTCCATCTTAGATTGCATCATCACTTACCATCAGGTGAGATTGTGGTCAACGGTTTTTTAGATTGATTATTTTGGTCGAAACGTTTTGATTTTTTTATTCGCAAGGTTTGAAACTATAGCAAATATTCAATAGCTTATTTGTTTATCATCACGATTTCTACGATTTTTTCGACAGGCTTAGTTGAAATTGGCATAGAGTGGCAACTCACAGGTTTTAGGAAATGTCACATGACACTTTACTGTAATAAAATCATAACTTTAAAAACTACATATTTCACAAACGGATCTCTGAATCGAATCAATCGAACAAAGTAAGTATAACATCACAAATATTTTTGAGGTTTCCAACGACTGGACCACAATATGTATTTAATCGGACTGAACTAATATACAACTGTAAGTAGAACTAGGTATATTTGTATTAAATATATAAAAATGTAATGGCAAAGTACCTAACATAAATTAGTATAGAAATGATTTGTTCATCTTAACTCAAGTCTTTTATAATAATAATTAATAAATTACCTTAAGAAGCTTTCGCTTAACTGTTGGATCAAGAGTCGGATACAAAAGGCAGTGATTCTTGAGACGGTGCGGTGCGTATTATGAGGAGGTTCCTCACTCTGGAGCCCTGACCACCGGTTGCTTGGGCACTCAAATGTCCCGCAGAGGGGGGGTTGATATTTTTTATAAATTTTTAATAGTGTTTTGTATGTTATATTTATATTGACATTGTTAAAAATTAAAAAATAAAAGTAATAAATAAATGAGAGATAATAATAAATGTCATTAAACCTACATTTATAACTTTTTTTTCAGTTTTTGTAGACTTAAACACTTTCTGTTTTTCGTTTTCATGAGTGGAAGAAAATTTCTGAGGATACGTGAAAGGGACATTGTACACTAGGCGGCCACGAACACTTGTCGTTGGCCGTAGTCACAAAACCTACGATGTGGCTGCGACTAGATTTGTGGCCACGACTACGAATAGTCGTAAATTGTCAGGCTATTTCAGTTGTTATTCTACCCGCGCTATACAGTTTTGTCGGACGAACAAGTACGGGAACGGATCTTAAGACCATTAAAAATAAGGGTTTCGTTTTTGTGCTACGTAGGTACGTTCGGAACCCTAAAAAGTGTCAACTAGCCTATTGTGTTTGTTTTTCTAACGTAACTTGAAACGGAGACTTATTATGTTACTAGCGGACGCCCGCGACTTCGTCCGCGTGGAATTCAGTTTCTCACAAATCCCTCGGGAACCAAGGATTTTTCCGGGATGGTAAAGTAAATATATTAAAGTAAGTAAGTAAGTAATGAGTAAAATATATTTCCATTCCAAAGGAGACGGCCCAAAATTGTATGGAGCCCAGGATCAGTCATTGTACCCTGGCGGAAATAAAAGAAAATATTTTTTTATAAAAGAAATAAAAGAAACTATTTTTGATTATACAAATCTACGAATATTTTTTCTCTCCCAAGAAATGCAGCACTAATATGGGTAACAATGGCGGATTGATGACGTTTTCAATACAGTAGTCGATTTGACATTTGCTGTCAATTGTCATGTCATAATTGCTTTACAACAAACTTCAACCTCGTTAGAATTATCGCAAAACAACATAATTCCCGGAAAATTCAATTTGTTTTATTTTAATTAAATTATTCATTAACTTTTAAGAATTGTACATTTGATAAGGGCGCCATCCTGATGTATCTCTAAAACTTGTGTTTTAATTTTATTTCTTTTTATTTAGTTAGATCTATTCACTTATTTAGATTTAAATAAAATCCTCGTATTTTTTAAATTTTAATGATACGGGGTACAAGAGTGGACTTGAAATGGACCATCTCTTTTCAACCAAATCGCTTTAGTAGCCGCAGCGTAAAGGAGGAACAAACATACACACTGACATACAAACTTTCGCCTTTATAATATGACTCTGATGTCTTCTATCGGCCAAGTCGCCAATATTGACAGATAATTCGAATTTTATCGCAAAATCTCTGAAGATCAGGGCCATATCACATTATTAGGGGCTATAGATAACACATCAAAGTCGATTATACCTGCCAGATTGCTATCTATCTGATAAGATACTTGAACAATTGCTGATATTATGATCTTAATCTTAAGTGGCTATACCGTCGCATTTGATTGATCGTTATGCGATTTTCGCTTTTATTACAAATGCCAGTCGGATCAGAATCGTTTGAATGAATTTAGTAGATAGTTTGTGATAGCTAGATCTTTTTTTGTAAAGTCGAAAGTTTAGTCGTGCATGCTCTTACATAGCAAGTACCGAAGAAATCCCCCCGTCGCCTGCATATCATAGGGGTGTCATCAACGAACTTTCCAAGCTATAAAAGGTAGCAGGTTTCTTTTCTCACGGGAACGAGAACTACGCGAGTGAAATCGCGAGGCGTCGGCTTGTCTATATTTAAAATAAAACTGTAATAGGTCAAATTCTGTACATTGAAGGTATTTTGAAATTTCTTGTTGTATAATATACAACAAAAAATTTACGCGACTTCGTCCGCGTGGAATTCAGTTTTTCACAAATCCCACGGGATCCATGGATTTTTCCGGGATGAAAGTAACCTATGTGTTAATCCAGAGTGAAATCCATTACACCAGTATCAAATCGCTTCAGTAGCAGCGTAAAGGAGGAACACACACACACACACACACACAGACACATTTTCACCTTTATAATTGTGATTGTGATATGTTTATTTTTACTTTACTTTATGACTCTTCAATCTATGCTAATACTACTTATTGAACCATTCTGTTACGAACTAGGGTTCGAGGATTATGATATGCCTTCCTTTTAATCGCCCTTTTCAATGATGGAAATTGAAAATCGCATTAAAAGCCGTTGCGTAGTTTAAAAGATCCAAGCAAACAGACGGCGTGAAGAGACTGTTAACCGACTTAAAAAAAGGAGGAGGATCTGAATTCGACGCGCATGTTTTTCTTATGTTTGTTACCTCATAACTTCGTCATTTCTTAACAAACTTTCAGATTAGTCGCATTTAATTTTCATAAAAAACGGTTTTTTAATTCCATTTAGCATTATCAACCCGTATTCGGTTCACTGCTGAGCTCAAGTCTCCTCTCAGAATGAGAAGGGTTAGGCCAATAGTCCACAACGCTGGCCCAATGCGGATTGGCAGACTTCACATACGCAGAGAATTAAGAAAATTCTCTAGTATCTTCTCGATGTTTTTCCTTCACCGTTTGAGACACGTGATATTTAATTTCTTAAAATGCACACAACTAAAAAGTTGCATGCCGAGGAGGCAGAGGTCATATCCACTGGGCTATCACTGCTCAAATATTTATCCTTACTTCCCGGACTTGCTTCTTATGTTGCAACCCTCCCTGATACAACAACCCTCGTCCACTTCCCACAGGCGCCGGGTGCTGCAACTGCGCGTCGCCTGAAGGGCACTATCGACCCTTTTACTATCGACATACTTTGAATTTGTTTGGCATGTGATTTTGTCACCGGTCGCCTGCCTGACGTCACTCCTCCTTGGGAATCCTCAGTGTCGGTAGATTTTTCAAACCACCCCCTTTCGGTTCTATGGGCACTTGGTATTGGGCCCCTTATCGGAACGTGGGTAACAATTACACTAATATTATAAAGACGAAAGTTTGTGTGAAAGTGTGTAAGTATGTTTGTTCTTCTTTTACACTGCGGCTACTGAAGCGATTTGGCTGAAATTTGGAATGGAAATAGATTTTACTCTGGATCCCGAAAAAATCCATGGTTTCCTAAGATTTGCGAAAACTGTTGATTTTGATGATATGAATGTTTGTTACTCTTTCACGCCTCAACTACTGAACCGAATTAGCTGAAATTTGGTATTAAGATAGATTATAGCCTGGATTAACATCCATCATTGGTTCCCGAGGGAAACAAAACTAAATTCCACGCGGACAGAGTCGCGGGCGTCCGCTAGTCATTTTATACTATGTTTGCTAAGATGCCTTCAAAAGATATGTATGTGCATAGCTGGGCACCGTTAATCAAATAGTTAACTTCGTTAATCGTTAGTCCGCTACAAAAAAGGTTAGCTTCGTTAAACGTTAAAGCGTTACATGTCGGAAGAATTAACGCAAGTTAACGTTAATCGTTAATCCGTTAATATGACTGGTTAATATTGCATTTTTATATCATTGTGTGAGATCACCATTGCAAAAATAAAGGTGAGCACTGGGGAAAAATGCCATAATTTGTTTTTAGTTGATTTTTTCTATAATTTTAACATAAATATAGTAATTTGTTGATTTCTTTGAAAAAAAATCTTTCATAATTTCTTACTTGTCTAAACCTGTTAATCACGTCGCGCGGTAAATAGTAAGCATTGGATTAACGATTAACGGACTTCTGCACATTAACGGAAGTTAACGGGTCCGTTAACATTTTTAAAAGTTAACTTAAAAGTTAATCCGTTAATCAAAATGTTAACTTCGTTAATTAACGATTAACGGATTAACGAGTTAATGCCCAGCTATGTGTATGTGATAGGTATGTATTACAGCCTACTTATTACTTCATACGATACAAATTTAGGGTGTTTACATTCTGAACATTATAAATTTTTATAGCATCTGTGGCTTTTGTCGGTAAACTGTAATTCAATCTTCGTTATAAAACACAAATTACTGCGATTTATTACATACAATTATACCTATTATGTTTTTATTGATCGTATACACTAATCTTGATATGAATAAAGGTAATGCTGTAAAGTCCCGTAGACATGAATACCAAACAGAGTACATTCGCATAGACGAATTAGTTAAGGAGATGCATCGAACCTAAATTATGCTACTAAATTGTCTGTCGTTTTTTGAGGAGGATGAGGTGAACTCACACATCGAAAATATTTAACACAACTATTTTGATTCGCAATTCACACACGTGTAATTTTTGCACAGACTAACAATCACATCGCTTACACTCGTTACTGATTCGATTATTTGATCTATACTATATATTGTTTTTATTAAAAATGTTATGTAATTAAGTTAAGAATAGTTACAAATGAAACGTAATTTCATCTTGTAGTGAACTAGAAGTTGTTCACCGTTTTTATTCTATTTAACTACACAAACCGGCATTTTTAGGGAGCTCTTTACACGACTAAAATGATTACAACAACGAAAAATCGATTCTATATAAACAGTTTTTATAAACGCGTTAGATCGTTGATCTTACACTTTGACAGAGGGGTAACATCTAGCGATGCAGGTACTATTATAATTGGTCTGAGACGGTAAGAGGTGCCACATGCAATCGCGTACAAAATTTTTAGTTTGTAATTTTCACTTATACCGGGCCACCACAGTGGAAGAGTTTCACACTTTTGTTTATAAATGCCTGTACCTGCGCAGATAACTGAATTTTTTCATAGACCTTAAAGTTTTTTTCTATGACACTGAGTTTTTGGGGCATTACTCAGCGAGACTTACTTTCTCTCAGACTTTTTACATCATATAAATCAATTATTCTAACTCCAAATTTTTTTATCTCCAAATTTATTTAGAAAATTGTTTCGGACAAGTTCCACCATAGGTTACATATACATGTTTAAATAAAAACATCGTACTAGCATAATCTGAATATATAACTTACAGCTATTTAATTAAAGACTTTCTTCTATTTTATTATTGTAAATTATTTTAGATTGTAAGTTAATCTTTTACTTTAAGTTTTTAACCGGACTCTGCAGTGTTGTGAATGCCTGTAAAAGATGGCTGCAGTAGTTCAAGAATTTTGTAACTCACTTATATATAATGTTTTCTGCTGTCATTGTTGGCGTTACAAATAAATAAATAAAATAAATAAAATTTTTGTTGTTCACAGACCCAGTTTCAGCAGAAGCTATATTAATATATAAAACATTTAATTAAGTATTATCTGTGATTTGCAAAATAAGAATAGGCAAGTTGATTTATTTTTAACCATAGCAAAAATCTTAGATTAATTAATATTATCAGTGACTGTCATAAGAGCCCAAGTTGTTTAACGCCATCTACAAGTAATTTACAGAACTACGTGGATAAGTACAATGCGCAGGAGTTTACGAGACTTTTATAATATTGGCATCGATGTAGTTTCAATAATAAATTATAGATGGCTCTATTACTGACAAAATTTGCAAAGATAAACGTAATAATTATTTGTATCTTTATCCTTGACTCTAACTTTAACTTTATTTTGCTTTAAATTATCCTTGTTAAGTTACTGTTATTTCTTTTATTTTTTCAAAATACTTAATATTTTTTTCATTTCATTATTTTTTCACATTTGTTGCAATATCTTTTAACATTTAGGAAAACTCTATTAGTATTGGAGCTTTCCTAAAAGTTGAGATATTGATTTTTGTGTAATCCATAACTTTTATGCATTAGACACGTCTAATTATCATTTGTTTAATTTGTGTCATGTTAGTGACTAATTAAAAAATGTCGACGAATTGATATCATACCGATCTTATCAGATCGTGATTGTATCTATGGAAGATCCTCATTCTACAATGTGCATTCAGCTAATAAATATTATTAGGTACTGCTTCTTTGAAGACAATTGCGGACGTACCAATGTATAATTCATATTGATTATTCTTTATCAGATTAAGTAGGAACGTAATCAAATTCCTCAATTATCTTTAAAACTTCACTTACTCATCGCTATTGTATAAAATAATTTCCAACGATTTGTGAACGAGGCAGAAAATGTGACAATAAATTGAGCAGAATGTGATTTAGTATTAATAAGTGATTTCATAAAATCCAAACGTAATCCAAGTTGTAATAACAAATTATCAAATGAAGCGGATACGGAAATTCTACTAAACGATGAGGAAATATGATGCAATTTCAGTAAAATAAAAGATACAAGTTAATCTTATTGTCTTTCCTTAAATGTTTGTGGAATTTGTTTATTTATTATTAATATAAGATCGTGACGCATACTGATTATCTTTACATTATATCATTATTAATAAATACCTAATATTATCAATACTTATAATGTAAACTACGATAGGACTACACACATTTTATTTCCTACTGATGATGATTAACTTAAGTAAAATATTAACGTCTATGATCTATTTACATATATACATTGTATTTACAATTTCTCTTAATGGCTATTGACATAGAAAATAATACTAATAATAACAATAATTGTCATTCATGCAATTAAATTTACGAATTAATTTTAAATAGACTTTATTTAAAGAATATTTTTTAGCCAATTAGTGTTATCTTTCCATTAAATTTCAACCAATTTTAATGATTCTTTTGAATGAGTTAGAGTCTCAATCAAATTTTGGATTTCTAGTATTTTTTGAGATACAGGTTTGAACTTTTTTGTTTTACAAATGTGCAAAACATAGAAAATGCTTAATAATTAATCATTTAAGATGAAGTACAAAAGCAATATTGATGAAAAATTATACAAAAGAAATTTGATTATTTATTCGAACTAAAATTTTCATCAATATCATATTGTACTTCATCTTAAAATTTCGACATTTATTTTAACAATTCCGCCTAAACTTTTGTTTACGCAGAGCATGTAATGTACAAGAAATCTTACAAATGAAATATTTTTCCCGTGTTTAGCCTCTCTATAGCCTTCTTCGATGAATAAACACAAACATGGTTATAAATTCAAACCATTACTTTTTGAGATTAGTGTCTTCAACGAATGAAGCTTTTGTAAAGGTTTCATACCTTTTAGACGGGATACTGATTGTTTGTTATCCCAATAGGATTTGGATATACTTTAGTAACTCTAGGCATGACTAGAGGTTTCGGTAAATTATCATAATCTACAAATACTTCATGCTTTACTTCAGTGCTACGGCATTTACCTATTCTATAGAAAGCAAATGCGATTAATATTAAACCAATTAATGAGAGAATGACTACCATACTTATAGTGAGGGCATTCCAGAAACTGCTGTGTGAGTTTTCAGGTAATGGATTTTCTGTAGAGTTCGATGGAAGTGTTGTTTCGAATGTTGTAGTTGTAAAAGTCACTGAAGTTGTTTCCGTGTCAGTTGTACTTGTCGAAGTTTCAGTACTTGCAATTACCATTTCAGTAGTAGTTGGTAAATCAATAGTAGATGATTCAACTGTAGGAGTTGGTTCTATAGTTGTAGTGGGCTCTACTGTAGTAGTTTGTTCTACTGTTGTAGTTGATGCTTCTGTAGTAGCTGGCCCTTCGGTGGTAATCGGTGCAGCTGTGATAATAGATGATTCCGTGGTAGTTGGTGGATTAGTGGTAGATGGCTCTACCGTTGTGGTTGGTTCTACTGTTGTGGTGGTTGGTTCTACTGTTGTGGTTGGTTCTACTGTTGTAGTGGTTGGTTCTACTGTTGTGGTTGGTTCTACTGTTGTAGTGGTTGGTTCTACTGTTGTAGTGGTTAGTTCTGATGTTGTGGTTGGTTCTATTGTTGTTGTGGTTGGTTCTATTGTTGTTGTGGTGGGTTCTATTGTTGTTGTGGTTGGTTCTATTGTTGTTGTCGTTAGTTCTATTGTTGTAGTGGTTGGTTCTATTGTTGTAGTGGTTGGTTCTACTGTTGTAGTGGTTGGTTCTACTGTTGTAGTGGTTAGTTCTACTGTTGTAGTGGTTGGTTCTGATGTTGTGGTTGGATCTATTGTGGTTGTGGTTGGTTCTATTGTTGTTGTGGTTGGTTCTATTGTTGTTGTGGTTGGTTCTATTGTTGTTGTCGTTGGTTCTATTGTTGTTGTCGTTGGTTCTATTGTTGTTGTAATTGGTTCTACTGTTGTGGTTGGTGCTATTGTAGTGGCTGGTTCTACTGTTGTTGTTGGTTCTATTGTTGTAGTGGTTGGATCTAATGTTGTCGTGGTTGGTTCTATTGTTGTAGTTGGTTCTACTGTTGTAGTTGGTTCAACTGTCGTGGTTGGTTCTACTGTAGTAGTTGGTTCAATAGTTGTAGTTGGTTCAACAGTGGTAGTAGGCTCAACTGTTGTAGTTGGTTCGACTGTAGTTGTTGGTTCAACAGTTGTTGTGGGTTCAACTGTAGTAGTTGGTTCAACTGTAGTCGTTGGTTCAACTGTAGTAGTTGGCTCTGTAGTTGTAGTAAATGGCGCACCTGTAATAATTGGTGATTCTGTAGTAGTTGGTGCTTGAGTGGTAGTTGGCTCTACTGTTGTGGTCGGTGCTACTGTTGTAGTTGGTTCTGCTGTTGTGGTGGGTTCAACTGTTGTAGTGGGAGCTGTAGTAGTAGTTATTATTTCTTCTGGATATAAAACACATAAATCTTCATCGAATAATGGTGCTATATATCGGAACGAGTCAATCAATATAATTGATTCTGCTGCCGCTGATCCCATGAATATTACCTGAAACAAATAACACGGTGTTTATCGAATCACACTTCACACTAATATTATAAAGGCGAAAGTTTGTGTGTATGTTTGTTCCTCTATTACGCTGCGGCTACTAAAGCGATTTGTACATAAGCTTTTTTATGGACTTTTCATCCCGGAAACATCCATGGTGCCCGCGGGATTTATAACGAATTGAATACCATGCGGACGAAGTCACAGGCGTCCGCTAGTTTTCTCATAAGCACAATAAGGCGAAAGTTTGTGTGTATGTTTGTTCCTCCTTTACGCTGCGGCTATGGAAAGGATTTGTCTGAAATTTGGAAAAAAAATAGACCCTATTCTAAGTAATTCAATATTTGTATTTGCAAACTTTTTCATAATTAGTATTTCAAAATTCAACACTAACAGCAATTACGTATTATTTTATTTAGTATAATAATCAATAATAAAAAATACTCCATTTTATTTCTTTAGTTTTTGTACACAATTCCTTAAATATTTAAAAACATAAGACGCCATATTTCTTGCATATTATTGAAAATTACTTATGCAACGCTTCGTTTCCTATTGACTCGAGAAGGTATTCGTTTTTTAATTTTGAATTTGGAAAGGCTACGACACCCTCGTGTTCAATGCGTTCTATCTGGCTATTAATCTTCAATCAATTCTAATCTAATCTAATTCTAAGAAAAGATAAGTTTCAACGCACGCTATTCTATAAGATCAATCAAAACTATATGTCAAGTTTTTGTTTAGTTGCAAATGGGTCAACAATGTAGTTATGCTAACTTCTAACCAAACCGCTAACGACTTTTGCCATTACCTTCAATTCATCCTTATTTATGTTACAAATAAAATTTCCAATATTTCCGAAAAGTTCCGAACAATACCTTAAGAAGCCTTTGCCTGACTTTTGGATCAAGGGTCGGATACTACAGGTAGGTTCCTCTTTCTGGAGCCGGTTGTTTAGGCACTCAACTACCCTGCAACGGGAGGGCTGGATTTTTTTTTATACATTTTTAAAAGTGTTTTGTATTTTATATTATTACTAAATAGATATAAATAAATGAGAGATAAATTATGAAAAAAATAAATTTATGAAATTTGTCAAACAATTTAGTGAATTAATAAGTTTACTACATAGTTGTATAGGTGGCCGCCGAAAGGTTTTTGATTGAATATAATAAATAACGAAAAAAAATCTAAAACATTTTGTCTTGTAACATAAAGTTTAATTTTAAAGGAAACTAAACTACAGCCTTTCTTGATGAGTACTATTTACCAACAAATTAAAAATGAGGGTTTAATCAATAGTCATTTCACACCTACCATTAATTATAAATTACTTATAATTAATACATTAATAATTAATACGCCACCTATATTAATTATAAATTACTTGTTCTTAAATTAATAAAAATACGTTTGATTAATAAACTTGGAACAATTAGATATGGTTAATGTATTTTATATAAAATTATATTAACAAATAATACATAATTTAAAATAAATAAGTTATGAAATGACATGCGTTTTCTACCTTCATTTCTAATTTGTTTGTTGGTAGAGATTAGCATTCCATGGATTCATCGTGCAGGTGCCGGGTCCATCGCGTGTTAGAGAGAAAAACACCAAGCAATGTCCAGGACTTGTGACTACTGGATGTAGGGTTAAGGATTTTCTTGACGATCGATCAACACTCCCCTTCTCTGCTCGTGTTGTTTTCCCTGCCTATCCAAATTTGGTAAGATCCTTTTAGAGCAGCTTTGGATACTCGTTCTAATATAGAACTAGCTGCACTTCTAGAGAGGCCAAGGTCCTTTAAGCAAGTTATAGAGAGATTTTGCTGGTAATCCTCTCGCATCTACTTCTACGGCGTACAGACTAACCACATAGCCATTTTTAGTTAAATCATTAGTTAGGTCATAATATTTATTCACTTTTATACTGTGGTCCTTCGGAATGTTAGTCTCCCACGGCACAGTAAGCTCTACAAGTACTATTCGCTTTGTTTGTTTGGACAAAAGGAAAATGTCTGGTCTAGATCTCGAAATAGAGACATCTGCTGGGATTGACAGTACTCATCAAGAAAGGTACTTAATTGGTTTTGGTCTTGACTATTAGATTATTAATTAATAATGCATTAATCCATTAAAATGATTTATATGGATTAATGCCTTATTACTCGTAGATGCCAGTTTTTAAGACTTAAGCTCTTGAATTTATAACTTACTTATACACCGACTAAAGCCCAGCTCGATGTGTATTGTTTACCCAAACAAATTAGAAATTAAGGTAGAAAATGCATGTCATTTTAAAACTTATTTATTTTAAATTATGTATTGTTTGTTTATAAAATGTTATTGTTTTTGTTTACAAAATATATTAGCTATATCTAATTGTACTAACTTTATTAATCGAATTTACTTCATAATATAATTAAAAAGTAAGTTATAATTATTATTAGCAGTGAAAAGACTAGCGATTTATATATACCCTCATTTTTAATTTGTTGGTAAACAGTACACATTGAGTAGGGCCGCAGTATACATATTATTTTTCACAAATCATTGTTATTTTTTTTTCAAGATCTTTTAGCACTATGGTAATAGCAATACTTTTAGTTTTCTATTAGTATCGTATGTTTTTTTTTGTTGTTATATACGAAAATACAAAAAAACACTTACGTATCCTTCAGAATTGTTAGTGTCCATTAAATTTATAGGTATCCTCAGGGTTTGCCAGCCGGGAATAAAGTTTGGTGACTGGTCATGGAGTAATACGTTAGCAATCGTGCCATCGTTCCCGCCTGGAACTGACTGGAATATCAAGATTGTCAGCTGATCCGATCCAGCAGTTGGCGACATATTTAATGTCACTTCAAACATTCCACCTGTTGCGATTGTAAAACTAAACGATGATATGCAGCTCATCGAGGACTGTGGTGTGATGAAACTTGTGCTTCTTGGATGAGGACTGGGGATTCCCAATGTTGAATACTGCTCGACATTCCACATGGACGCCATAAGGTTACCGCAGATGCCAAAAGTGTTAGTGAAGTTTCCCTCAATTCCATATTCAAAATTGAACGTCACACAATCCTCACAGATCACACTGTTGCTAATGATCAACAACAAAAAACAATAACGATACATTTCGTCGGAGCAACCTTCAAGCACCTGAAATGTTGTGATTAACACTAAATCTGTATTTTTGTAGCTTCATTATTATATCACAACTATTCAAGCATTATCTTGGATAAGATACCATTTTTTCGTTGAATCTGAATAGGTAATCGATAAAGCGAATTGTATCCAAAATTTCAATTAAACGATCAAAAGATTATAATTCGATCTTTTAATTGTGGATTTAGTAAAACATTTTAGGAGAAATGACAGGAGAAATCTTAATAAGGAATAGCATGACGCATAGGCATAAAATTTCTTAGCAGTGAGACCGAATTTTGTTCAATCGTCCTGTGTTAATGGCCATTAAAGTGTTGAGATTCCACTGATAGTAGGAAAATAACTCAACCTTACCGCTAATCGAGCCGTCAGGAATCAGTCGGGATGATGGCAAGAGACCTGATGGATTGACGCTGGTTCCCTGGGATATGGGGCGGGCCCTAATGTGGGACGCTACATGCGTCGACACATCAGCACCGTGTCATATCAGGGAGACAGAATCAAGACCGGGAGCCGCAGCAGAAAAAGCTGAAACCGGTAAGTGGCTCAAGTATGCCTCTCTGACAGAGAGTTACATATTTGTACCTTTTGCCGTGGAGACCCTTGGGCCATGGAGTCGCAGTGCCAAAAAATTTTACCGAATAATTTCACCGCGGCTAGTTGCCTCGACTGGTGACAGAAGGGCTGGCTCATTTTTTGCGCAAAGGATCAGCCTGGCTGTCCAGCGCGGAAATGCAGCCAGTATTCTTGCCACCATTCCACGTGGGCATGATTTGTATAGTTATTAGGATAAGTTAGCTTAAGTTCCATATTGTACTATTTCTCAATTAGCATATTTTAATATTGTTTTATTTTGTCCGGATTAAAAAACTTATAGAAGTTCAAAAGAACGAAGGTTCTACCCTATCCTTTACAATATTTAATTCTGTTTTTTAATTTTTCCAGATTCCAGATCTTCTTTGATTTTATTATTTTCAGAATGTGCAAGTGCCCTATGCTCCTTAATGAGACTCCGACGGTGTCACCGGAAATTTGGACGAGTGTAGAAGCATCCCCTAATGGGGCCCGACGGCAGAAGCAGAAGAGGTGGAAAGGCATCCTCTGCGACGCGGGCATTGGCTCACAGAAACATTTTGGAAGGGTGTTTTGGCCTGAACCGGGGGTGTCTATAAGCCTCAACCACTTTTCAAAATAAATTTTCATGTAATGGGTTATTGTAGGGAGATCTAGGTCTCATTGTAAGTCGTTATTGCGTTCAAATCAGGGGCATCCCGGGTCTCAATAGTTTTTTGGTAATTTTGTTCAGTGTGGCGTTTTAAGGAGGGTACAAGTCAGATTTATGAGATGAGACGAATAACTTAGCATTCCATGGATTCAGCGTGCGGGTGACGGATCCATCTTGTGGCAAAGACTAACTACGATCAGAGCCCTGGATTTGTGAGCAATGGGCGTAGGGTTAAGAATTACTATGATCTACCAAAAAACTCTCATCGTGTAGGGATTTTAAGAACAAACATAAAAGGTAAGTAAATAGTGTTTAACATACCAAGAACTAATTTTAATCGTGTTGACAATACTCATATAATATGATATTATTATATTGAACTCATATATAAGCAATAATAATTGTTTAAAGGAAAATGATTACTTAGATTGAAATTGTGATAATCATAATTGTCTTAAAAACACATATTAGTCACAAGAAAGAAATGCCTAATGTGTATAGTTTACAATTAACGACATCGCACCAATTGTTTTATTATTTCTTTGTTCCAATAAATCAGTTTACTCGTACAACATCTTTATAGTTGCGAAAGTATATTGGGATTTATTATTTTACCTTTTTATCATTAAAAATATGGTTTCTTCTGATAAATTAGCCGAATTTGATGAGCGAGCGACGATTGGACATTGCTATAGGCAATAATAGTCTAGTTGGTCTATTATTGTCGTACCTAGTCTTTCCCGACTAGTTCGAGGGGATTGGGAATATTGGTCATATTTAAGAGATATGGCGAATATTCTTTAAAAAAAATTGCGACCGGTTAATTTTTAGATATAAAATCTGGGAAACTAATAATTAAATCAACTTTTTAATAAGGTAACTTAATACAGTTAAATTAAGCTTCATTTGACAAATGAAAACACTAAATTACTGATGAGGGTATACATATATGTATATTTAATCATTCATTCATTCAATCATTTAATCATATGCATCTATATATCTGGCAGCCACACTGCATTTTTGATTGACTTTATTTTTGATCCCTAATAATTATCAGATGAAGATATATATTTTTTTTATGCCGGATCTAATATTATTATATCATAACTATAATATTAAGTTTTCGACTTTAATTACCACCATTAAATCATGACATAACTTGACTTTTCAAAAGTGCTTGAAAAGCTTAATTGAAATGAATGAAATTAAAATTTTATTACTGTAAGGTAGAATTAAAAAAACACTGATAGCCCGATAAGTATGGAAGTCGACACGGGTTTGTCATTGTGATGTTGATCAGTGTTAACAAGCACATGAAACTTTGTACATTTAAGTATTAATTACCCTTGAAATTGAATTGATTAACATTATCTTTGTTATTACTGAGGCGGCAGTTGTTAGCGGAACTAAAATTCAGTGTAAATAACGGATTTATAGCCGATTTTACCACCTTCTGATAAGTTTAAAAGTATGTTTTGTCACTTTCTTAGTTTATATCAAGACTATGGAGATGGTCCGAAATTATCCTATCAGTACCCTGGCGGAAATAAAAAAAAATATTTTTTTTAACTATTTTCGATTATACGAATCTACGAATTTACTTTAATTCTTTCGAAATGATATTCATTAATTTTTAATCTGTAATCCTCTCCCAAGAAATGCAACACTAATATGGGTAACAATGGCGGATTGATGACGTTTTCAACGCAGTAGTCGTTTTGACGTTTGCTGTCAATTTAGATTTTAACAAACACCGTGTATTTTTTAAATTTTAATGATACGGGATGCCAGAGTGGACCTGAAATGGACCATCTCCTTTGTGAATAAGCCATCAGCCACATCAGAAGGTGGTGTAACCATAAGCCTTAGTAACAAGTGTTAGTTTTAGAAAGATATTTGGTGGAAATATTTTGCAGATTGGACGCCGATCTGGACGTGATGCTGCGTGCCTACGTCATCAAGCCGGTCGACAATGTCGTCGTTCGTCATGTCGGACTATGAATGACTACGGAATGTTCCACTCGAAAGACTGCTCGACATGTCGGACTCCTCGGGCCGGTCGACACATCGGATTGGGCCACCCCGCTGGTTATTGACAGTCTTGTCGCTGTTGACAAGTTGGACAGGTCAATACTAGTAGCTCAGAATACAGAAAAACACCAGAAGGGGTGATAACGCAAAGAAGTGAAGCCATTTATACTACACATTTTACGATTACTCACTCTGTGTTTGTCGTGTTGTTTGACGTGCTATACAGGTGACAAATTTAATTAAATAAAGCCGTCTTGTGCTATTCCTTCGTGTAAAAATGCCGTTGGTAAAAAAAATAAACTGCATAGGATCACATTTCACGTGTAAGTAGCACAAATAAATATTCTTATGATATAATAATGAATAATTTTTACGTAAATTTAGTTGTCATAGAAACCGATGCCTCCATTTTGTAAGTGTTGCCATTGTAATTGTTTTGATTTTCCCTACTTTTAATTTCAATTCAAGGATTTATTATTTATGTAAAATATTAATCAATTAAATAGGTAGGCATAGGTTCCGGCAAGTAAGTTGAAATAAAATTGCGGTAATCAGCGCAGATAAAGAAAGTGTAAAATAATCTTAAAGCTTTAAAATTTTACAAATAACAATGGCGTGCTATATTATAATAAGTTCGTTCGTTCTTATCTGTTTGTGTATTTGTATGCACATTTGTTTGTTTTCGTGTGCTCGTTTGGTCTTTTGTTTGTTTGTGTACCTACTTGTTGGCTTGTTTGTTTGAGCGAGAGGATTAAATAAAATATTTTTATCTTCAAAACACATTCTTAAAAGATATTAAACTTGAATTTTAAGTATTTATACTTGAATTTTAAGAGACATAAAAATTAGAGAAATAAGACGAGATAATAATAACTGTGCACGCGATTGAAATACATATTTATAATAATAATTTTATATAATTATATGGAATATATAAAATTATTATTGTAAATATGTATTTCTTTAGTTTGTTAGTTGATAAGTTTTATAATAACCGTCATATTATATCTATTATTTATTTGTCCTTGTCTTAAATTTTTTAGAGTTAATTTTCTTGCTCACTCTTAGCAATCACTAGAAAACCGGTCCCACTGTTTTTTTTATTTACCATACAAGTTAGCCTTTAATGTGATGAACTGTACACTTATTGTTTTCCTTTTAACATTATAATTTTTTTCCCACAAAATAGGGAAAAATTTAACAGCCTCATGTACTAGCAACATTACGCGGGTGAGAAGTGCGACGAGTGCAGGCTGTTGTGTACATTTTTTGGACACACTGTGCGCTATATAATGACATCTAAACGTGGCTTCTGGTGTTTTTCTGTATTCTGAGACTAGTAGGTATGCGCGGTATTAGGTACATAAAAGCTTACTTAGCTTAGCTTAGCTTTTTATATGTATACTAGCGGACGCCTCTTTAATCCAACCCTTACAGTAGTATCGCTGTAAAAATGGAGTAACTTCTCCCGTTTTCCCAACACTTCCCTTCATTGCTGTGCTCCTATTGATCGTAGCGTGATGAAAAGTATACTATAAACTGCCCAGGAGTGTGAAAAATAATTGTACCAAGTTTCGTTAAAATCCGTCGAGTAGTTTTTATTTCTATAACGAACATACAGACAAACAGTTAAATAGTTATTTTGGAAATATATTTCATGTACAGAATTGACCTCTCAACAGATTTATTATAAGTTAAGATTGATATTGTATATATATACGGTTTCAAACTAGATTATTTTTAATCTCATATTTTAGTAAAATCGAACTTTATAACAACTTACAAGCATTCTCTCTCTGTCCAAGATTAAACCGTCATAATATAGCATTAAAGCTTTTAACTTTTAACATAAAAAACCTTTTAACAATTAATATTTACATACAAGTAAAATTTTTTGTTATCACGACGACATCGATTACATTTTTGTACAACATATACATAATATATTGAGCATACTTTCTCTCTTCTATAGGCGATCTTTAAGATGGTAATGTTTAACCCTGCAATGGTTGCTAAAAGATGTTAATGATAATGACCGAGTTACTGGGCACGGGTTAAGTATTTTACTGACAATTTCTCCGATGCACGAATGGAGCTTACTCTTTCAGATCGATTGTTTAAATAGGTATATGTTGCCCCGCAGCATACAGTATGTACGTCTCAATACCTTCGCCTGAAAAGTGAAAGGTGCGCAACAGATGAGCAGCAGGCCGCGGCGTGCGCGCCCGCTAACAGTGTGCACATGCGTGCACACGCTGATGGTGGCAGCGCACGGTGAAAGGTGCGCAGGATAGGTTGCGCACAAAAACGTAACGCTGTCATTCGTTCATCGAATTTTACTGCCCATATATTTTTCATATAATGAAAATTCGAGTCTTAAGGAGTGAACTCCAAAACCCCGTGTCTCATATAGCCCGACCCAGGAATCGAACCCAGGACCTCGTGATCTGGAACCACATGCGTACCACTGGCCAACGAGGCAGTTACAGTTGTTAATATGACGTAGATATTACAAGGATCTATTGACGTAGGTACCTATCATTTTATGTTGAAACTATAAAATAATAGGCCTTATCTAACACACTATTATCTACTATTATTATATCTAAATGAGATAGGAACTATCGTAAAAAATCGGTGAGTACAATGTACGTTTTGTAAAACAGGAAATTGGATCGTTAACATTTCTATACCAGCCTTTATTATTGACTCGCTAGCGAAATTATTATGCGAATTAATTGATGGAGCTGAGTCCTACTAATATTATAAACGCGAAAGTTTGTGTGAACGTTTGTTTGTATGTTTGCTTGGATGTTTGTTACTCTTTAAAGCCGCAACTATTGAACCGATTTGGCTGAAATTTGGAATGGTAATAGTTTTTACTCTGGATTATATGTTCACATAGGCTACTTTTCATCCCGGAAAAATCCATGGCTCCTGAGGGATTTGTGAAAAACTAAATTCTACGCAGACGAAGTCACGGGCGTTCTCTAGTTAGATCATATGGGCAGAAAGACAGTCATCTATAGTTGTATACGAATCTATTGTAATAGATTAAAGAGGCAAAGTTTGTGGTATTGTAGGGGCTAAGGAATTCCTTGACGATCGATCAATACTCCCCTTCTCTGCTCGTGTTGTTCTCCTTACCTATCCAAATTTGGTTAGATCCTATTAGAGCAGCTTTGGATACTCGTTCTAATATGGAACTAGCTAACTAAAAAAAAAACTAAAAAAAAAAAAAGAGGCCAAGGTCTTTAAGCAAGTTAAAGCGAGATTTTGCTGGTAATCTTCTCGCATCTACTTCTACGGCGTACAGACTAACTACATAGTCATTTTTAGTTAGTTGATTTGTTAGGTCATAATATTTATTCACTTTTATACTGTGGTCCTTCGGAATATTAGTCTCCCACGGCACAGTAAGCTCTACAAGTACTATTCCCTCAGTTTGTTTGGACAAAAGGAAAATGTCTGGTCTAGACCTCGAAATAGCGACATCCGCTGGGATTTTATAATGTTTTTCATACGTATTCATTAATAAAGTCCAATCAGGTGCAGAACCTAGGATTGAGTAAGGCTTACTAGATGATTTTGTTATTGTACCTGCTTTGACGAAGTTAATTTGTTTTTTATTTGTAGTCAATCCTTTTTGAGCTATAGCTACTGAAAGGCTTATTGCTTCACGTATAATTTGGAGTACTCTATCATGACGACGTGAGCAAAAACCCCTATCCAGGAGCACCTTGCATCTAACCAATTAGTGCCTTGCTGTTCCTATTGCCTCACCACACGAATAGCAAAATTTTTCAGTGGCTCTCCCCCATCGTACTAAATTGCTCTGATCTGGGAGAGTCATTTAAAAGGCATTAAGATAGAATTTTAATAAGGAAGGAGACCAGTCGTATAGCAAGGCACGCCACTTTAGTACAATCGGGATGCAGAACTCACCTAAAGATAACCACCCATTTTGTATTAATAATCATTCTGTAATGATTTTTACTAAAAATCTACAGTAACCACGCTTATCTTGTATTGCCTAATCTCAGAGTCCACAAAATGTTTGCTTTTAAGATTTAAATGTCATAGAAGATAAGCCGCGATTGCGAACCGAAAAATTTACAAAAGTAAAAGATAATTTTTTTAATACAGTAATTCTTCATTTCGATAAGCTTAGCCTTTTCAATCAACAGAGGCAATTTGTTACAAACATTACATTAATCAATATTGGACATTTTCGAACGCATCCTCCTTTTTCATGACCTCTATTTTTCAAGACCTCCCTTTTTCATGACCTCTATTTTTCATGACCTGGCGCTAGTGCTAGTAGCTAGCGAGATTATTGTTTTTTTTGTTGTCAGGAGGAAATGTTTGTATGTGATCAAATCAAATCTTCTAAAAGTAGAAAGGATTATACTAACATAGAAACTAGTTACAAAGTTGAAGTGGCAATGAACCTGCATCGGGTTATTGTTCTATGCGCTAACTTGTATACAGTTTATTTAACCACTGACTATATAATATACTGATGTTTTAATACTTTTCTTAATCTTTACGTTGTTCTCTCAAAAAACTAAAAAGTTTAATTACCACTAACAAATGCATTATAAGAAAGGATGTTTATTTAACATAAATATACTTTATGAAAACTATTTAACTAAATCTTTATATTAACATACTTAATTAGGTAAACTTATTAATTTTTTTTTAATTTCTCATCACTAAAATACATGAAAGACTTCCATTATTCCGTGCGGCGATAGAAATCCATGACATTACCATCACCTCGTCGGAAGGTTTCTCGGAAGGCAGGCTGATGAAAATGCCCTCCCACCCTTCCATTGCCGAGAAGAGTCCTCTCCTCTCTCTCTCTCCTCATCATCAAGTAGTTAGCCATCAGCTGACAATATCCCGCTCTAGGAGGAAATATGGCCCTGATCTAAGTATTGCCTGGCGCCCCGAACTTATCCAAATGGATTACTAACATCCCCTGTGTTCTTGGTAATCTCACTTGGAGATTATCTACTCGACGAAGTTGGTTTCGATCGAGTCTTCAGTCTCGATCGAAATGATCGACCATTTTTAATGCGGTTTTTTAATTATTCATATGGTTCATATGGATAACCAAAAAAATTTAATAAAAAAAATTCAACCGACTTCGAAAACGTAAAACATACCAACTAAAATAACATCATATTTTGTTCTACCTACTGATAAATTTTAAGGCAGACTACGCGACGAAATGAGATTGCTAGAGATGACGCGATTATACGCAACTTGAATTACTTACAAACGGTAGCGGTACTGTAAACCGATGAGGAGTTCCCTTAACTGTCATCAGTTCATTGTCATTACTTCATTCATCTTCATCACCAGACCTTTAATGACAGTCACACTCACAACCCATCTAGGTGGAAAGTCCTCCTCAGTACAATTTAATTAAACCCAATCACAAGGTAGCTACTGTAAACCTTTGACGAACTCCATTAACTGAGCTTCGTCTTCATAAAGAGACCTCTAATGATAGTCACAACCTATTTAGGTGGAAAGTTCACATCAATACAAATTAATCAAGCCCAATCACAACCGTTGAGGATTTCTATTACCTGTCCATCGTCTTCACCATCTGGACTACTAATAACAGTCTTATGTCATCTAAGTGGAAAGTTCTCGTCGACACAAACTAATCAAGCTCAAACACAAGGTAAAATGCTGTAAAACGTTGAACACTTCCCTCATCCGTGTTTCGGCTTCATCATCAGATCGACTCCAGATTTTCATTAAATTGTAGTGGTTTAAAGTCCTCAATAAAAAAAATTAACAAACGCTATAGTGTATCTTACGATTTTAGAAAGTTTCCTTCGATTTCTCCAGGATCCTATTATCAGATCCTGATATTATGATGACTATGGGACCTCAAAAAAAAAAGAATTTTTCAAATTGGTCCAGTTGTCTTCGAGTAATCAGGTAACATATGTACAAAAACACATAGATTCGAATTGAGAACCTCTTTCTTTTTTTGAAGTCGATTAAAAGAAATTTAGACGGAGAGCGAAGTTCCCGCCCGACAATTAAGGTAATGAATAGAGAAAACAATTCATACAGAAGAAGAAAACTCCGGAAGAAAAATTCTTCTCCGGTTTATGTTCTCAGGACTAAGTTAAGAGTCGACTAGGTTTTCGGTATTAAACTTTAATAGTAGGTTGATGATGGATGTTTAGTGTGGATTCATAGTGTAGTGTCATTTTAAAATAAAAGAAATACAAGTTGCATTTAAACATGTAATATCGCTAATATTTATAAAATAAAATTATTTCTTCACTGGCTGCTTGAATGTTATCTACACTTTATGCCTACTATTAGTAGTACAGCATTTGAATATTCTGTTGAAAACATACGCGATTAATATTAAAGCAATTAATGAGAGAATACCTAACAATACTATGGTTAAGGTGTTCCAAAGAGAGCATTGTGCGTCTCCTTCAGATGATGGATTTCCTGTGGTTGTAAAAACTGTTGTAGTAGTTTCAACAGTAGTAGTAGGTTCAATCGTTGCATTTGGTTCAATAGATACAGTTGGTTCTACTGTAGTAGTTGGTTCAATAGATACAGTTGGTTCTACTGTAATAGTTGGTTCAATAGATATAGTTGGTTCTACTGTAGTAGTTGGTACAGATGTAGGGGTTGTAGGACTGATTATTTCATCTGCGTATATTACGCATAAGTCTTCGTCATAAGATGGTGCAATATATCGAAACGAGTCAATCAATATTGTTGATTCGGTTGCTGCTGATCCCATGAACATCACCTGAAACAAACCACACTATGTGTTTATAGCTGCCTTTTTAGCACAAAATTACTCTATCGGCGTATTGCTGCCTGCTATATTTAATTTTATGTAAGCTGAAAGTTTTGTCTATGGTCTCACCATAGGAAAGTGCGGTAGCCCATTATGGAGTTTGGATTGTGTGGCTTTAGAAGAATGCAGATTTCAAGGGTCCAGACCCTTGACCGTCTACGTATACGGCCCAAAGATTGTGAATAAGACCCAAGTCCGGATCACGTTCAAAAGCGCGGACCTCAAGCGATGAAGTTCATTGCACGTGCTCAATCTGCATGGCTTGGTGTTTCTGTTACGAAAATATAATAAACACACTTACGTATCCTTCGGAATTGCCAGAACCTATTAATGTTATCGGTATCCTTAAGTTTTGCCAGCCGGGCACAAAGTTTGGCGTCTGTTGATGGAGTACCATATTAGCTATGGTGCCATCGATCCCGCCGATTACAGACTCGAATACCAAGATTGTCAGCTGATCCGAGCCAGCTGTTGGTAACATATTTATTGTCACTTCAAGTATTCCACCTGTTGCCATTGTAAAACTAAACGAAGATATGCAGCTCATCGAGGACTGTGGTGTGATGAAACTTGTGCTTCTTGGATGAGGACTGGGGATTCCCAATGTTGAATACTGCTCGACATTCCACATGGACGCCATAAGGGTACCGCAGATGCCAAAAGTGTTAGTGAAGTTTCCCTCAATTCCATATTCAAAATCGAACGTCACACAATCCTCACAAATCACAATGTTGCAAATGAGCAACAACAAAAAACAATAATGAAACATTTTGAGCAAACTTCATACTCGGTAAATGTTGTGATTAAAACTGAATGTTCTTTCTCGTTTTAGCTTTCTTATTATATTGCAGTTACACTCGCATTATCTTGGATAAGATACGATATTTATTTTAAATTCTACTCAAAGTGTAAACGATCAAAGGATTAATTATCTATTTATGAGGGTCTTAGCTGAAAATGTTCTTTTCCGGATCCGGCGGTCGTAAAGTGAATCAGTACGTCAAGGTCCTCGGTAATAAAAAATAATATCAGTATTGAAAATGCACTTGAAACGTGTATTGAATGAAAATCCGCGAGAATATTACTTTGAGAGCGGAGAGTTTAAAACTAGTAGGCGTAGCATGCGTCAGCCAACGACATAATATTTCGACGAGATATTATTGTCTCGTGAAGAGAACGCAACGCAATGTAAGAGAGAGCGATATTTTCAGGCCAATGCAAGGAAAGAGAGAGCGATATTTTCATGACGATGCAAGGAAAGAGAGAGCGATATTTTCATGCCAATGCAAGGAAAGAGAGAGCGATATTTTCTCGCCAATACAAGGAAAGAGAGAGCGATATTTTCATCCCAACGCAAGTCAAAGTCAAAGTCAAAGTCAAAATTCATTTATTTCAAATAGGCTTAGTTTACAAGCTCTTTAGAAACGTCAGGTAATAATATTAAACTTAAGATAATGGTGATAATAATCATTCGAAAACTTAAAATTAAAGTTACGAGGGCTCCAAAAGCGCCTTGTTCCGAGAAGAGCCCACAACAAACTCAGCCAAGGAAAGAGAGAGAGTTATATATTCGGTCATTGTTGGTCGACATATATCTGAAGTAATCGAAATGGAAAGTCAACAAGGAAAGTCATCTAGTTACATATTTTTGACTTTCATCGGTATTTCGAAATTTAAAACTCTTAATTCATTAAAGTCATACATTTTCTTTAGATGTTTAGCCTTATATCCAGGCGCCCAAAGTTGTAAGCAAACATAGATCAAGTCGTAAAAGCGCACGTTTCAAAGTTTTTCATTATTCTCTCACGAAATTAACTATAAATTTATTTCGTCCGTCCGTCCAACGACGCTTGAAAACGGCTCATATTCAGAGAGTTTACTCGGGCAAGCTGGAATGACCAGTGATTTATGTTCTTGATGCGGAGCTATGGCGGTGACAGCGCTTGCCAGATCAATTAAGCTTTTGTGACTCTTAACTCTACAATATACATCGACGCTTTCATTAAGACATCCATAACTCAGTTGTATACAACGCCATCAATGTATGTTGATGTTGTAAAAATACAGGTACCCTCAGAATGAGAAGACTCAATTGGTACGGCGTTCAAGCTGAAATATGCTCAGCAAGTCAACACTTAGAATATATTATGGATATCTTAAAAGAGATAACATTCTGCGAAAGTTCTCTCCGTATAATACGTAGGATTTGTTTTTGAAACTGATATTTCAGAAAGCTTTACAACATTTTTATACGACGACATTTGAAAACGATTTGTATACTTTCATTCTTTTTTAGTTAGAGACAATGTTTGCTTAATTCATCGATATTTTCATTACACTAAAGTGGTCTACACCTCCTTTATTTTTAATTACAGTGCATAAATTTCGCAAAGTTGATTTTTTTTTTAATAGATCAAGCTCTCGAGGAAGGTCGACCTCTTCCATGTTTTACTGCTTACTACAAAGTTAGATCTCACTTAGGAGTGAGGCCTGGCTTTGCATTGGACTACTACTACTACTATTTTGTACTATACAACATTATCCCCTCTCCTATTAGGATAGAAGAGGGGGTATAGAGCACCATGATAAATTATGATGTGTTAAAAACATTTACTTAGTCGAGGTTACTACACCATAACTACACTACACTACACCTTAAAGACAAAGATGCTTGGAGGCCGTTGGATTAGCTTACATCTTCGTACAGGAAGTAAAACTATAAGAAAAATTGTAATGTTGTCATCAATTGCAAATTATAATATTGTATGATTTTTTTAAAAGAGCAACTGTTGAGTTTCTTGCCGGTTTATTCTCAGCAGAACCTGCCTTCCGAATCTTTACAAATAGTCGACTGACGTATCAAAAGTGCTTGTAAACTGAGCCTACTTGAAATAAATTACCATCAAGGTAGTTAATTAAATAAGAATCCCTTTTACGAATGTAGTCAAAATGTCTCAATGATTTCACCACGTAAAAGAATCTAACATTTTTCAATTTATTTCTGCTTGCTTTAAATTTCTATGGAATAAAATATTCCCACTATTGCTCGAAAATATTGGCGGTACTACATTTTTGTATTATTTTCTTTATTCTATATTTTTTCACATACATTTCACGCGTCGGCGAATTGTATTTATTTAGCATATTGCCTGCAGTGTCGGTTGAATTTACATTCGGATGGCGTTAGCTATCTATCACGTCAATCGGAGTATGATTAATCGAAGTGCTGCGTACATAAATAGTTAATTCCATAGGTTGCCAAACTTGCGAAATGCGAACCCACTCCCACAGTTAGATAAGTTGCCATAGCTCAAAGTTATCATTATTATCATTATCAACCCATATTCGGCTCATTGCTGAGCACGAGTCTCCTCTCAGAATGAGAGGGGTTAGGCCAATAGTCCACCACGCTGGCCCAATGCGGATTGGTAGACTTCACATTCGCAGAGAATTAAGAAAATTCTCTGGTATGCAGGTTTCCTCACGATGTTTTTCCTTCACCGTTTGAGACACGTGATATTTAAATTCTTAAAATGCACAGAACTGAAAAGTTAGAGGTGCATGCCCCGGACCGGATTTGAACCCACACCCTCCGGAATCGGAGGCAGAGGTCATATCCACTTAGCTGCTATCACTCAAAGTTAGCTACTTATTAATTGGAATGAAGTTCTTTGTTGCTTTCATTTACTTATTTACCTACTCTTTATAAAATTAATACATATAAATAAAATTGAAGTTTCTGTATATTTTAAGATAACTGTGTTTTTTCAAGTGCTGATAGTGATATAAACGACACACTAAAAAGCTTTTTTAAAAGTTTTGTTTGTCTTCATTTGTGTTTGTTCGGTCTAATCTTTGAAATGGCTGAACCGATTTTAATGGGAAGATAGGTCGCCCTACCACTACACCAAGCAGACAAACTGATCATCGTCCATCTATGTACTCGTACGCACGGGAGGAGACGCGCGGGGAGCCGGAGGACGGCGCACGGCAGCGGAGGCGCGCGCCCGGGACAGGCACTCTGTATTCGGATCCACTTACCGATGTACTGATTATAAATTATACGTTTAATCCTTCTATACAGTCTAATCATTTTACATATACGAACGTCCCAGTACCAACACAAACTATAGCTATTATGTTATTTACGAGAACAAAAATAAATTAAATATTAGATAATTAGAACATAATCGATTGCATTTCCATTGATGTCGGAAATGGAACAGTACGGTAATGTATTTTGATTTTTGAGATAATAAAATGAAAAGATTTGCGATTGAACGATTTCCCATTACGTCGATAACGAGAAATTCTTTAATGAAATTTCTTAATTTCCGGTCTAAAAAGCAGCAGTTGTCCAATTTAATTAAAACTTTCGATCTTTCAGACTACTTACCTTCAAGACAAAGGAAATAATAGGATAAGTACTTTAGGGCATATTTTTTGATAGTTAAAAAATAGGTAACAGCGTAGAAACGTTCTGATTCTGTTTTAATAAATACGTCACATTTTTTTTGTATATCGTTAACAATATATATTTTTTTATTCTGAAAGAATTCCAACTGAAAGCCTTTTTATCCACAACCCATTTATACGGGGATTCCGTGATTTCCTGGGTACACACTGGTGGCTGTCGTAATATGAAATCTGGATCGCAAAGAAAAGACTGCAGAGAAGTTAGTAAAAGTTCTTATAGCTAACTACCACCTTTTTGTTTTTATTTATTTTTTCTGGTTCAAGATCTTTATTTTTCTCAAAAGGATTACATTAAATTAATTATATGAGAAATACAATTAATTCACTAAGGTAATTATTTAATTATGTACAGACTAATTTGACTTAAATTTTACACACAAAAATCAAAATAAATAAAATAAAAAAATGCGGGTATAAAAATGTTTGTTACGTAGAATACACGACTAGTTTTAAAAGATTAGAACTTTCGTCCACTGATAGGCATTAGGCCGTGGCTAGTTACCACCCTACCGACAAAGATGTGCCACCAAGCAATTTAGCGTTCCGGTACGAAGTCGCATAGAAACCATCGGAGGTCTTAGACTGCACATCAGGTGTGATCGCAGTCAAGGGTTAACTTATAAAACAACTAGCGGACGCCCGCGACTTTGTTCGCGTGAAATTAAATTTTTCACAAATCCGCACACAGCGCAAAGGAGGAAGGAACATCACACTTACACACAAACTATCGCCTTTATTATATTAGTATGATAGATAAAACTAATAAATAATCATGAATATTCCAGTACGCCAGTATCAAAGTAAACTTCCAACAAATAATATGCAAATTTATAATTATCCAAACTTAATTATCAACATCACGTCAACTGACAATAGCAACAGGTGGAAACAACAAAGACGTGTAAAATGTAAACTAATTAATAATTTAAACCATGATTGACATACTATCACGTAGTTCTGTAAAAGTTAGAGCATTTTCACAACCGGCTTCTAAAATTGGCGCGTTTATTTAAGCCATTTTGCTTCGATTCTAGTGATTCAACCAAATATTTCTTTGCATTTAAGGTTGCTTATAACTTAATTAATTCTTGGCGATATACAAAATAATATGAAAATAAACCTTTCCCCCTTTGTCTCTAAAACAATATAATATATAATTTAAAAAAAAACAGGGGTTTTGGATTCTATACATTTAAATTACAGATAACCAGTCGTTGGAAGTCTTAATCTAAAAAAATTGCCACAATGAATGCAGGTCCGATTTATTTAAAAAAAAAACGCTGCTTGTTTACGGGTTTAATATGGTTACGTCTTTATATTAAGGCTTGAAATCAACTGTGCACATCAAGTTCTATATCGGAAACCAATTACCGGGGCATTACGGATTAATCAACCACGTAATTATTAGTTAGGTACAATATATTTGAACCTCTTAATTGTGATATTAATATATTATGGGTTGCTAATGAACTTTCTAGTACGTATAATATTCTTTGTACGTATGTCATCATCATCATCATCATCATATCAGCCGATGGACGTCCACTGCAGGACATAGGCCTTTTGTAGGGACTTCCAAACATCACGATACTGAGCCGTCTGCATCCAGCGAATCCCTGCGACTCGCTTGATGTCGTCAGTCCACCTGGTGGGGGGTCGGCCAACACTGCGCTTACTAGTGCGGGGTCGCCATTCCAGCACTTTGGGACCCCAACGTCCATCGGCTCTTCGCACTATGTGCCCCGCCCATTGCCACTTCAGCTTCGCAACTCGTTGAGCTATGTCGGTGACTTTGGTTCTTCTGCGGATCTCCTCATTTCTGATTCGATCACGCAGAGATACTCCTAACATAGCTCGTTCCATCGCCCGCTGTGTGACTCTGAGCCTTCTTATGAGGCCCATAGTTAGCGACCAAGTCTCGGAACCATAGGTCATCACTGGCAACACGCACTGTACGTATGTATACAAAGAATATTATACCTACTTGATAGTGGTATCTACCTACCTGGCATACCTATTGAGGTAAGTAAATACTTACTGACGTCATTTTGATTTAATAAATAAACAAGAAAAAAGCCGTGATAGCCCAGTGGATATGACCTCTGCCTCTGGTTGCGGAGGGTATGGGTTCGAATCCGGTCTGGGGCAAGCATGCAAGTTGTGTGCATTTTAAGAAATTAAATATTACGTGTCGTCAAACGGTAAAGGAAAACATCGTGAGGAAACCTGCATACCAGAGAATTTTCTTTATTCTCTGCGTGTGTGAAGTCTGCCAATCCGCATTGGGCCAGCGTGGTGAACATTTGGCCTAACCCCTCTCATTCTGCGAGGAGACTCGAGCACAGCAGTGAGCTGAATATGGGTTGATAACGACGAAATAAAAAAGATGGCGGACATTAAGTATGCCAAACATTTCTATTCCTTTTATATAAAAAGCGAAGAAATTTCTTTAAGTAATTACGTTTTAAGACATTTTCGCTGCTTAAGTTATAAAAATGAAAATTACATTTCAATAACGAAATGTGCCGACGGAAAATACCTAAGGAACTAAATTTCCCGCGTCAAATCGCACGAAAAAGCGCCAACGGACCAATTTGTAAAAAAGAGCTTCGAAAAGCTTTGACAATTGCACAAGCAAATGTAAATTTATCTTTAGCCATTAACACCCCATTCAGTTAGGAGAAATGCTCCCCAAATCCGCGGAGTTTCGGAATGGGACAAACTGAGTTATTTCCCGTTGATATATTTTTTTTTCATCAGATGTTTTTTTATTGATGACGGGTTTGGAATGTTAAGTGACAGGGGGGAGGGTGGTATACGTAAAGATGGTTCACTAAAATGTTCTGTGTAATGGAAGATGCTGATGGAATATTGCCGACGGGTTTTCTAAATTCTATAATTTTATGAATGTTATTTAAACGGGTACATACCACGATAAAACGACGAGATTTTTATTGTCGATATTTCGACCCAGTTGCATGGATCGTGGTCACGACGGGACTGAAGTTGCGAGATGAGAAGTGAAGTCAGCTGTTAGGGGCAAAATCGATCTACCCTCTTTCTTGTTCTTTTTCTTTTTTCAACGACCTCGCGTTTTTGGCTGTTTAGGCAAACCACACTCACGACATCGCTTTTGTTATTATGCGTGTCGCGGCGCCCTCTTGGTTTGCACAATTCTACCACCGGGTTCCACTCGCTGGCTAGTTTGAAGCCATCTTCCCGATTGAAATTTTTGTATTTTCGAATTTCAATGGCTTCTCGAACTACTCGGGGTATATAGTGGCGGTCCGTGGAAATAATGTGTGGATTATGGATCTCAATCCAATGTTTAGTTCCCGGTTGTAGAATGTGATCAGCTATCGCAGACTTTTGCGGGTCGTTGTTTTTTATCGCTCGTATATGTTCTGTTACACGGGTTGCTATGGGCCTCTTCGTTTGTCCAATATAAGAGCTACCACAGCTGCAGTCGATTTTATACACACCCGGACACTGGTATGGCAAACGATCCTTTGGAGAACGCATCATGTGGGCGATCTTTTGTAAAGGAGTAAACACAGTCTTTATGTTGTATTTTTTCCTTAGGAACGATCCAATTTTATCAGTTACCCCTTTAACAAAAGGTAAGTAGGCCATTCTTCTTTCGACTTCCAAAGGTCGTTCTCTCCGTTGATGTGAACTATTTTTTAATACAAGGGGCTTATGACCATTTCGACGTAACACCTTGCTTATATGTTCCAGCTCAGCCTGGATGTGAACGTCATCACACAGGTCCTGAGCGCGATTGAAGAGGGTGGTAGCCACTGACGCAAGGTGTCGTGGATGGTGATGCGAAGAGCCATGTAAATATCTGTCCGTGTGTGTCTGCTTCCGGTAAACAGTGTGACTAAAACTACCATCTAGTCGGACCTTGACTAGAACATCCAAGAATGGAAGCGACCGATCTTTTTCCATTTCGTATGTGAAGGTCATTTTCCGGTGAATACCATTCAAAAGTGCCAGATATTGTTGCACCTCTTTTTCACCGCCCTGCATGACAGCAAAAACGTCATCCACGTACCTTTTCCAAAACCTAACTTGTATGGGTATAGATGAGGTGGCGAGCTCTTCAAAATACTCCATCCATAAGTTGGCAACTACTGGGGCAACTGGGCTACCCATTGCCACCCCATCAATCTGAAGGTAGTATTCACCTTTATAAAGGAAAAAGCTAGATTCCAAACAATGCCCTGTTAAGGTGACATACTCCTCCGGGATGTTGTTTTCTTGTAACTTTATTTTAAGTACCTCCATAAAGTCGTGAATTGGTACGTTGGTAAATAGGGATTCGACATCAAAGCTTATCATGCACTCATGCCCTTCAATGTTAGTGTCTTGTAATAAATCTCGTCGTTTTATCGTGGTATGTACCCGTTTAAATAACATTCATAATGAACAACCACGAAATAAGTTTAAAATCATTAGTTCTATAATTTTGTTTAGAATAATTGATACTATTCGATCACGCAGAGATACTCCGAGTATAGCTCGTTCCGTCGCCCGCTGTGTGACTCTGAGCCTTCTTATGAGGCCCATAGTTAGCGATCAAGTCTCGGAACCATAGGTCATCACTGGCAATACGCACTGTTCGAAGACTTTTGTCTTCAGGCACCGTGGAATATCGTAAGAAAAGATGTAGCGGAGTTTCTCGATTGCAGCCCAGCCGAGTTGGATTTGGCGGTTCACCTCTTTCTCGAAATTGGACCTACCTAACTGGATCATATGTCCTAGTATGTGTCATATGATCCAGTTAGGTTACTGGATATATGTCCTATATTCGTCTACAATTTCGAGTGCAGCGTTCTAACTATAACTGGGCGGGGCGAAACATGAGCGTTACACATTACTTTCGTTTTGGCCATGTTCATTTTCAGGCCCACCTGTTGAGAAACTCTGCTGAGGTCATTGAGCATGGTACTCGAATCAGAAATGAGGAGATCCACAGAAGAACCAAAGTCACCGACGTAGCTCAACGAGTCGCGAAGCTGAAGTGACAATGGGCGGGGCAAATGGTTTGAAGAGCCGATGGACGTTGGGGTCCCAAAGTGTTGGATTGGCGACCCCGCACTACAAAGCGCAGTGTTGGTCGACCAGGTGGACTGACGACATCAAGTGAGTGGCTCGTACCACTATTTGCTGGATGCAGGCGGTTCAGTATGGTGATGTTTGGAAGTCCCTACAAAAGTCCCTGATGTGATAAATTGATTACTATTAATATTATAAAAAGGTAAAGTTAATGGTAAACGCGGAAAGCATAGTGTTGGTCGACCCCGCTTTAGGTGGACCGGGGACATCAAGCTCGTTGCAGGGAGCCGCTGGATGCTGGCGGCTCGAGACCGCAGCGCTTGGAAGTCCATGCAAGAGGCCTATGTCCAGGAGTGTACGTCCATTGGCTGATAATGATGATGATGATCTTGAAAGTTCATAGTACTGTAGGGATATGTACCTACTGTATGGTACTGATTATTTTATCACTGGATTGCCACGTTATTTGTGAGTTTTATATTAGTTATAGTTATAGTCGTAGGCTATATTCTGTCCCCATATTCTCACGGAAACGGGAACTACGCGCGTGAACTCGAGTTGCGTCGGCTAGTATACAATATAACCAATTGATAAAAAGTTGAAAATCACGTTTAATTTGAAATACATTTGTCTAGCAGATACGAAGTAGAGATAAAATGAAATTGATTAATTGTTTTTCTATCTAGAAAGCCTCTTGAAAATATGTATTAGGTTTCAAATGTTAAAATCTATTAATTTTTGAATTATGATTGAACAAATGAACACATAAAAAATAAAAATTTAATTAATCCGGCTCGAAGTCGTGTAGAAACCGAAATGGATGAGGATTTTCATCCTACGTATAACAAGTTAGCCCGCTTTTTCACGTCAAACTTTTTTTTGACAAACATCCCTTTTTTTACATCGGGGGTTAAAAATGATGATAAATCTAAACAGAGTTCCCCCGAAGTCTGGACTAACGTGTTTAATCTATTTGAGTCAACATTAACTTTACGTTTGAAAAGAGGTTGCGATGAAAAATCGTGCAATTTTCTTTATCGTTGCAAAATCATGTATATTGTTGTTTGTTGTACTGGAACATTGTCTAAGAGCATGTAAAGGTTTTCTTTGTTTTATTTGACGATTATCTTCTTAAGTACATATGCATTAAATTACTTTCTTATAACATATACAAACTAGTAAATGCCCCTGTCTTTGACCGCGTGATATTCTGATTTTCACAAATCCGAAGGATATCATAATATTATCCTAATATTGTAAAGGCGCAAGTTTGTGTTTAAGTGTGTATGTTTATTCCTCCTTTACGCTGCAGCTACTAAAGCGATTTGGCTGAAATTTGGAATGAAAATAGATTTTACACTGGATTAACACATAGGCACAGCAAAACATATGACATGGGCTACTTTCACCCCGAAAAATACATGGTACAATAGTCCCCAGTGGACAAAAGTCCAGCTGGGCCTATTGAACTGGGGTGGGATCGAACCACCACCCCTCGGTGACGGGTCCGGCTGCTTTACTAGCTATTGAGGCTCTGACATGAGATTTCACACCTTATCGGAATTATGGAACTTCAGGTCAGGGTAATGTTTGAATTTTGTTACGATTATCAGAAAGTGAATCACAATGACTGAGATAGCTGGAGTAACACCACCGACTTCCTAACTCCAGGAAAACAGAAAAACTCAATATTTCAAGGCCCGAACCGGATTTGAACCCAGGACCTCGTGAGTCAAAATTAGCTTAACCATTAGAGCAACGATGTAGTTGTAAGAATATGTAACGCCGGCCGCATACACTCGGTTTCCAAATCAAAATCAAAATCAAATCAAATCAAAAATCATTCATTTCAAGTAGGCTCAGTTTACAAGCACTTTTGACACGTCAGTTGACTATTTGTAAAGATTCTACCACCGGTTCGGAAGGCAGGTCTTGCTGAGAAGATGCAAGAAACTCAACAGTTGCTCTTTTGAAAAAGTCATACAGTATTATAATTTACAATTGATAACAATAACTGTTTACATTTCTTATAGTTTTACTTCCTGTGTGAAGGTGGAAGCTGATCCAACGGCCTCCAAGCATCTTTATCATTAAGGAACTCATCAATGTTGTAGTACCCTCGACTAAGTAAATGTTTTTTAACACATTGCTTAAAGCTATGCATTGGCAGGTCCATCACAGTCAGTCAGTCTTCCCATTTCAGTGTTCGGAAAACCGAATGCATGAAATCGATATAAAATACATTAAATGACGCACATGAACGTTTTTTTCCGAACGGAACAAATTACACGCATACGTAACGAATGCGAGCCGTTGTGACAATATACATTCCAAATGAAGATAAACGTAAAGTCTAAGTCTTACGGAATTCCAAATCGAAACTGCTACTACCTGGAACTACACTAGGAAAACGAATACGGAAAACGCTACACTCGTTTTCCGTATTCGTTTTTCGCGGCCAACCTTACAGTTGTCTAAAGTGTTAGTGATGTATAAAATGTCGTTGATAAATTGTGTCCTAGCTCTTTGTCTATAGCTCTATCATAGATTAATTGCATTGACGGAGTGTTTATTTGTTGTTTGACGGTAGTGAATGGAAAGTATTGGATCGGGAATACCAATATTTCCAATTAAAAAACGCATCGGAGCTGCTAGTGATGCACAACGGAAATATTTACAAATATGTATTGTTAGTACTTTATTTCCAAGTAAACGTAATTTTTCACTGTTTAATAGGTACAGGTTTAATAAACTTAATCTACTTTCTTAGGCTAGTTAACACTTTTTTAATGGTTTGTAATTATTCATTAACATTTTACGACATTAAAAAAATATATCATTTTTAAATATTTTTTGACAATACGAGCCAATAGTATTATTTAGGATAGGAGGTAGTTATTAGGATAAGTTAATTTAAGTTCTAAAAAGCTCTTTTAGGTAATTATCATAAAATAAGTAATAAGTAACTGTGGACATATATAATAAGCAATTTGACGATGTGGACTTGTTTGCCTTGCCCGAACCCCAATATAAAAAGGCCATCTCAGAAATTCTGCAACAAATTAAATATCCGAATACCTGTGTAGTATTCAGTCTTAATTTTTAATTTATTTTTTCGTTTACTTATTGTATATCATTTTAGTATTATTTTATTATTATCATATTTTTCTCCTAATTTGTGTTTTGTTGTGTTTTAATTGTTATTATTTTCTGTAATTTTGTTTGATTATGTTTGTGTATTTTGTGACGCCATTATTTTCGTATGTGTATTCGTGGATTGTGTATTGTTGTTTACATGTTTAAACTATTTAAGAGATAATATGTAAATGTTAACTATCCCTAAGAAATAAAATAAAATAAGTAAAACGAGGTTGCGCACTGCGTTACAGACAGAGGTCCTCATAGAACACACGAGTAGCTCACCACGAGTAGCACATATTTTAACAGATAGTAAATGGACTCCGTATATTCTACGGCATTCGGTGGAGAGTTTCAAAATTCTCCCGTCACTCGCAAACTGGGTGTAAATCAGTGTTGTGTACCAAGGCTCTTGTGTAAATTAATTCGTGCCTTAAATGCATATTCGGTAATAACTTGCACTGCGAATTTGGACCGTATGCCGTCTCCTTAAGGTTTGTATACAAATGTTTGCTTTGAAGGAAAATTATATTCGTATATCTCAAATTGATAGTTCAATTTTGGGTAATTTTGTTATAAGTGTACTTGGGCGGATTTATTGTTATAATAGAAAATACGGGTAATACCTAATCAATACCTAATTTGCTGAAGATGTTTTCTCATAGATTTCCCATTCCCCTCCAACTAGACGTGAAATACTGTATTAGGAGTGGGTACGACAATAGACCAACGGGGCGGGGATCAAACTACTACATTTCGGTGATGAGTCCGACCGCTCTTACCATTGAGATATTGAGGCTTATTTATTTTTCATTGAGAGGCCTGGTCCAACCGTGGGATAATATTAGGATGAAAATGCATTTAACTAAGGATGACCTACGTTTGTACTCTACATTTATTATTAAGTATTTACAACCCATTTTATATGTGATTTTTTTTATTTTTTTGATTTGCTTTCAGTTTTTTTAACGCCTATTGTCTTTGTCATTTATCATTATCAAAACAGCAGCTGGATGTCACTACTACAGGAACTTCCATACACCATGACCTTGAGCCGCTTGCAACCAGTAGCTCCCTACAACCCGTATCATATCGTCGGTCCACCTAGTCGAGCAACACTATTCTTTCAGGTAAGAGATCGCCATTCCAGCACCTTGGTATCCTTACTTCCTTCGGCTATTCGAAAACTACATCCTGCTCATTACCACTTCAGCTTTGCGACTCGCCAAGCTAAGTCAGTGACTATGCGGTACTCCTTGTTAATTCTGATTCAATTACGCAGAGAAACTCTAAGTCTCCATCGCTCCCGCTCAGTAACTCTGAGCTTCTTATGAGGACAATAGTTAGTTATCAACCCAAATTCTCGAGAGCTCGAATCTCCGCTCAGAATGAGAGGTGTTACGAGTAGGTCAATAGTCCACCACGCTGGTCCAATACGGATTGGCAGACTTCACACACGCAGAGAATTAAGAAAATTCTTTGGTATGCAGGTTTCCTCACGATGTTTTCCTTCACCGTTTGAGACACGTGATATTTAATTGGAGGTCCACCACACAAACACCTTCCGGAATCGGAAGCAGAGGTCATATCCACTGGGCTATCACGGCCAATAGTTAGCGACCAAAAAATAACTATCCTTATCTTTCTCGACTGTCGTAACAAACCTCACCTACCTTTTTTATCAGACATTACCGCCTCTCCAGGCCTGAAATTAAATCGGCCGTGTGATTTACATTTTAATATGGCGAGGGGCTGTACGACAAATTTATGGCGTCGAAGGAGCAACATTATCCGTCCATTGGATCGCACCTCCATCGAGACGAGCTAACCTTAGATTTTATGCTGATCAAATTAGCCCCGGCGCCTTTTTCTTAATGTTTACGGAGTTTGCAGTAAAATGTGCAAATAAATGGAGATTGCGTAGGGATCTAAAGTGCCTTTTATAAGTGCTTTGCAACACGTTGCTACTGGAATGTTTTAAGGGAAAGTTCGCCGATCCCTTTAGCGTAGTGTGTCTACGTGTATGTGTGAATATAACCTTCATAATTTTTTTTCCATTAAATAATACGATTCCAATATTTAAGGAGATAGCAAAACTTAAATATTTTTAGTAATCTCTAAAGAAGAAACTTATTCTGGAACACGTTAAAAATAAAATAATTTTATGCAAATTTTCTTCGACCACAAAGATTTACTATCATCATCGTCATCATATCAGCCGATGAACGTCCACTTCGTACGCGTGGAATACAGTTTTTCCCAAATTCCACGGGAAGCATGGATTTCTCCGGGATGAAAGTAGTGTTCATTCAGAGTAAAATCTATTTCCATTCCAAATTTCAGCCAAATCGCTTCAGTAGCCGCAGCGCAAAAGGAACAAACGTACACACATAAACACAAACTTTCGTCTTTATAATATTAGTGTGATTACTGTTCATAGGTACTTGCATCGATCGTAGATCGTTAGACGGGCCTCAAAGGATCTCGGAATTGTCATTGGTTTCGCACATCGAGTACGTCATCACTTGTAACACATTTCTCTTTATTCCTGTTGTAGCTTGTGTTTATACACGTCCAAAATGAACACGAAGGCATAATTAAGGGATTAAATTAAAATAGAACAGTAAATATTTTTTAAAGTCCACGTCCACTCACAGCATGTGCTCGTTACGTACTAAGATAAGATGTGCGTGCACGTCTTTGTGTAATGAGATAAAATTGTGCGTTCTTGGAGGGGCCCATGTAACGATTTATATCGATGGGTACTTGTACATTGGGTATTTCATGTAAATAGTAGTGGAGGAATTTTTCCTATTTCCTTTATTTATTGCTATAGAACAAGCTATTATTGTTGGCTCAGTGCGAACATAGCTCTTTCATTGATTAATTGCATTGGCCGGGTGTTTATTTGTTATTTGACGGAGTTGAATGAAAAAGTATTGGAGTACATTTTTTTCAATAAAAAAGTGCATTGGAGTGTTAGCTTTGAATTGAATTGAAACAAATGTTTACAAATTTTATAATGTTCGCCAGAATTTATGCAATTTACCGTTTGAAAAAAGGTTATTTATTTTTATTTTTTATTCTCTACAAGTTAGCCCTTGACTACAATCTCACCTGATGGTAAGTGATGATGCAATCTAAGATGAAAGCAAGCTAACTCATTCGGAGGAGGATGAAAATCCACACCCCTTTCGGTCTACACGACATCTTATCGGAATGCTAAATCATTTGGCGGTACGTCTTTGCCGGTTGGGTGGTAACTAGCCAAGGTAAAGGTTTTATATTACATTACGGCACATGTGCGTAATGAGATACATTGCGATATTGAAATTGGTGAAATAAGCGATACTTTACGAGCAAATGTGTTATAATATAATATTTTCAATGAACTCTATGTACTAATTGCACATGCATTCGTTAGTCATTGAAGTATTACATGTACAGTGGAAAGGCAAACTAATTATATTAAATACAGTATTAACAACATTTAGCATATCCGCTGGGAATGCCTTTATCAATTAATCTAGAGAAATGAGTCTAGAACCACTTGATTAGATATTAATAATTCAGAGCACCATATTATTATCCTTAATCTGCTCAAGGATGTTCATAGCAATCAATAAACATGTTTGACTTTGACTTTACATGCATAGTTTTAATGTAGGTACCAAATAACGAAATTGAAAGAAAGAAAGAGAGAAAGAAAAAAGCTTTATTAGCGAATTATGCCACACAACACAATTTGTTCTTTAACAATATCCTGCGATGTGTGGCACAACCCAGTAAACGGATCCAACTCAGCATAATGCTACATACTCTTTAAATAAAAAGATGCATGCAGCGCCGGTTTTCAGTTGGAACCGTTGACCAGATGCCGCCACAAACACAGCACACAACAACCTTATTGACTAAAATAAACAATAATAAAAACTTAAACTTAAAATTATACATTACAATTAACTTAAATAAAAAGGGAAAAATAATAAAAAACGTGAGAAGAAAAAATATTAAAAATAAAATCATATCATATCGTCGTCATCAACCCATATTTGGCTCACTGCTGAGCTCGAGTCTCCTCTCAGAATGAGAGGGGTTAGGCCAATAGTCCACCACGCTGGCCCAATGCGGATTGGCAGACTTCACACACGCAGAGAATTATGATAATTCTCTGGTATGCAGGTTTCCTCACGATGTTTTCCTTCACCGATTGAGACACGTGATATTTAATTTCTTAAAATGCACACAACTGAAAAGTTGGAGGTGCATGCCCCGGACCGGATTCGAACCCACACCCTCCGGAATCGGAGGCAGAGGTCATATCCACTGGGCTATCACGGCTTTTCATATATACATATCATATATACAAAGGTATTTACAAATTTACGCAATTCTTATACAGTTATTCACCTATAAGAAGGAACACCCAGGCCATATGATGTTGGAATTCGATCTGCTTTTCAAGTAGAAATCTCTATAGTAGTTTTTAAATGCAAATTTAGACTTAAGATTTTTCAATTGCAACGGAGCGTTGCCGAAAAGTTGTCTGACTGACAGTTTCTACAATACTTATTAAGGAGTATGTGGACACCTTTTTAAACAAGTCTTCAGAGTTAACACGGAACTGCGTTGCAATCGTCATTATCAACCCATATTCGGTTCACTGCTGAGCTCAAGTCTCCTCTCAGAATGAGAGGGGTTAGGCCAAATAGTCCACCACGTTGGCCCAATGCGGATTGACAGATTCATACATGGAGAGAATTGAGAAAATTCTCTAGAATGCAGAATTTCTCACGATGTTTTCCTTCACCGCTTGAGACACGTGATATTTAATTTCTTAAAATTCAAACAACTGAAAAGTTGGAGGTGCATGCCCCGGACCGGATTCGAACCTACGCCCTCCGAATCGAAGGCAGATGCATAACATTGTGCGAGCATGCTTATCATCAGTTTACATTTGCTAGCAATAAGAATGCTATTTTTAAGCTATGGAGCATATTTGATATAGCACTTTTCTAGCATGCTATTTTATAGCATGTGTAACAATACCTGTATGTTAAAACAAAAGATAACTGCTGTAAATCGTTGACGAGTTCCATCGTCTGTGTTTCGACACCATCATCAGATCAACTCCAAATCTTTATAAAATTATAGTGGTTTAAAATAGCTTATGGAAACACTAACAAACGCACTAGCCGTCTCTACAATTTTCGAAAGTTTCCCTCAATTTCTTCAGGATTCCATCATCAGATCCTGACATGAAAAAAATGGGACCACCCTGGAATTGAAACAAAACCTTTCAAAACAAAAAAATAATTTTTAAAATCGGTCCATAAATGACGGAATTATCGCTGGACATACCTACATGAAAAAAAAACATACATACAGCCGAACGTAGAATCTCCTCCTTTTTGGAAGTCGGTTAATAAATCTATAGTCTCATCCTACAATCAAAGAACAAACAAAAAAAACGGAATTCATTTGACATGTATTTTTGTATATTTACATTAAATACATGTCATATATTAAATGTCATTTACAATGGAACTTTGTAGTTTCACGCAAACGTAGCCGCGCGCAATCGCTAGTTACGTAACCTACACGTTTCTACCACGTTAAAAGCATGTTACTTACGCAAATTTTCACAACAAAACGTAAATCAATTTATTAAACCATTTTGAGGACACGAGCTTTTCACTTCATAACAATGGGAGGCTCTTAAACAATTTGATAAGGGATTAGATAAGAGAAACAAAAGGGCGCGTTGTTTGTTAAGACATTAAGGAGAAGATAACTTAGGTAGAGTAGACATAAATGAGATAAATTTAATGTTTGATAAAATTGCTTAAGAAAACCTTGTTAACCCAGCATGATGCTTGGAGGCTACCGAATTCATTTTACACGCGAAAACAATACAACATAAGTATTATATTAAAGATATTTTACACAAAGAGAATTTTTCTGAGTTTTTGTCCAATCTCTCTCAATAGAATATGCCTTCCGGTAGTCATAACAAGTAGACTTGACTTTTCAAAAGTGTTTATCTATACTAATATTATAAAGCTGAAGAGATTGTTTGTTTGATTGAACGCGCTAATCTCAGGAACTACTGGTCCGATTTGAAAAATTATTTCGGTGTCAGATAGCCCATTTATCGAGGAAGGTTATAGGCTATATATTATCCCCATATTCCTACGGGAACTGGAACCACGCGGATAAAACCGCGCGGCGTCAGCTAGTTTCTTGATAAATTATGTTGAGGAATCGTATTAATTTTATTTCTGACAAAATCTATAGCAATAAAAGGTTGCGTTTCAATTTACTAAGAATATTGGAACCATTTAGAAACTGTAACAATTTTAGTAATACAATCCTAGTTTCTTGGAAAAAGACCATTGAAAATAATGCGAAATAAAAGATAAAGATAAAGATATATTTGTGTTCTTTGTCAAGCACGTTTTGCATCATTGCTTTTGCAATTTTCCTGCACAATGTTTCGGGTAATAGCATTCATGAAGGATCACATTATGTTAGACATTGAGTAATATTATATTAAGATTTTGTCATGGTAGGCCTAGAAAACGATTTTTCTTTTATCTGTGTCATCATCATCATTATCAACCCATATTTGGCTCACTTCTGAGCTCGAGTATCCTCTCAGAATAAGAGGGGCCAATAGTCCACCAGGCTGGCCTAAGCAGAGAATTAAGAAAATTCTCTGGTATGCAGGTTTCTTCACGATGTTTTTCCTTGATGAGACACGTGATGTTTAATTTCTTCAAATGCAAAAGTTGTTGTGAGTTGCATTCCCCAGACCGGATTTGAACCCACACCCTCCGTTAATCGGAGGCAGAGGTCATATCTAGTATCTGTGTAAAAGAACGAAAATATACCTCATTTAGTAAGCGCTAACTTTCCAATATTCAAATTTTTGCTTTAGAGGCTTAGCTGCTAAAACTTAATGGCATTACTTGACTGGAGGCCATTCTTTAGGTAGAAATATTATGACTAAAAACATAAAATTAAGAATCTTAGACCAAAGCCTGGACTACAAAAATATTAGAGTAATATGATTAGCAGATTACGAGGGGGGGGGGGGGTCCTAAATTCCGGGAAATGGAGTTGAGGGAATGAGGGTAGAAATATGTTTTCAGTACCGTTGTAATACTATCAATTTTGGGCGTTGGAAATAGACCTTAATTTAACTTCATACTATATTTGAACATCATCATCATTATCAGCCGATGGACGTCCACTGCTGGACATAGGCCTCTTGCATGGACTTCCAAACAAAACGGTCTCGAGCCGCCAGCATCTAGCGGCTCATTACAACCCGCTTGATGTCTTCGGTCCACCTAGTGGGGGAGTGGGGGGTCGACCAACACTGCGCTTTCCGGTGCGGGGTCGCCAGCACCTTGGGACATCAACATCCATTGGCTCTTCGAACTATGTGGCCTGCCCATTGCCACTTCAGCTTCGCGATTCGCTGAGCTATATGAGTGACTTTAGTTCGTCTGCGGATCTCCTCATTTCTGATTCGATCACGAAGAGAAACCCCAAGCATAGCTCGCTTCTTCGCCCGCTGAGTGACTTTGACTATATTTGAACGCTCCGTTAAAAAAGCTCTCGTGCGAATGATGGCTTACCCCTTAGAATTGCGCGTTATGATCTTATCAATAGCATCATTTTACACATAGTATCGGGAGAGATTGCAGTCTACCTACATCAATCCTACATCCTACTTCCTACTAATATTATAAACGCGAAAGTTTGTATGGATGTACCTATGTTTGGATGTTTATTACTCTTTAACGCCGCTACTACTGAAGCGATTTGGAATAGAAATGGATTTTACTCAGGATTAACACATAGGCTACTTTTTATCCCGAAAAGTCCATGGTTTCCCGAAATTTGCCAAAACTGATGATTTTAATGATAATATGAATGTTTGTTACTCTTTCACGCCTCGACTACTTAACCGAATTAGCTGAAATTTGGTTTTGAGATATATTATAGCATGGATTAACACATAGGCTACATTTTATCCCGGAAAAATCCATGGTACCCGAGGTATTTGTGAAAAACTAAATTCCACGCGGACGAAAACGCGGGCGTCCGCTAGTTATCAATACATCAATTACATACATACATATAAATAAAAGTGAAGCGTCGGTCTGTGATTTCAAAATACCAGTTTTCTCAAGTGATTATAGTTTATTTAAACGATTCTAAACACAATCAAACTTTATTCATCTATTACACAAATTTTTCCAACTATTTTTTTTTCATTTAAAGGAAACATTACGACATTTATTAAAACGATTAACATTTTCAAGTCATTGTAGCATATTATTATAATAATACGTAACTTATCTTGTTATAAAACATCTCTCATTACATGACAGACACGTATCGCGTTTCGGCTGGCATCTTTGGAGTTATGAAAATAACTAAAATATGCGAAAATAACTCTTATGTTCATTAGTGATAAGGTTCATTTTGTATTGAATGTAATTTTATAATGGAGTTTTGGTAAAGGAGCCAAATTGAAAAAAGTTTAAAAGTGTAGATACTTTGCTGCATAGAGGTTGACGGATGATGGATTCTTGAAAGTTACTTTACCTGCGTTATGATATAATGGATCTAGTGCATATACCAGCCAGACATACCACGTTTTAGGGTTGCCACACACGGGCCACACGCGACAGCCACAAAAGCCGCAACAAGAAGCAAGAAGGGGCCACAAAAGTAGCTAAAGTAACAGCCACTTATGGCCAGTGATCGACACTTGCGGTTGGTGGCTGCTACTTTTCGACTATAACAGGTTTACTGAGATAAGGGAGAACGGGGTGCGGAATCACGCGAGTGATATGTGGCTACGTTTAGTGTCCGTTGCGGGCTCTGACCAATTATAGAAAGACCTGTATCACACTCGTCACAAACTAAATTGTCTGTCATTTTCTGAGGAAAACGAGCTTAAATTAGTCTATATCTTATACTAAACCAGAAGTTTTTGCCCGTTTTTTACACAATTCAATTACACAAAAAGATATTTTTACGGAGCTCTTTATCCGACTGACACGATTACTTAACTATTTAACATCGATTCTATAGATACAGTTTTAAAAATCGCATTAGATCGTTGATCATGTACTTTGACAGAAAAGTAACGTCTAGCGAGGCAGGTCCTATACAATAATTGGTCTGAGGTTGCGGGCCACAAGAAGCGAGCAGCGTGTGGCGGTCACCAGTATCAACCGTGTGCGACGAGTCCATATAAAATGTATGAAAAATAGAGGAAATATGCCGGTAGCGGCGTTTTGTGGTTGTAGTCAGTGGCCCGTTTGTAGGAGCCCTTAGGGAACTAGCTTGTTTGTCAACCTATACGCCTACCATAGATAAGTACGTCTTTATACACTTTTTGACGTGACGTTTTTCAATGGAGCCGGCTGCAGACTCGAAAAAAGATGACGTCATGCGTCGTTCCCTCGTTTTAGGTTTGACAACTTTTTTTACAAGAAATAAAGTATATTCTGGTCTACAAAGATTATTAAACAGTATTTTAGAAAAGCGAACATTTTCTTTTGAAAAATGCAACCATTCCATCAGTATTTTCTTATGACGTTGTCACGTTCAACTATCGTCAGTAAACCGTCTTTACTGACAACTTTTTTTTTTTAGTTTTTTATGTACCAATCAAAACACAAATCCGAGAATTTACATGTTTTTTTCACATTGGGTTCACGGCAGTGGCTCTATGCAAAAGTTAAATGATAATTCAGCATTTCGCACCCAAATAATTTCGTCTTTAAACAGCTTCTAAGAAACTACTGTGGCAGGTTAAAGTGTTTATGCTTAACTTGAAGTTGGTTAACTGTCCTTTGAAAGTTACCTTCAACCTGTCGGGAAGACGCCGGAAGCGACGAGAGATTCGTTTTTGACAAGAACTGTCTTTATGGGAACCATGTAAATATGGATGTTCTACCTATTTATTTTATAATAATAATAATAATAATAATAAGCCGTTTATTCCCAAATCACACATACAAAGTAATATAATACAAACAATTAAAAAGGATAAAGAACTTAAAACTAACTTAAATTAACAAAACTTAATTCTAAAATAATAAATATTTATTGTAGGTTGATAATTTTCTAATTGTTTTATTTGGGTACCCATTTTCGGGTAAAGGCCTCCTCCATCGCGACCCAACGCTCTCTGTCTGCAGCAATCCTCGTCCATGTACCACCTGCGACATCTTCGATATCGTCTCTCCAACGAGCGTGCGGTCTGCCGCGCGGCCGGATGTGATCACGCGGCCACCAATGTAACACTCTCTCGCTCCACCGACCGTCTCTAGTGCGCGCCACGTGACCTGCCCATCGCCATTTTAGTTTGCACGCCAGTTCTGCAGCATCAATTAGTTTTGTCCTATTCCTTATGTCAACGTTCCTTTGACGGTCGCTGAGTTTTAGGCCCAACATGCTGCGCTCTGTCGCTCTTTGGAATTTTTGTATTTTGTCAATAATTCCTTTGGTCAGTGTCCATGTTTGACACCCATACAAAAGCGTAGGGAATATTGTATTTTCCATGGCCTTCTTTTTCAATGGTAGAGGGATTTTGGATTTGAAAACATGTTTCAAAGACCAGTATTTTCCCCACGCAATCTTGATTCTCCTCTCCACTTCTTCTATAGTTTGCTCTTCGAAAGATATTCTCTGCCCGAGATATATGTATTCGTCAACAAAGCTGATGGGTTGAGATTCGATTGACGTAGGAATCTCTATGTAGTTTGTCATTATGCAGGTTTTCTTAGCATTCATATCCAATCCACATTTTCTACTTTCCTGGTTCAAGGTGCTAATCATATAATAAAGATCATCATATTTTGTACATATCAATACTATGTCATCCGCAAATTTTAAGTTATTAAGGAGCTCCCCGTTTATATTTATTCCTATATTTTCCCAAGTTAATCTGGAAAATATCAGCTCTAGTAGAGCCGTAAACAAGTTCGGTGAGATTGGGTCCCCCTGTCTGACGCCTCTATTTATCGCAAAAGGAGGTCCCACCTGTTCCAATTTTATTGACGCTCTACTATTTTTGTATACAGCTTGCAAAAGATCAATATATTTAGCCTCGACTCCTTGTTGGTTAAGAGCTTTCCATAGCGCCTGATGCGAGATAGAGTCAAATGCTTTTGCATAATCAATGAACGCTATGTAGAGAGGGATCTTGTACTCTTTGAATCTCTCCATAACTTGGGACAGCGTAAATATATGATCAGTTGTGCTATATTTTGGTCTGAATCCTGCCTGCTCTCTTGGCTGGTGGGAACTTAAAGTTGGTCTTAATCGCCTTAGGATGACATTTGTAAAGAGTTTATAGATGCTTTGAAGCAGGCTTATTGGTCTATAATTTTCAATCTCTGTTGGATCGCCTTTCTTGTATAGTAGGGTAATGATAGCGTTTTCCCAGTCTTCTGGTATACAACACGAGTTTAATATTTCGTTGAATATTGGTGTAATTATAGGTGTTAATGGTTCAATTATTGCTTTTAAGATATCATTTGTGACTCTATCATGACCTGGGCTTTTTGAGGATTTCAAAGAGGCAATGCTGGCTCTAATTTCGCTTTGTAGGAAAGGTGGAACGTTTTCCGTATTTACTGGGATACTGTTTACAGGTTCCGGAGAGCTTACTCTATCTTGTGAGCTGTATAAGTTTTTATAGAAATTTGTTGCAGTCTCTAAAATGTTATTTCTATTAGTTACTCTGTTACCTTTCTTGTTCTTAACTGACGGTATCCACTCTTTGCACTTATTTAACCGCTTTGCAGCGCGCTTTATCGAGCTTTTTTGTATTAGTTCCTCTTCGATTATTTTATATTTGTATTTAGTTTTATTTTTGGTTATACTTTTTCTTATTTTTGTGTAGAGTTTTGACAAACGTTTTCGCTCTTTTTTTGACTTATTCTTTTTATTTTTCAAGTACTCCCTTTCATGTATTAGTTGATTTACTTCTTTTGTAAAAATAAATTTATTTTATACTATTTTACTATTATTAATTCCAGTCAGTAAATTAGCTGGTGGGAGGCTTCGGCCGTGGTTAGTTACCACCCTACCGGCAAAGACGTACCGCCAAGCGATTTAGCGTTCCGGTACGGTGCCATGTAGAAACCGAAAAGAGTGTGGATTTTCATCCTCCTTCTAACAAGTTAGCCCGCTTCCTTCTTAGACTGCATCATCACTTACCATCAGGTGAGATTGTAGTCAAGGGCTAATAGGCAACTTATTTAGAAAACTCCCCATTTGATATGAAACCAGATAAATTTTCGTGGACCCCGCTTACGAATCGTGAACCCCCATTTCAATCAATGTAAACCCCCGCCGAGTCTTCCGTAGACCCGGATCACTTTGGGAATCGATGATTTTTTTTTAATTTTAGGAAATTACCTCCTCCTCGAAACGAGTAATGTATCTCACCGAGAAAATTATAACGTCAAAGTGACTTATAGTTTAAACAGTTGATATAATTATAGTGTTCGCCAAGAACTTCCCAACTCTCTGAAAGCAACTGAAGGATACCGCGAAGTTTCAGGTTGAAATCTCTTTCAATTTTAGCGTTACAAAAACGGAAATCTTCACTTAAGCTTCATAAATATTGTGAAAAGGAGATCCTGACAAAGAAAACTTCAAGACAAGAGTGAATCTTAGCAGGCGCGCTTCAACTTAGACCGCACTATAGCTTTATATTAGGGAAATCAGGCGTAATTTTGGTGACTAAAATATATAATACTAGCAGACGCCCGCGACTTCATCCGCGTGGAATTTAGTTTCTCACAAATCCCGCGGGAATCGTGGATTTTTTCGGGATAAAAAGTCCAGAGTAAAATTTATTTCTATTCCAAATTTCAGCCAAATTGCTTTAGTAGCCGCAGCGTAAACTAGGAATACGTAAATGACAAAAAAATGTTAGTATGGTTATATAAAGGTGGGTACAGATTGGTGCAATGCAACATGTAATGTAATATTCTGCCTTACATTGCATGTTCCCTGCTGCCTTGGACGTGTGGCGCGCGCGGTACGCGCATTGACTACGAATCAGTCGGCTCAGTCCAGCGCACACTGCGCGCCCCTTTGTGTTCGTACCAAAAACCGACAAATCTCGGATCGAACCGCGCACGAGTTGTAACGCTCGGAGCGTGCGCGACCCAGGCGCAGTTCGTGCGCGCGAGGCGTCCAAACCACGAGCATTCGTGATACATTGCAGCAATGTGGACGTCAAATTCTTGCATTGCATGTTGCATTACATGTTGCATTGCACCAATCTGTACCCACCTTAAGAGATATACATATACCATCGCGGAGTTTTCTGAAAAAATGATGTACTAAACATTTTTTTTTATAAAGATTTTATGGAAAACATACTCATGGGGACTGGGAAAGGGTTAATTATTTTTCTTGAAAAGATTTTATTTTTCTGTTTTTAGTGTGTCTTAGCTTAAATTGTAAATGCCACGGTACGGTCAATTTCGTTCACTTATTTCAGTTATTTTGGTTTTAGCACAAAATTACTGAACCGAAATTTCACGAAAATCGTGAAATATAATCTGTTTCAAACAAAAAAAAAAAAAAGAATTTTGAAATTGTTTATCAAATGACGAAGTTATGAGGAAAAAAAGCCATACATTTCGAATTGAGAACCCCCTCCTTTTTTTTGAAGGCGGTTAATAAAATATACCACCATATGATAAAAAAAATATTGCGTAAAAAATTTTTAGCTTATATAGTAAAGGAAACGGTAGGTATATCAGTCTATATTAACTTACGGCCTTCGAAATTTTTGATAATATTCTTCAAAGGCTAAAAAATACAGGCCAAGTGAGTCGGATTCGCGCACTCACTCACGCACGATTTCACACTCGCGCAGTCTTTTTCCCCGTTGCATTGGAGTGTCATCAAAAAACTTGCCAGACTATAGTCTAGGCTGTAAGTATGTTTATAGAAGTAATAAAAATATATAAATAATGATCATAATCAAATCTCTGGAGGCTTTCAGGCGCGTGACCGTAGTATCAGTGTGCTCTTTATGTTTGGCAGCCATTTTATCATTGTTTAATGGGATCGTAAACTAAAATTTCATTAACTTTGCGTTTAATGTTTGCCTTTGTTACTGTCATTAGCATAATAATAATATTATTTGAGTAATAATTCAACTTTACCTCCGACGATAACTTCATGTTGTACGAAAGTAGAATTTTACATTCAAACTTAAAATGGGAATCTTAATTTACACTGAAACTTATAAGAAATAACTAGTTTCATTAATTACAAAGATTCTTGGAAGTACATGATTGGATTCCATTCATAGAATACAATAGAATATATTTTTATTTGCCCAGACAAAAATAATAAAAGAAACAAACATGAACATTGGTCTATGAAGATTATTAAACAGCACCTATTTTAGAAAATGAACATTTTCGTTTGAAAAATGCAACCATTCCAACAGTATTTTCTTATAACGTTGTCACGTTCAACATCGTCAGTAAACCGACTTTACAGAAAACCGATTTTTTTTATTAGGAAGGGAAATTCTATTGATCATTTTGAAGTCGGTGCCAAGCCTGTGTAGTGTTGATTTTAGTCGTTACTGAAAAAACCACATGAAAGACAAAAGTAATGTCTGAGATAAAAATCTTTACGTTATGTACGCCTTGAAATAATAGATCACAGGCTTGGCACCGACTTCAAAGTGATCAATAGGTAGAAAATATTATCACGTTTTTCCCTTTTTAGTTTTGAGGGTACGTTAAAGTTTTGAAGTCGGTTGTATTTTTTTTAAATAATTATGATTGAAAAAGATGGAAAAATATGCAGGCCACGTTCAATAAAATGTTTTTTTAGTATTGAGAATTTTTCCATTTTACGCCACGACAAGAATGAGCTAGATCGGTGAGCACCTTATATCGCCAGTCGTTCCCGCCTGATCGCTACCCCTTTCTAACTCCCTACTCTAGTTGCTAGCACTGCTGAGAGCATTTTGCATTATAGTACGCGCGTTAACAACTGAGTCTTAGGGCCATAAATCATTTCTCTATATCTATCTCGCTTGCACTTATGGGTCTTATGGAGCCGTCTAGTGAAGGGTGTAACAATGAAAGACATATTATCGATAAGTAAAGTTTATTATCGTATCTTGTTCACAAAATTAAAAAAATTAACAATATTTGATTTAATATAATACATATTTCATATTATATAATTATTAACTAAATAAAATTAATCTTCATCTGAGTCTTCATCATCAGAATCTTCGTCTTCTGCCAAATTTATTATAAGCGGCGCGTGATCTCTAATTAGAGCTTTTTGTAAATCTTTGTTTTGAAGTTCTTCGGCATGCCTAACACATTTGGCCCAGTCTTCTCGTGTGACATTTTCTATGGCTCGGTGGAGGTGATTTTCGACATCTGCTATCTTGAAGGTATTATTATTCTTCGCAACTTCTCCCTTTACTTGTGCCCAAATTAATTCTATTGGGTTATATTGACAGTGATATGGAGGGAGCCTTATTACTTCATGACCTCGTTCATTTGCCAGATGGTCTAAAGCGTAGACCTTCTGCGGGTTACTGGCTTTTACTTTTCTTATTAATTCTTCAATAATTTCGTTGCTGGAATATGGAATCTTTTTCTTTGTCAACCATTCTTGAATTTCAGCTTTCCTCGTGTTTCTTGTGGGTATCTTTTCCAACTGTATCGAATGATAGCTTGCGTTATCGACAATTATAACTGAGGGCTCTTCAAGTAGATTCAGGAATTCGGAAAACCATGCCATATATGTTTCGCCATCCATTTCTGTGTGGTAATCAGCATCCTTTGATTTCACCGCTTTAAATATTAGCTTCGCTTCGATTAAATCGTCAATATTAGTGACGGTTTGTGGTTTCTTAAAATTTGTTCTTGGTATACAGGTACTGCCTGATTGTGATACTTCCGTCTTGATTCGGTCCACTGTCGCTCTGCTCACACCACAAACAAATGCGGCCATTTCACGTGGTTTGTTGAAATTTAGAGAATCCACTTTATTCGGATCACTTTTCAATTCATTGAGAAACAGGAATACGTTGTGAATCAGTGTTCGAGCTTGAGGGCTAATATCGCCATGTAATTTCTTCAGATCAACGTTAGAAAATAAAGTATCCATAGTGCGCAACGAGTAACACATGAATGTATTTATTTAATTGCAGTAAACACATTTATAGCAAAAAAAATACGCAATGCAATTACATTAGAAACCGACCAATCAGAATCGTCCAAATCATTATTGACTCATCATTAGCACGTGCGCAGGTAGCCGTTTATCGATAATTAGGGTGCGCAGGTAGGCGCGCTGCACATTCCTATCTTTTTTGACTTTTATGACCGGACGACTCAGATGATAACGCGCATACTATAGCAATTTACATTGTACTAATAAAATAAATCATCGAAAGATTTAAAAAAATTAAAAAGAAACCATTTTTAATGATTGGTTATGATTGATACATATTCCGTTACGATAGATTAATTCATCATTATTATAATTTGCTAGATCTATTTTATTTATATATAACGCAAGAATTTTTGTCCTGTGATGGTCCAATGTAACGAAAAGAGTCGATCCAAATGTGGGGATTTAACGATGATGACTGTGCTTGAAATGCTACCTGTAACAAAAATCAAAATCAAATTTAATTAATTTCAAGTAGGCAATTGTATTTTACAAGCAATTTAAAATCGTAAAGGTTGACTATTTGTAAAGACTTATAAAAAACTTTGTTGAGTAGCAGTTACAATGCTTGGTTTACGATACCGGTTAAGGCATAAAAAATGTCTAACGATGAATATGTATAAAAAATAAGTACTTAAGTTGAAAACAACATTAGGATTATTGATCAAGTTTGCATGGACGTATAACAAAATTTAGATTGTAATCATCAATAATCAAATCAACAAAGGGAGTTTGTAGACAGGTACTTTGTATCCGAGTCTATAGGAGTTGTAAATATACTTACGAATCCAAATATTCTATCGTTGATATTTATGTTTAACGTTTGCCAGCTTGGCACAAAGTCCGTGCTCAATTCATGCCGAATAACTCTAGCGATAGGAATATTCCTTCCGTCCGAAAGGGGTTGAAACACTGTTACAGTCAGTTGATCAACTGGTGACCTTGGATCAATATACACATTTATCAACAACATTCCTCCTGCAGTCATCTCGAAATTGATAGATGATATGCAGCTCCAGCCTGATGCTGATGAGATGAAACGCGTACTTCCTGGATGAGGACTATTAATGTTCACTGAGGAGTATTGCTTAAAATCCCATGGGGATTGTCCGTCACATACTGTAGAACTGTTGGAGAAATTGTCTTCAAAGGGATTTTCTAAATCAAAAGTCACACAGTCCTCATTGGGCATTTCAGCAGTAGTTGAAGGAAGTGTTACAGTGGTTGCCTGTGATTCGGTTGGGATTGGTGTATAAGTAGTAGGTGCAACTGTAGTACTTTGATCTTGATATATCAGGCAAGAATTTTCATCCGATGATGGTCCAATATAACGAAAGGAGTCTATCCAAATAATTGGATTTGGATCTAGTGATACTGCTCGAAATGTAACCTGTAATAAAGATTTGTTTATATATTTTAGTAGTGCTTTTATTTATATTTTATGTATGTTTTACCAAAAGTAATTTGATTTTGTAATAAATATATATATTATCGCGGGAATACTGCCTGCGTGATGGGCACCCTACCAAGGGCGGCAAATTTTGATAGGTATTTTTAGGTATTAGTTTTAATTTCAATTTATTTTAATTTTATAGTTTTAGTCAATTTATGCTAATTTAAATAGTTACATTTTATAGTAGGTCAGAATTGACAATAAAATCTATTAATCACACTAAAGGTGAAAGTTTGTGTGTGTGTGTTGCTCCTTTACGCTGTGGCTACTGAAGCGATTTAGTTGAAATTTGGAATGGAAATAGATTTCACTCTGGATTAACACATAGGCTACTTTTCAATCCGGGAAAAATCCATAGTCGCGGGCGTCCGCTAGTAATATATAATATTGTATATAATAATTGTTATTTACATACGTAGCCATCAAATGTGTCAGGTCCATAAATAATCAAGTTTAATGTTTGCCAACCCGGAACAAAGTCAGGGCTCTGTCCGCTTCGTGACTCAACACCGATAGATATATCGTTGCCTTCTTTAAATGATTGATACACTGTTACACTCAGTTCATCAAGTGGTGACCTTGGAACAATATACATATTAACTTCCAACATTCCACCTGTAGTCATCGGGAAATTGATAGATGATATGCAGCTAAAGCCTGGTACTGAAGCAAAAGATTGTGATAAGATGAAACGCGTACTTCTTGGATGAGGGCTACTGATATTCACTGAGGAGTATTGTTTGACAGCCCATGTTGACTGATCATCACACACTGCAGAAATCTTGGAGAAGTTGTCTTCAAAGCTATTTTCTAAATCAAAAGTCACACAGTCCTCATGGGGCATTTCAGTAGTAGTCGAAGGAGTTGCTTGTGATTCGGTTGTGATCGGTATATCAGTAGTAGGTGCAACTGTAGTACTTTGATCTTGATAAATCAGGCACGAATTTTCATCCGATGATGGTCCAATATAACGAAAGGAGTCTATCCAAATAATCGGATTTGAATCTAATGATAATGCTTGGAATGTTACCTGTAAAATAATAATAATTGTTTGTACAACATATGTTACGTATGAATAATTTATTGGAGTAAATAGTTAAGTTACTTACGTAACCATTAAATGTATCAGGTTCGTCGATAGTCATGTTTAATGTTTGCCAGCCCGAAACAAAGTCTGGACTCCTTACATTTCGGAACACTCTACCGATAGGAATATCGTTTCCATCTACAATAGTTTGAAAGACTATTAAAGTCAGTTGATCAACTGTTGACCTTGGATCAATATACACATTAACTTCCAACAGTCCTCCTGCAGTCATCGGGAAATTGATAGATGATATGCAGCTAAAGCCTGATAGTGGCGTGATGAAACGCGTACTTGTTGGATGAGGACTATTGATATTCACTGAGGAGTATTGCTTAATATCCCATGGGGTCTGTCCATCACATACTGTAGAACTGTTGAAAAAATTGTCTTCAAAGCTATTTTCTAAATCAAAAGTAACACAGTCCACGTAGGGCATTTCAGTAGTAGTTGAAGGAAGTGATACAGTGGTTGCCTGTGATTCGGTTGTGATCGGTGTATCAGTAGTAGGTGCAACTGTAGTACTTTGATCTTGATATATCAGGCAAGAATTTTCATCCGATGATGGTCCAATATAACGAAAGGAGTCTATCCAAATAATTGGATTTGAATCCAGTGACAATGCCTGAAATGTTACCTGTAAAATAATAATAATTATAAGTACAACATATGTTATGTATGTGTCGCCGAGTGAGTTATTTGATCGGTTAGCAAAATCTACGTTAATTATTGTGATAATATAATCAGGTTTTCATGTAATTGGGATTTAATTATTCGCTGTTTGCATAAATAAGACTAAGCGGTTGATCACGCGACTCTGTCCAATAGCATTGCGTCGGTAGCCGCGAAAATGGTGCGCAACCGGTACGCTTGAGAGAGTGAGGCACCCTGCTCCCACTGTAGTCTTCTAGTTTAGCGGCTCACTTGTAATCGCGGTCTTTGAAATGAATAGACGTCTTCCATTTGTTAAGCATAGTGAAATAGTAATAGTGATAAAGAAGCTAGTGGGTGAGTTGATAGAAGTAAGGCCATTACATTGTTAATTAATTAGCTGGGAGCCAACGCGAGCGGAGAAGGAGAGCATTGACTAGTCGTAAAGGAGCCCCTCAATCCAACTGACATCAGTTGCAAGTCTGAGATCCGCTCGTGCTTGACTACCTGCCCTATGATAGACAACCCTAGTTTACATGTGATAGTATCAGCGCTGTACTTGATCAATATAGAGGGTAGAACTGTATTACTAAGTTAAGCGATCGATTCGGTGATGATTTATAGTGTTACTTTGTGTATCACCTATCCTTGACACGTAAAGCTTAGAACCTGCTCTTAGACTACGGCTTCTTCGTTATCAGAAGTAGTATTTAGTTCGATCCGCTGATATCAGAAGTGGAATATAGTCGATGCCCCAACATATGTATAAGTTATTGTATTTGTAGTACATAGTTAAGTTACTTACGTAACCATTAAATGTGCCAGGTCCGTCGATAGTCATGTTTAATGTTTGCCAGCCCGAAACAAAGTCTGGACTCCTTACATTTCGAAACACTCTACCGATAGGAATATCATTTCCATCTACAATGGGTTGAAAGACTATTAAAGTCAGTTGATCAACTGTTGACCTTGGATCAATATACACATTAACTTCCAACAATCCTCCTGCAGTCATCGGGAAATTGATAGATGATATGCAGCTAAAGCCTGATAGTGGCGTGATGAAACGCGTACTTGTTGGATGAGGACTATTGATATTCACTGAGGAGTATTGCTTAGTATCCCATGGAGACTGTCCATCGCATACGGTAGAACTGTTGAAAAAATTGTCTTCAAAGTTATTTTCTAAATCAAAAGTCACACAGTCCTCATGGGGCATTTCAATAGTAGTCGAAGGAAGTGCTACAGTAGTTGCCTGTGACTCGGTTTTGATTGGTGTATCAGTAGTAGTAGTAGTAGTAGAAGGTGCAATTGTAGTACTTTGATCTTGATATATCGGACATGAATTCTCGTCGGATAATGGTCCAATATAACGAAAGGAGTCAATCCAAATAATTGGATTTAAATCTAAAGATAATGCTTGAAATGTAACCTGTAACAATAATAATATTTGTAAGTACATAAGTTAAAGAACAAAATTATTAAAAAGATAAATCACTTCGAGACTACGAGATGAATTCAAATGAAACTTTTTCCCGTTAATAAAAATTGAATGAGGTGTAAAAGGAAAAGATAAATTTGCATAGGAACTCCTTCATTTTTGATGTATAGTCAAGTTACTTACGTAGCCATCAAATGTGTCAGGTCCGTCGATAGTCATGTTTAATGTTTGCCAGCCTGGAACAAACTCAGGACTCCTTACGTTGCGAAATACTCTACCGATAGGAATATCATTTCCTTCTACAGCGGGTTGAAAGACTATTAAAGTCAGTTGATCAACTGTTGACCTTGGATCAATATACACATTAACTTCCAACAGTCCTCCTGCAGTCATCGGGAAATTGATAGATGATATGCAGCTAAAGCCTGACAGTGGCGTGATGAAACGCGTGCTTGTTGGATGAGGACTATTGATATTCACTGAGAAGTATTGCTTAATATCCCATGGGGTCTGTCCATCACATACTGTAGAAATATTGGAGAAATTGTCTTCAAAGTTATTTTCTAAATCAAAGGTCACGCAATCGTCATTAGCCATTTCAGTAGTAGTTGAAGGAAGTGTTACAGTGGTTGCTTGTGATTCGGTTGTGATCGGTGTATCAGTAGTAGGTGCAACTGTAGTACTTTGATCTTGATATATCAGGCAAGAATTTTCGTCGGATGATGGTCCAATATAACGAAAGGAGTCTATCCAAATAATCGGATTTGAATCTAATGATAATGCCTGAAATGTTACCTGTAACAACAGTAATTGTAAGTACAAAATATGTTATGTATGTGTAAGTTATAGTATTTGTATTAAATAGTTAAGTTACTTACGTAGCCATCAAATGTGTTAGGTCCGGCGATAGAAATGTTTAATGATTGCCAGCCTGGAATAAAATTAGGACCTCTTACATTGCGAAACACTCTACCGATAGGAATATCGTTTCCTTCTGCATTGGATTGAAATACAATTAAAGTCAGTTGATCAACTGTTGATATTGGATCAATATACGAATTAACTTCCAACATTCCTCCTGCAGTCATCGGGAAATTGATAGATGATATGCAGCTGAAGCCTGATAGTGGTGTTATGAAACGCGTACTTGTTGGATGAGGACTATTGATGTTCACTGAGGAGTATTGTTTTACATCCCATGGGGACTGTCCATCACACACTGTAGGAATGTTGGAGAATTTGTCTTCAAACCTATTTTCTAAATCAAAAGTCACGCAGTCCTGATTGAAAGCTTCAGTAGTCGTTGGTGCTGTAGTAGTAGGTAGTTTGGTAGCAGGTGTTTTGGTAGTGGTAGGTGGTTCTATTGTAGTAGTTGCTTCGGTGGTAGTAGATGTTTTTAAAGAAGTAGGTGCTTCAGTAGTAGTTGTTGTTTCAGTTGTGGTAGTTGATTCTGGAGTAATAGGTGCTTCAGTAATAGTTGTTGTTACAGTTGTGGTAGTTGCTTCTATAGTAGTAGATGCTTCAGTTGAAGTGATTGCTTTAGTAGTTGTAGTTAGTTCAGTAGTGGTGGGTGTTTCAGTATTAGCAGCTGTGCTAGTAATAGGCACTTCGGCAGTAGTTGTTTTGACTGTAGTAAGTGCTTCGGTAGTTAATATAGTTTCAGTAGTTGTAGGTTTAACAGTTGAAACCGCGTCATCATATATAATGCATGCATCTTTTTCGTACAGTGGAGGTATATAGCGAAAAGAATCTATCCAAAGAATTGGATTCATTGAAGTTGAGGACGACTGAAATGTTACCTGGAAAAAATATATAAAAATTAACTTACAATGTGGTGGTGTGCGGTGAGGATAATTTAACACCTACTTACATATTTACTATACTCTAAGAGTCAGCGACAGCCAGAAATTCGTCGTTTTATAAAAGTTCAAAGTTTGTCAGCTTATGCTCCTACCATAATAGTAAATAGAACGGTAGCCAAATATGGAGTTTGGAGTGTAGTTACTTTGGAAACCAGCCTCAACCGTACGAGTATAAAGTGTATTTTTTTAAATTTCACTCGGCATAATATGGGGAATTATATCCACATTCGCCAGACTCTTGGCTTTATGGCAACTCCTAAAGTTGCTATGAAGCCAAGAATCAAGTTTTATCTTTTTCTTCTTTTGTTTAGAGTAAAAAAGTGAATTTCAAAGGTTTGCCGCTAAGTGACTGGTGACTTTGAATAGAATTTCTCATATTATATGTTGAACACTTTGCTTAGCTCGTGGTTCAGATATAGAACCTGCACTCGCATACTCGCAGCTAAGAACACTTTTGCAGCTTTGCTATTTAATAACTATAAGATATGTATAATCATCATCATCATCATCATATCAGCCGATGGACGTCCACTGCAGGATATAGGCCTTTTGTAGGGACTTCAAAACATCACGATACTGAGCCACCTGCATCCAGCGAATCCCTGCGACTCGCTTATGTCGTCAGTCCACCTGGTGGGGGGTCGGCCAACACTGCGCTTACTAGTGCGGGGTCGCCATTCCAGAACTTTGGGGCCTCAACGTCCATCGGCTCTTCGAACTATGGGCCCCGCCCATTGCCACTTCAGCTTCGCAACTCGTTGAGCTATGTCGGTGTGTATATGTATAATAATATGAAGGTATAGGATAAGAAGAAGCTATATAAGATATATGAAGGTAATAAAAAATAAAAACAAACGCCCCGAGTTATCACCCGCGTTGTTCCTTTTATTCATGGGAATTTTACGTACGTTACGTTTACCTAAATTATCTTTTATTATTTTGTACAAAAATCTTGCGTTTTTGCTGGCAGGGCTTCCTAAAACAATATTTATCACAGCATATCACAAACTTTATTTCATTAAAATATTAGTGTAGAATTTACTTACATATCCTTCAAAGCTGCCAACCCCATTGATGGTTATGCTTTTGATTTCCCAACTTTGCTGTGACGTCGACAGGTTTGGATCCCTGTTAATGACCAGATCGTTTTCTCCATTAACTTGGTATACTATAATAGTTATTTGATCGTGCATTGACACCGGTTGTGTATATAAGTTTACTTCTAACGTACCGCCTGCAGTCATTGTGAATTTAAACGAAGATATGCAGCTCTGGCCAGGCTGGGCTTTGATGAAAACAGTGCTTTTTGGATGCGGTCCTTCTACAGTTGAGTACTGTTCGAGCTTCCACTTGGACATTTGGGAGCACATCCCGTAGGCGTTGGTAAAGTTGTCCTCGAAGTCATTTTCGAAATCCGCTGTGATACATTTGTCACATTTCACATAGCTGCAAGCAATGAGAAACAAAACACAATAACGATACATGGCTAATCTACGTTCAAAGAGTTGTGATACTATATCAATATTAGGTTAATTTTTTCGATTTTATATGGCGATTGTTGTTCATATAGATAAACTACTGGATAAGATATCATTCTCAGTAGAAATTTGTTGCATTCGAATTTTAACTAATCCGAGCTTCCTCAATAAAGTGGATCCCTATAGACACACGAACAATTTAGAGTTCCGCAGTGAAATGCATAATCACAATGATGCTTTTAACTATAATTATAATGACTTTATCTAGATTCTAGACACATTTTATACCTAAGTTTGTCGTCTATACGACTACCATACTTGGAAGCCCTACTCGACTGCGTTAGCATTATCGTATAATTGCATTACTCGCTCTGCTATCGAAAAGATCATCATCATCATCATCATTAGCAACTCAAATTCGGCTCACTGTTGAGCACGAGTCTCCTCTCAGAATGAAAGGGGATGTGGTCAACAATCCACAATGCTGGCCCAATGCGGATTGGCAGACTTCACACACTAAAGAATTTAAAAAAAATCTTAGGTATGAAGGTTTCCTCACGATGTTTTTCTTCATCGTTTGAGACACGTGAAATTTAATTTCTTAAAATGTATTGTTGTTGATTTGAACCTACACCATCCGAATCGAAGACAGAGGTCATCTACAATGGGCTATCACGGCAAATTTTCAGACATTTGATTTCCTATTAATTCACAAACAGATCTCTGAATCGAAAAATTATGTCCACACCCTAATACAGATACTAGTCATGAAAAAATCACATACATGCACACTAATGGCTAATTACAGTTTCCTAGTAAGAACAGCCGTAGGTTTTACTAGGGTAGGCACTATACATACAAATTTTACAATTTCCTAAGAAAAATTCTTCCTTCAATTCAGGTACCTACGTAATTAATCCTTAGGGTATGCACTGCGTTTACGCATCTACGAAGTGCACGCCACTGTAGACGGATATGAAGAAACTCACAGTTTATTCCTAAACGATTCCTTGTTGACTTAAAATTAGCTATAACTTTTAGATATTAATAATTAAATCAGTCTTGTAAGTATTATTTTCTATAATCGCCCAGCTGCTCTGCTCAACTGACAGCTGACGTTATCGCCAACTACAAGATGGCCGATAATAAATCGAAGTAGCTCTAAGTTAATTAAATTGAAACAGCATACCGAGAGAAAATGGCATTTGCTAGCGGAAGCACTGACTTGTTTTATTTAAATTCTGTTTCTTCCATTAAAACAATAAATGTTGTTTTGAAACACTATTTTCTGTAACAAGGCTTTACCATTTTAAATACCTATTTTAAAATAATTTGTGTAAAAACACATCCTGAGGCACAGAAATTATAGTCATTAAAAGCCTGAGATTCGATTAAATTTGCATATCTTGTGCAACTTACAATGCAATAATCTATACTAATATTAAATGCAATAATATATACTGAAATTTGTTTGTTTGGTTGAACGCACTAATCTCAGGAACTACTCGTCCGATTTGAAAAATTCTTTAAGTGATAGATAACCCATTTATCGAGGAAGGCTATAGGCTATATATTATCCCCGTATTTATACGAGAACAGGAACTACGCGGGTCAAACCGCGCGGCGTAAGCTAGTGTTCAATAAATGACCGTGTACTGTTTATATGCCGTAGAAGTGGATGCAAGAGCAATACTAGCAAAATCTCTCTATAACCTTCGCCTCACGATAACTCCAGCAAGTTATTTATTAAAACGGGTGTCCAAAGCTGTTCTAATAGGATCCTATCAAAATTGGCTGGGCAGGGAGAATAAGACAAGCAGAAAAGGGGAGTGTTGAGGGTCACAATTTCCGGGCTCTTCCGCAATTTTTCTCACTGTCACTCTCAAAGTGAATCCATGGAATGATAAGATATTCGTCTCTTATCAAGCTGGTCTTGCGGTAGAGGAACTCTAGTATGAAATATAATAAATACATAGAATTTGGGCTCCTTTGTTTGTGTAAACAATATGGTATTACAAGCTATACAATTTCGTTATTTTTACTTAAGAGATAAAACGTCGTTTGTTTATCAAAAAGTAGGTTTAATTGTGGATATACGGTCGTAAAATTTGTTATGGTAGGTATAGGAACCTGACCTGGTTAGTACTATGACTATCTTGCTGCCGTTTGATAGCAAAGAATGCAGTGGGTGATATATATTTTGTGGAGGAGAAAAACAGTCGCAGGGATTCGCTGGATGCAGGTGACTCAGGATCGTGATGTTTGGATGTTCCTTCAAAAGGCCTTTGTCCTGTAGAGGACGTCCATCGGCTGATATGATGATGATCATGATGAGGTGTATGCTAGGGGTAGGGTAGAAGTATTGTTGGGATAGGGTTGTAAGTATTGTAAGGGTAGGTTATGTGTATGGTAATTGGTAGATTTTGATTAATCCTGCTACCAGACAAAACAACGTTTGCCGGGTCAGCTATTATATATAAAACATTCGATATATACATAAAAGAGAATGAAATAGGGATTGAAAGTTAACATCGATTTCCACGAGGACGAAGTCGCGGGCGTCTGCTAGTACAGTATAGATGACATTTTCTCAATTGATTTGGTGTTTATTTTGATAGGTTGATAATAAAGACCAAAATAGTGAATAGACCAGCAGATCCTGGGTTATTATTAAGTGTTATATAAAGTTCAAAGTGAATTTAAATTATCTTCTGTCTTGATTAGTGAGTCTAATGCAAAGATTAAAACTATCAGCTTCGCCGAGACATGCTAATATAAAAGCTTCATTAATCCGAGGGGCGAAAATAATTTTAGGTTTGGTGGGAATTAATTACAGGCCTGTCCCTGCCTAACGTTATCTTGAAATTTGAGGATTTGGTACCATCGATATACTCGTAAGTAGATACGTACAAATATTACAGAAAGTAGAGATAAGACGAAAGTCTTCGATCAGTGCGTGTTGCCAGTGATGACCTACGGATCCGAGACTTGGTCGCTGACTATGAGCCTTAATTTAGAAGGCTCAAAGTCACTCTGCGTGCGATGCAGCGAGCTATGCTTGAAGTTTCTCTGCGTGATCGAATTAGGAATTCGATTCGAAGATCCGACGGACGTTGGGGTCCCAAGGTGCTGGAATGGCGACCCCGCACCGGAAAGCGCAGTGTTGGTCCACTCCGCACTAGGTGGACCGGGGATATCAAGCGAGTTGCAGGGAGCCACTGGACGCTGGCTCGAGACCGTTGTGCTTGGAGGTCCATGCAAGAGTGTGTCCAGAAGTGGACGTCAATCGGCTGATAAGGTAAGGTAGGTATTACAGCAGGTCGGTAAAGATCGGTTTTCACCTTTGTACAAAAACTGTATCATCATTATTGATGATATACTGTAATTTTTTGAGTTCTGTGATAGCCCAGTGGATATGACTTCTGCTTTCGATTCGGAGGGCGTCGGGTCAAATCCGGTCCAGGGCATCCTCATCCAACTTATCAGTTATGTGCATTTTTAAAAATTAAATATCACGTGTCTCAAACGGTGAAGGACAAACATCTTGAGGAAACCTGCATACCTAAGATTTTTCTTAATTCTCTACGTGTGTGAAGTCTGCCAATCCACATTGGCAAGCGTGGTAGACTAAGGCCTAACCCCTTTCATTCTGAGAGAAGACTCGTGCTAAACAGTGAGCCGAATATGAGTTGCTAATGATGATGATCATCATCATCATCTTTTGCGATAGTAGAACGAGTAATTCAATTGATAAAGCTATCGCAGTCGAGTGGTATAGTCGACAAACTTATAAAATGTGTTTAGATAAAGTTGTTAGTTAAAAGCACTATTGTGATTGGATAGGATATCCCCTATCACCCCCCTATAGGTGAGTATAGGATGTAAAGCTATCGCAGTCGAGTAGGGCTTCCAAGTAATGGTAGTAGTATAGACGACAAACTTAGGTATAAAATGTGTCTAGAATCTAGATAAAATCATTATAATTATAGTTAAAAGCACCATTGTGATTATGCATTTCACTGTGGAACTCTAAAATGTTCGTGTGTCTATAGGGATCCACTTTATTGAGGAAGTTCGGATTAGTTAAAATTCTAATGCAACAAATTTCTACTGGGAATGATATCTTATCGAGTAGTTTATCTATATTACTTACGTAACGTGATACCCCAGTGGATATGACCTCTGGCTCCGATTCCGGAGGGTGTGGGTTCGAATCCGGTCCGGGGAATGCACCTTCAACTTTTCAGTTGTGTGCATTTTAAGAAATTAAATATCACGTGTCTCAATCGGTGAAGGAAAACATCGTGAGGAAACCTGCATACCAGAGAATTATCTTAATTCTCTGCGTGTGTGAAGCCAATCCGCATTGGGCCAGCGTGGTGGACTATTGGCCTTAACCCTCTCATTCTGAGAGGACACTCGAGCTTAGCCGAATATGGGTTGATGACGATTACTTAACTACTCGTAAGGCAGTATTGTAAAAATATATTTTAACTATGATACCTTCATTCAGCTTCGTGAACCACACTAAACCCTACTAACTTATTATCTTTTGTTTATCATATCAATGATTTTAAGCTTTGAATTCTCTTAACCCATGTCTCCATAAAACTTACCCTAACATGTACCTACGAAGAAAGCACAAATTTAATAGTGACTATAACATTGGTCTACACCAATTTCGTACATGTGACTTACACGATAGGGTTCATTTTTGATAAATTTATACCGTTCTCACCTTCGAACGGGTTAACGTACAAAACAAGGGTCTAATGAAAGGAAAGTCCTGTATAGGAGCCCACCATTTTTTTATTATAGACGAGATGCCCTAATATGCTTTAAAAGTTTATATTTCGGCTAATCCAGGACTGCCCACAGATTAATCAATAATAGGCAGATGGAGCGTACGGAACACGATGGTGTCGTAGTCCCTCCAAATACAAAATTCAAAAACGAATACATTCTCGAATCAGTACGACAAGAAGCGTCGCATCAGTAACTTCAATATTATTCAAGAAAAATGGCGTCTTATGTTTTTAAATATTTTAAAAACTGTTTACAAAAACTAAAGACATAAGATAAGGTATTTTTTATAGGTAATTATTAGTATATATTAATTTATTTACGTAATTGTTGTTAGTTTTAAATGTTGAAATACAAATTATGAAAAAAGTTAGTATAAGCGGATTTCAAGGAGATGCGTGACGTTTTTTTTATGGATTTGAGCGGCTTCACCACGCTGCTTGTGAATACTGACTCTGTATTATATTAACTCTATGGGACTGCCTAAACCATGACATTATAAATGTTATAAACCTATTTCTAGATCATTCTATTGTTGAAAGCCAAAAAATATATAAGATACCACAAATACTCGTAATGGGTAAATATAAAATTTACACCATCTACAATCTACAAAATGTTCTAAAATGTTAAATCATAGAACGCAAGACTTTCGATACGGCCTTCCGAACCGGTAGAATCTTTACAAATAGTCAACTGACGTATCAAAAGTGCTTGTAAAGTGAGCCTACTTGAAATAAATGAATTTTGATAATTGACAATAGTATTACTATTGATTTTCTTATCATGTTAATAAGAAACAAAAATATCATCCATCTAATCTTTGAATCTACCTACTGGGTATTTACAAAAGTTTTGCACAGAAATAGGTACGTCATCATCATTATTCACAACCCATTTTTACCCGACTACGACGAAGCCAAAAGGAAGGAATTTTGGCAGAAGTATGTATGATTGTATGTTCCAACTACTGAATCGATTTTACTGAATGAGGTGTCAAAAGATTAGTAATAATAGCAGTAAACGTAAAATAAAGTAATAAACCGCCGCAAGAACCAGCTCATGACTAAGAGCCCCGTATGGGTTCGAAGCTAGTCTGGCGTACTCCGACCTAATATCACGTGAGTTTGAGACGTGTTTCATAATCAATTAAGATAGTTCTTAGACATGTTTGATGAAGTTAGTTGAGCCGTTTAAAAGTTGTAGGGGGTGAAAGTTGGGAAGAAATAACCAAATTTATCTGCAAATATACTCGAGTGGGGTCTCAAATAACAGCGCATTGAAAGAGAATGTTGATGTCATGATCGAGAGTGTAGTTAAAAATTTAATGACATTCAGAGGTTTTTCAAAAATTTCATTTTCATGTTATATTTGCACAAAAAAATAGGAAGCCACTCCATTCGACGCAGTTTTAAAAACCATTTTCACATAAGCAACTTTATTGAGGCAATCTTGACTTTTAACACTCGTGAAGGGACTCGGTCAAGTCATAACCTACATTTAACGGTCGCCCCTCGGCCTATTCCCAGTAAATTATAGAGGAATAAAATATCGGTGACAAGAAAGAAAAGTTACAGCCACTAAAGGGGCCGAGGGACAGACGACGGACACACAAGATTTTATTACACGAAACACAAAAGACAGGACCCTCCCACGTTATTCTTTGGGGACTAGAGACAAACAAAAAATTGCAGTCGAGAGAAAAATATGTCACCACCAGAGATACATTTCTCTTCTTACTTTGTTTAGCGAAATGATTTATACACCCAGTTTCTGAACGGCTGATCAAGCTAACGGATAATTAAGAATACTTTGGCATTAGTTGAGTTTTTGTGACAGAACTCGTCCAGTACACCCTTGCTTGCCTTGTATACACATTTCTGCGTTCCGGTTTGAAGGGTTTCATCATCATCATATTTTCATTCATCATGTTACGTTTCGCTAGCTATGAGATTATATAATGATGAATTTTCTCATTTAGACCTAAGTTTTATAATACTCCTGTACTCACTATTTCCGATGTTCAATGCTCAAAACTCTGTATAATATTTTTAATTACTTTTTCGGCAATGTATTGTCTATTGTGATTGTATTTTCTTACTAGTTTATTGTTGTTTTGTAATGACTGTTTTTGCCAAAATAAAATGAAATAAAATAAAAAAATCATCATATCAGCCGATGGACGTCCACTGCAGGACATAGGCCTTTTGTAGGGACTTCTAAACATTACGATCTTGAGCCGCCTGCATCCAGCGAATACCTGCGACTCGCTTGTCGTCAGTCACCCTGGTGGGGGATCGACCAACACTGCACTTTCTAGTGCGGGGTCGCCATTCCAGTACCTTGGGACCCCAACGTCCATCTGCTGGTCGAAATATGTGCCCCATCCACTTCAGCTTCGCGACGCGTTGAGCTATGTTGAAGGGTTTGCTTACCGGTAATAACAAGCACATGAGGTTTAACACCTAGGCATACATTAGTATACACAATGTAGGACGTATAATTTAATTACCCTGTGGCACTGACATGTGACCAACAATCTAGTGAAGAGATATAGATTAAAATCGACCAATAGCGGTGCAGCTCTTTCATTGCGTTCGTACGAGAGATATGGGACTGGGGCAAATCCTACGCCATTGGACGAATTTTTGTCTTTATTTCTCTTCGTCGTCATCAACCCATATTCGGCTCACTGCTGAGCTCGAGTCTCCTCTCAGAATGAGAGGGGTTAGGCCAATAGTCCACCACGCTGGCCCAATGCGGATTGGCAGACTTCACACACGCAGAGAATTAAGACAATTCTCTGGTATGCAGGTTTCCTCATGATGTTTTCCTTCACCGATTGAGACACGTGATATATAATTTCTTAAAATGCACACAACTGAAAAGTTGGAGGTGCGTGCCCCGGTCCGGATTCGAACCCACACCCTCCGGAATCGGAGGCAGAGGTCATATCCACTGGGCTATCACAGCTCTCTATTTCTCTTCAATGGTCGCATATTAGCATAATATGTGTAGTTCTGCAAGAGCTCTTTTTAATCACAATTTTTACAAGCGCCGTCGACACATGCCCAAACAAATGTAACAAAAAAACTAACAGTTTTATAACAAAAATGGAACTAGTTTTTGTAATGTATTGTAGGTAGTTCAATAATAAATGTATGCAAGCAACTCAATAAAGTCAGTCTGAGTTCAACCGCCATTGTGTTTTACTTAACAATTACAGTTTTCTGTCAAATGGATCTGGTCAAGTTACGCAATTACCTCTCGATTGGTAAATATTTATATTCGATGGTGTAAGTTATCATAGTATCATATACTGGAGGATGCCTAAAGCTCGCCATTGAGGGTCAATTATTCTCACGTTTCTGAATAGCAAACGTCAGTACCCACGCGGCATACTATTCAAGTCATGTACGCAGTGACTAACACATGATCAATTATAGTCGTGGGTGCTACAGAAACCTAAGAATAATTGACCGTTTGTGGCCAGCATAAGTACGAGTAGATATATTGTAATGTATGTAAAATATTCAATAGTTTCTTTTTCTTTCTCTATATTACATTTTATTTTTTTAAATTAAATGATAGATTTACTGCCTTCCATTATTAATAATTACGTTATTAAATAGAAAATTAATTATAGCGACGGTAAGCGAAAATTTCGTGGAAAGATCGAAAGTGTTAATTAATGACAAATGTGAACAAATTAATAACACTCAACTTGATAAATTCGCTGTATTTGTTATTAAGTTTTAAAGCATAACAAAATTGGGTGACTCTCGTTAAATTATTATTAACTATGTTTCAGAATTAACTGTGTAAAATGTACATATACAATTGTATTCGAAAAAAATTTTTGACGGCCTTCGTGGCGCAGTGGTCTTACAAGACGGAGGTCCTGGGTTCGATCCCCGGCTGGACCGATTAAGGTGTACTTAATTGGTCCAGGTCTGGCTGGTGGGAGGCTTTGGCCGTGGCTAGCTAGCTAGTCACCCTACCTACAAAGTTTTTCATTCCTCTAAGAAATTTTCAGTTCAAATTCTCAGCCCTGAGTTGGGAATTTGTTGGTATTGAACCCCTGTGCCTTGGATAGCACGTTAAGCCGTTGGTCACCTGATAGTGTTGGTTAATGAATCTAATAGACTACAAACCCTTGAACAAAAATTACATGTAAAATGACCCAATGTGAATAATGCTTAGAAGGCTGTTGCTATATCAGAAAATAACTCTAAATACTATAATGTTATTTCTGAGCGGTACAGGTGAGTACGCGAGTGAAAAGTAAGGTTTACGACCCTTATATTTCGACGCCTGCGCTGTGAAAATGTACGGCGTTTTCGGGTAAAGTATCTGTGTAAGTGTACTCACCACTGTACCGCTCAGAAATGACGACATAGTGTTCAGAGTTGTTTTCTGACATAGTAACAGCCTTCTAAGCGTTATTCACGTTGGATCATTTCACAGGTAATTTTTATTCAAGGGCTTGCAGTCTATAACATTATCAACCTAAGCCCGCCACCCGCATTGGAGTAGCGTGGTGGGTTTTGCTCCATATACCTCTCCTTTAAGTAGAAAGGCTTCACCCTCTAGTAGGCTCAAATAGGCTGATAATGATAACACAGTGCAGCATGTAAGGAGAAAAGAGTGAGGAAAGATTTTGAAGATAATTGTGTGTTAGACGAGTCGCGAAGCTGAAGTGGCAATGGGCGGAGTACATAGTTCGAAGAGCCGATGGGCGTTGGGGTCCCAAGGTGCTGGAATGGCGACCCCTCACCAGGTGGACTGACGACATCAAGCGAGTCGCAAGTATTCGCTTGATGCAGGCGGCTCAGTATCGTGATCTTTGGAAATCCCTACAAAAGGCCTATGTCCTGCAGTGGACGTCCGTCTGCTGATATGATGATAATGATGATGATATATCTTGGATATATGAAGACCAGAACACAAGTACTTACTCGTAGTTATCTCACGGCGCCACTTCATAAACTATCTGCCATTACCCCAACGAGAGTTTAAGTCTGTGGCGAATGAAAGGCAGAGAGCGAAACACCTACATAAAGGCGGTGGCATTATTCATGAGGCTATTTATTTGTATTGCTTACTTACCTTCTCTGTTTTAGAGTTCCGCAGTCTACATAGACAAGGAAACCCTTTATTTTAAACCTTCAGTATAACACTGGCGCCCGCGAACTATGCCTAACATTTTGCTTTTTGGATAACAATTTTTCTTATTGTTAAATACTTATATTTTATAGAGGTAAAATTTGTGATAATCTCTGAATTTACAGAACTGGTTTTAAAAATTCTTTTACCACTAGAAAGTCACATTATTTGTGAGTGTCATAGGCTAGTTTTTAGCCGCGTGTTATCATGGGAATGGGAACTATGTGGGTGAAACTGCGGCGCGTTGACTAGTCTGTTATAAAAAACAAAACAAACGTATAAGACTGCTTGCACCCTGTACAAACGCATTATAATCCACTGAGTCTGACTGCAACAACATGGGCAAAACAAAAATAATGTGTAATGCTCATGTATCGCTCCACCCAGTTATAGTTGAGAACGCTGCACTCGAAATTGTAGACGAATACATATACCTAGGACATATGATCCAGTTAGATAGGTCCAATTTCGAGAAAGAGGTGAACCGTCGAATCCAACTCGGCTGGGCTGCATTCGGGAAGCTTCGCGACATCTTTTCGTCCGAAATTCCTCAGTGCCTGAAGACAAAAGTCTTCGAACAGTGCGTGTTGCCAGTGATGACCTATGGTTCCGAGACTTGGTCGCTAACTATGGGCCTCATAAGAAGGCTTAGAGTCACACAGCGGGCGATGGAACGAGCTATGTTAGGAGTATCTCTGCGTGATCGAATCAGAAATGAGGAGATCCGCAGAAGAACCAAAGTCACCGACATAGCTCAACGAGTTGCGAAGCTGAAGTGGCAATGGGCGGGGCACATAGTTCGAAGAGCCGATGGACGTTGGGGTCCCAAAGTGCTGGAATGGCGACCCCGCACTAGTAAGCGCAGTGTTGGCCGACCCCCCACCAGGTGGACTGACGACATCAAGCGAGTCGCAGGGATTCGCTGGATGCAGGCGGCTCAGTATCGTGATGTTTGGAAGTCCCTACAAAAGGCCTATGTCCTGCAGTGGACGTCCATCGGCTGATATGATGATGATGATGATGATGAGTCTGACTGAGTTAAGATTAGTGCCATTAGTTAGACAAGCAGGCTGAATGGAATTATAATGATTAGTTATCGATTTTGTGTCCGTCTTCTTTTTCAATAACAAAGTCATTGCCTACTCGTATCTGTACCAATAATTTCTAAATTTTGTTATTTATCAAAGAGAATTACCAGTATGTCTCCAGTGACCAATTACTTAGCTTCGTGGTTCAAGAGAAAACTTCAAAGGTCTACCAAAGCCTTCACACGGACAACGATAATCGTTGTATACCATAATCTTAGGCCACGAAACTGTTAATAGGGAGTGACTACGCATAATTCTGATGGTAATCCATAGAAAACATAAATAATACGTTGATACTTGGACAAATTAAGGTCAGGATCTTTGAGACCTGCTATCCCCTAAACCACCACGGCCAAATTTCACAGTGGTCTACCATACCTCGTCGTCATCAACCCATATTCGGCTCACTGCTGAGCTCGAGTCTCCTCTCAGGATGAGAGGGGTACTACTACCATACCTAGTAACTTCTTATAATGGGACATACTTTCAGCTTTTATACAATTATGAACGTTTCACTTAATTAAAGTTTAATTGACTAATGGTATTAAAAATTTAGAAAGCGCAGTGGTGTTCGATCCCTCACCAGGTTGACTGACGACATGAAACGAGTCGCAGGGATTCGCTGGATGCAGGCGGCTCAGGATCGTGATGTTTGGAAGTCCCTACAAAAAGCCTATGTGGACGTCCATCGGCATCATGATTATGATGATGATTAAATTTGTTAAGTTTTAGACACGGACATTTTATTGAAACATATTTACAGGTAGATACAATTGCTCTCCAAAAACAGTCGCAAATGTTTTCATTTTCAGGTTTAATTTAAATAATTCGATTAGCTTTGAATTAACCTTACAGGGTTTTGAAACTCTGTGAGTAAAATAGAAGCTAGGACAATGTGTTAAAGAAGCAATGAAATATGAAGTCCAAATGAAGCAAAACGGTAAAAGAGCTGGGGTTCGATCCCAAATCGATGGACTATTGTCGTATCTAATTCTAACACAGTCTTTTAGACTATTTAGAACGGATATTATGGTTATATAGCTGACACCGCGCGGTTTCATCCGCGTGGTTCCCGTTCCCGTAAAAATAAGAAAATACTATATAGCTATATTCCTTGATAAATGGGCTATCTAACACTGAAAGAATTTTTCAAATCGGACTAGTAGTTCTTGAGATTAGCGCGTTTAAGCAAACAAACAAATTAGTAAAGTTAAAACAAGTTATTTAAGAAACATGTACGGAACACTATTTATTTAGTAAGTGACAGTTGACTTGTTTTGTTTCAGGCGACTGAGTCGGTGTAAAAAGTAAACCTCTTTATCCTGACGCTGTTATGTAAACGCGGAATACCATTTAGATTGACTCCAATTACTTAAACAGTGAGAAATATATTTAGGGGATGAAAATGCGAATATCTTTGTGTTGTTAATTCTATGTACACCATTTTCTACTTTGGTTCAACATTAGTAAAGACTAGCAGACGCCCTCGATTTAGTTCGTGTGGAAATCAATGTAAATTTTCAAGTCCTATTCACCACTTTAGGGGTTGAATATTAAACATTTTTGAATCCCATTATATTTCGTATTATAATGGGATTCGTATTATAAATCTATAATATAAAAATGAATCGCAAAATGTGTTGGTAGTTGGTTGGTAGGGTAGGAGTAGGGTAGAGGTAGGTTAGGGGTAGGGTAGGGGTAGATTAGGGGTAGGGTAGGGGTAGGGTAGGGGTAGGGTAGGGGTAGGGTAGGGGTAGGGTAGGGGTAGGGTAGAGGTAGGGTAGGGTAGGGGTAGGGTAGGGGTAGGGTAGGGTAGGGGTAGGGTAGGGGTAGGGTAGGGGTGGGGTAGGGGTAGAGTAGGAGTAGGGTAGGGATAGTTGAAAGTTTATATCGAGTTTCACGCGGACGAAGTCGCGGGAATCCGCTAGTACACATATATAAATTAAGGACTTTCTAGACAAACTTTCAACCTTATTTCACCTCCTTCTTATTTTATTATCGCAATAAAATTCAGTAGTTTCAGCGTGATGCCCGAATAACAAAAAAAAAACACGGACAGACAGACGGAAAAAGTTCAGTATATTGATTATATAAGTAATCCCCTCCAACAAAAATTTTCAAAATATCTTCAAAGGAAAGAGAGAAAAAAAAAACAATAATTAAAATACATTGCATCTAGCATGATGTGATTATAAAATGGTCTATGTCACTAACATATAACGTGGCTTTCTAGTGGTAAAAGAATTTTCGAAATGGGTTCAGTAGATCGAGGACATATGTTTTCTGTGATAGAGGTTTTTGCTTTATCCATGAGGTTTTATGCCCATAAATGACCACGCTGGGCATGCGGGTTGGTCATTCGCAGTCCTAGACTTTTCGCACCGGTGTCGCTGCTGCCCGACACCGGTCTGTGATACTTGTAAGTCTAGTCGAAATTGAAAATGGTTATACCGCCATTTATCGGTCTCGATGGCGACCCCGCACCGGAAAGCGCAGTGTTGGTCGACCCCCCACTAGGTGGACAGAGGACATCAAGCGGATTGCAGGAAACCGCTGGATGCTGGCGGCTAGAGATCGTTATGCTTGGAGGTCCATGCAAGAGGCCTATGTCCAGCAGTGGACGTCCATCGGCTGAAAATGATGATGATGATGATGATGATAGAGGTTATCACCTACAACACCACAAACTTCACCTCTTTATAAAATTAGTATAGTTTTTGATTTTCCAACAATTCAGAACTACCCGAAAGTAGGTAGGTATTAGAAATCTTTAAGGTATTCAATTTTGTGAAATCGGATGTTCGCTCTGTAGCGAACCAATCGTAAAAGCGCTTTCATTCCTAGATCTGAAGATTAAGGTCGGAAATATACCTACTAGTTTCTGCCCGGAATACCATTCGCGTGAACCTTCTGTTTTTACCCTGACGTAATGATTCTCTGTCATAATATAATATATTTTTTGCGAAATATTAACCGACTAGCAGCGCATGCAACGGAAGCTTTTATAGTCAGGGATCCGTTGGACATTTTGTACAGCTGATTTTTTTTATTATTTACAATTTAGCCCTTGATAACAATCTCACCTGATAGTAAGTGATGATGTAATCTAAGATTGGAGCGGGCTAACTTGTTGGAAGAAGGATGAAAATCCACAACGCTTTCGGTTTCTTTACGACATCGTACCGGAACGCTAAATCGCTTGGCGGTACGTCTTTGTCGGTAGGGTGGTAACTAGCCACGGCCGAAGCCTCCCACCAGCCAGACCTGGACCAATTAAGAAAACCTCAATCGGTCCAGCCGAGGATTGTACCCAGGACCTTAGTCTTGTAAATCCATCACACATACCACTGCGCCACGGAGGCCGTCAAAATCTTAAATCTTTCTGTTGCTTAATTAATAGTTTACAAATTACCTATAACTTAACAACCACAATGTCCTACAAATTGCTTTGTACATTATCTCGTTCCTACGTTCAGAAATTGTCATTTCCTGGTAACTCAGTTTTTTTTTAAAGAATATTTGCCATATCTCTTGTTTATAATATGACCAATATTCCCATTTCCCTCCAACTAGTCGGGAAAGACTGTGCTAGGAGTGGGTACGACAATAGATTAACGGGGCGGGGATCGAACCACCACCCTTCGGTGATGAGTCCGACCGCTCTTACCGTTGAGCTATAATGTATGTAATGTAATGTAATATATGAGTTAGTTACCAGAATCAAGAATTTTCGTAAATAAAAAAGTTGATAGGCTCATCGAGATGAGAGCAACTCGCGGAAAATTAACTTGATAGTAATGAGTTGTAAAAAATGACCTAAGGATCCCGGATCAATATCAATAGCAATTCCATTTTCCCATTTTTGATACATCGATGCTTCGCTGCTATTGGTCGCAGCGTGATGTTATATAGCTTTAGACATATATATAACATGACTTTCTATTGGTAAAAGAATTTTGAAAATCGATTCAGTCGATCCAGAGATTACCCCCTACAACTTCACAAACACAAAAACCTTTTTTTAAATATTATATTTATATTCAATGAGCATTTTTAAACGGATAAAATCATCACCATCACATCACTGTCAACCCATATTCGGCTCACTGCTGAGCTCGAGTCTCCTCTCAGAATTAGAGGGGTTAGACCATTAGTCCACCACGCTGGCCCAATGTGGATTGGCAGACTTCACACACGCAGAGAATTAAGAAAATTCTCCGGTGTTCAGGTTTCCTCACGATGTTTTTCCTTCAGCGTTTGAGACACGTGATATTTAATTTCTTAAAATGCACACAACTGAAATGTTGGTGGTGCATGCCCCGGACCGGATTCGAATCCACGCCCTCCGGAATCGGAGCCAGAGGTCATATCCACTGGGCTATCACGGCTCTTAATGTTGGTCAGATCATAGTTTAGGTAAGAAGAGGAAGCAACTGATATGGACTTGAAAAAATATTCAAGTGGCCAAATGAAAGCTCTTCTGATTGCGAGTGTCTCAATTAGCCCTTTGGTTATTACATCAAATACTATCGAAGAAGCCACTGTCATTCATTTTATATTCAATTATGCGGCATGGGTACTATAGCGCACTATATTTAGCCGCAAGAAGATCTTATAAATGAGTATCTGTTTATTCTTTTACTAGCTGATGCCGCGCGATTTCTTCCGCCCGATTCTCAAGTTCTCGTAGAAATACGGGGATAATATATAGCCTATAGCCTTTCCCAATAAATGGGCTATCTAACACTGAAGAAATTTTTCAAATCGAACCAGTAGTTCCTGAGATTAGCGCGTTCAAAGAAACAAACAAACCCTTCAGCTTTATAATATTAGTAAAGATAAAGTTTTTTAATGTCTTCTGTAGGACAATTTTGCTATTGCTGCATTTTAAAATAAAATAAAAATCTTTTATTTCGACTTACAAGGGGGGTCATAGTAGTGTTAGTTAACAATATACATAATTTAGGTGTTACTACAATACTTAAGCCTACTTATATCTACTCAAAATCTGTGACAGGAACGACTTGTCAGTGATTCAAACACTGACAGTCGAGCCTGTCAGCAAACGCCCCCAGGACGCTGCTGGAGCTGGTTTGCATGTCTCCTATGTTTTTTGTTTTTTTTTTATACTCAGTGACAAGTTAACCCTTGACTGCTTAATCACCTGATGTTAAGTATCCAGGCAGTCTAAGGTAAAAGAGTGACTTAAGGGACTATTTAAAAGAGGTACAAAACTTTTCTACCCATATCTCTGACGGTTTCTACTATCATACATACCAGAGAGCTTTCTGCGTGTCTGCGTGCGTGAATTCTAATAGCTCCGCATTGGGCACGCGTGGTGGACTATTGGCCTAACCCCTCACATTCTGAGAGGAGACCCGAGCTCAGCAGTGAGCCGAATATGGGTTGATGATAAAAGTTCTACTACCTCAGTAACTTTTTCTAAGACTAACATCGTGGTTTTTTTTAAATGCTTAACTTTGTTTTTTATTCAAATAAATGATCATTAACTTAAATAAGTGGGTGCGTTAAGGTAAAGTAACTGACGCAGATAAAAACCGTAGTGCGTTGTGGTACTTTGAGCTTCTTCAAGTTCTCAGTTCAGAAATGAGTAATTTGAATATGAATGGTCGTGATTTAACCGCGCGCCTTATTCAGTTTGCCCAAGATGTGCGCTGTTTGACATTCAGAAACCTTTGCTATTTGAAACTGTTCTTAGGTGCGCTTGATATTCAAATACGGAGTATGAAACGTGGTAATACGCGTACATGCTTAGATTTCCTAATTATATAGAGAATTTGCATTTTACGTAGAGCAGAGTGAATATGTTATCAACCCATATTCAGCTCACTGCTGAGCTCGAGTCTCCTCTCAGAATGACAGGGGTTAGGTCAAGAGTCCACCACGCTGGCCCTAGACTTCACACTCGCAGAGAATTAAGAAAATTCTCTGTTAAGCAGGTTTACTTACGATGTTTTTTTACTTCACCGTTTGAGACACGTGATATTTAATTTCTTAAAATGCACACAGCTGAAAAGTATTTGATGCATGGCCCGCACCGAATTCGAACACACACCCTCCGGAATCGGAGGCAGAAGTTATATCCACTGGGCTATCACGGCTCTCTTTGGAGGGAATATGTAGTGGATGATTATACTCGTAATACTCTCATAGTGTACAGGCGATCTCAATATTCAAAGGTTAAAAGTTCCGACATTGAACCCGACAAAAGATTTTGAGATTATTAAACTGAATGACTATCCTTCACCAAAAGGGACCTATGAATCTCAAAATTACGAAACTGAGAGATTCACACGGCATTGTAATTAATTTCCAACGAACTCGAGATTTATATTTTAGGGTTTACCCTCGGGATAATGAAACTATAAATTCGCACGTCTTGTTCCCTTAGATACTTGTAGTTTTAATCTTTGACTTAATATCTTAAGACCATTAATTATGTGCGGTTATATAACTTTGACACAATTTTTTAGGGTTCCGAACGTACGTAGTACAAAAACGGAACCCTTATAACATAGCTCGCGCACATTTTAATGTATGCCTGTTTTTTCAGAATGTACCAAATCAATCCAGTTGAAATTTGGTACACACATCAATTGGTGTCACCCAAATAAATCATGGGGGGTAAGATGGAAAGTTGATAAAAAAAACTTTTGAAAAGTTGAAAAAAAAAAACAATAATCTTTGATAAGATTCTATGGTAACAGACAGATAGACAGCATTACATTCGCATTTATAATATTAGTATCCCATACTACATGATAAAAATCTTGACATTTCATTCATCATGGATTTTGCATTTCTTTAGGTGATCTATGAATAAAAAACATGGCCACAATTGCATTTTAATGATAAATTATACGAGTATACAAATATTATATTTTTGTTAAAATGGATTACAGACTTAAAATGTATTATCTAAAGAATTTTTTTATTTTAATAAGCAAAATAGATACAAAGAGTTTCGGCCTTGCGGTAGTAGTGCTAGTTGAAACGGTTGTTGATGATTTTACTGTTGTGCTTGGTTTTTCAGTTGTACTTGGTTTCTGAGTTGTAGAAATTATAGTTGGTCCTGCAGTTGATATAGTTGTGGGAACTATAGTTGGTATGTCAGTTGGATCGTCTGTAGGAGTTGGTCCCGCAGTAGGACTAGGTGCGGGTGCTATAGTTGGTTTGTCAGTTGGACCGTCTGTAGGAGTTGGTCCCGCTGTAGGACTAGGTGTGGATGCTATAGTTGGTTTGTCAGTTGGACCGTCTGTAGGAGTTGGTCCCGCAGTAGGACTAGGCCTGGGTGCTATAGTTGGTATGTCAGTTGGATCGTCTGTAGGAGTTGATCCCGCAGTAGGACTAGGTGTGGGTGCTATAGTTGGTTTGTCAGTTGGACCGTCTGTAGGAGTTGGTCCCGCAGTAGGACTAGGTGCGGGTGCTATAGTTGGTATGTCAGTTGGATCGTCTGTAGGAGTTGATCCCGCAGTAGGACTAGGTGTGGGTGCTATAGTTGGTTTGTCAGTTGGACCGTCTGTAGGAGTTGGTCCTGCAGTAGGACTTGGTCTGGGTGCTATGGTTGGTGTGTTAGTTGGATCAGCTGTAGGAGTTGGTCCCGCAGTAGGACCAGTTGTGGGTATAATAGTTGGTAATTCAGGTGAATCAGTTGTGAATATTTCATGCGTACTGGCTGTTGGTTCTATTTCAGGTTCATTTGTAGTTGATATATCGTCGTTCGGATATATTATACACGCATCTATATCATATGTTGGCGCAACGTATCGGAATGAGTCTATTAACACAATAGATTTTTCTGAAGCCATTCCAAGGAGAGTTATCTGAAATAAGAAAATTTTCAATAAATAGAAGTAGGTACTATATTTTCATACATATGGCCATGGCCTAAACTATAAATAGAGACCTCGTTCTTCCATTTGGTTATTTTATTTACTTATTCTTTTCTCATTTGCCATTCATACAAGTTCGTCAGTTTAGGATACACTTCGCCCATTTACTCTTGATACTAGACAATCTATTTGCAATGTGTCAATGTGAATATTTTCAATCATTTACTTCTTATCCCAAATAAATAACAGATAAGGGTAATAACAGATAAGGGTAAGGCTAATAGTTATAGTACGAGGTCCAGCATATTCCTTATGCCGGACCTCGTACTATAACTATTATTTTAGTCTTATCACCTTTTTTATTTTTCATTTTTATGAAAAAATGTACCACTCTAAATAAAGGCTCTTATTTTATAATTAAACTTATTAGGCCTATAGTGTAGAAAGTATGACGTCATCGTTTTCCTTGCAGATAAATTGCAGGAATTAGATTGGGTTGGCGCTTGTACACGCGTGCCTAGAAAAGCACGATAAGCCATTGATTTTGCGTGGCTTGGTCAAAGGCTCTCAAGATTAGAATGAACTAGCGGACGACCGTGACTTCGTCCGCATGGAATTTAATTCTTCACAAATCCCTCAGGAACCATGAATTTTTCCGGAATGAAAAGCTTATGTGTTAATCCAGAGTAAAATCAATTTCCATTTCAAATTTTGCCAAATCGGTTCAGTAGTTGCGGCGTTAAAACATCCATACAACTTTCGCGTTTATAATATTAGTAGGATAATTACCAAATTCAATTGGGTGGATACTATTACGTTATCTAACAAAAGAAGTACATTAATAAAACTACTTACATAGCCTTCGTTTGACCCGATACCAACAACTTGTATCCTTATCGTTTGCCAGCCTGGTTGAAAATTGACGTCATTTGGAGATAGGACGGCGTTGCCAACTGTAACATCAGTCGCCCCAGGTCGTGATTGAAACACTAAAAGTGTAATCTGGTCTGATGTAGCAGCGGGTGCCATATACACATTCAATTCCAGCAGCCCAGAACCGGTTATCAAGAACTTGAAAGACGATATACAGCTCAATGTAGTACGAGGTGTTATAAATACATTGCTGTCTCTATGGGGTGGACTTATGGGTAAGGATGAGTAATCGCCGGCATCCCAAGAGCACATCCCTTGACAGATTCCATATGTGTTGGTGAAGTTGACTTTCTCGTTGTCTTCAAAGTTATACGTAACACAATCGTCGGTGATGCACAACACATTGTAGCAAAGGAGGAGAACCAAAAATCCGTAGCGGTGCATGATTGGACCTGTCACGCACTGGATTACACTAATTTAGATGTTCTTTCACATTTGTCACCCACGTTTATAAGATATCTATGAAACGACAAAGTTAATCGGATCTAAAATTTCAATAATCAATCAATTATGTGATTACGTTGGGTTTTGTGGATTATCTATTTAAACCAAAATTAAGGATAATATTACTTTTTGTGAATTAAAATGTACTATTCACGTTATAATGTATTGTTGGAAAATATTTTATACGTAGAGAAAATTATGGTTTTGATTTGGTAGCAGAGCCTTAATAAAGCAGTGTTGATTAGTGTATACATTGCAATTTACTTCGATACTATATTTTTTACGTCTATCACATTTGGTACTTTACTCGTGTGAGTGAGTTAGAATGTTAAAACTATTTGTATTCCAGAGATAGTTATTATATTGTCTATTTAGTTTTTATGCTTGCCAACATCAAGGTTAGGATTTAGGTTACGTGTAAATATAATGGATGTAGTAAAATATCTAGTCACGTTCGGTACTAAAGTTTGGTACACTCAACGTCACTGTAAAAGAGTTTAGATTAATGTTCTATCCATGAGATCTAAGGAGATCTTTACAGTATTTTTTGCGAATCTCACATATTTTATTAAAATAAAAAAAACCGGCCAAGTGCATGACCGGCCACGTGCAATGTAGGGTTACGTAGATTAAATTAGATATGCAGAAACAAATAAAAAATGGTGCTATCACACTCACAATATTTTATTTTTGACGGCCTCCGTGGCGCAGTGGTATGCGCGGTGGATTTGCAAAACGGAGGTCCTGGGTTCGATCCTCAGCTGGGCAGATTGAGATTTTCTTAATTGCTCTAGGTCTGGCTAGTGGGAAGCTTTGGCCGTGGCTAGTTACCACCCTACCAGCAAAGACGTACCACCAAGCGATTTAGCGTTCCGGTGCGATGTCGTGTAGAAACCGAAATTAGTGTGGATTTTTATCCTCCTCCGAACAACTAGCCCGCTTCCATCTTAGACTGCATCATTACTTATCATCAGGTGAGATTGTAGTCGAGGGCTAACTTGTCAAGAATAAAAAAAAAATTTTGAAGACCCATCCAACGATACTATGGGATAGATATATAATAATAATAATAATCGTTTGTTTATCACACAACTTTTACAATTTTTCTTGAGTTCAAGATCGCTGGCGATCCTAGCTAGATTTTACGGATCTGTGGTAAGGATAACCAGCCCTCTCCCCCGGATTAGTTACAAAGATAACAAAAAGTGTAAGTGAATTTTAAACAAGTTTCAGCACTTAACAATAAAACAAAACAAAAACAATTTTGGAGTATATTAGTACGTATTAGTGTGAACGTGATCTTGTGATTGTGTGTGTGTTTTTTTCCTCAGAGGTTTCGGAAAAATATATTTACATCTGAGTTCGATCTGATTACGAAACTACGAAAAAAAAACATTTGATTGCCGCGAATACGCATTCCTTCTAACTTGAGTAATATGACGTAAATAGGTGTAAAATGTGGTCAAGTGCGTGTCGAGCTACGCGCAGTGAAGGGGTTCATAGATTAAGTTAGCACTTTAATCCCTTATGTAATACACAAACATACCGATAACGATACCCCACACCCTGTGATATACGATAAAAAAATCCCCCTCTCTTTGCATGTAGTGTAGGGAAGGAACCCTATAATTTTTTTTCAAATTTTCTATACATGCTCATTCCAATTTCAGCTAGCTTTTTAGTTTTAACAGACACTGAGTTATCTTACTAAAAACTTTATCTTTTTAATAACAACGGATTAGTATGCAATTTTTGATATCCTATTAGGTTTTTTAAGTTGGTCGACTAATACCTATTCTTTAAATAGCTATTGCTTCTTAGCTTTTATAGTTTTCCTTGCAATTTTACTTTATTAGAATATACTAGAAGACACTTTCAAAGATCTATCCAACGATAGAGACAAAAAGTATCTTCTCAAAAGTAGCTTTAATCTTTGTTCCAAGCCTTATGGATATTATTTTTTATTATCGTTAGAAAAGTGTGCCTTTTGTAAAGCCACTAAAAAGGACGTTGAGGCAGACGAATGGGAGGGCCCTTATTATAATTTATATTCGGCTAAATTGTTTTTAAATTGCTGTGCTCTCTCCTCGTATTCTAATTGTCCGAATGAAATAACTTTTAATTACCCCGCTTATAATTTCCACCGCAATTATAATTAGGGTGACATATTTTTTCAATATTATGATTTCATTAATATGTTCGTATGTTAAAATGTCGGGAAATTTAAGTAAATATGCTTAAGTCATTGGAGACTAACATTCCGAAGGACTTAAGTATAAAAGTAGTAAATTAATAAAATGAAAAAAATATTATGACCTAACACATGAACTAACTAAAGCTGCTCTAATAGGATCTTACCAAATTTGGCTAGGCAGGGAGAACTACACGAGCGGAAAAGGGGAGTGTTGATCGGTCGTCAAGGAATTTCCAGCTCTTAAGTCCTGGACTTTGCTCGGAGTTTTTTTCTCTACCACCCGGACCCGGCACCCGCACGGTGAATCCATGAATTGCTAAGATATTCGTCTCACATGAATCTTTCTTTTTAAGCTCACTATAAATATTTCTTTTTAAGCGCACTAGTGGCTAGTTACCACCCTACCGGCAAAGACGTACCGTCAAGCGATTTAGCATTCCGATACGATGTCGCGTAGAATCCGAAAGGGATCTGGATTTTCATCCTCCTCCTAACAAGTTAGCCCGCTTCCATCTTAGATTGCATCATCACTTACCATCAGGTGAGATTGTAGTCAAGGGCTAACTTGTAAAAATAATAAAAAAAACCGTTAGTGTACCTCTTTGTTGCTAATTTTTTTTGTTGTGCTAATGAGAATCGAGTGCCTAAATATTTTGAATATATGTGATGCAAATTCATTTGTTGATATAGATATCCCATGTCATTCCATGAATTTAGGATATAACCGGTTTATCAATTTCAACAAACACAACAAACAATTTTTATTTGAAGTTTTATTTATTGCAATTTGAACAGAGTTTAATAATGCAAGTACAAAAATGTAAAGAACAGGAAATGAATTAGTTAAACACAAGTAGGTATACATACTTTCAGTGGTGTAAAGGATTTAAACGATTATAAAATATTGTAGATCTTTATCAAGATTTCTTCAAATAAATAATAATTAGAGTAGGTATAAATACTGGGTTTGAGCTAAACAATGTACTGAGTATAAAAATGACTACGTACCCGTCTTGTTTTCTCTTGCTTCTTCTCTGCAATGTTGTGTTGTGCGAAGATTGTGTGACTGAAAATTTTGAATATGGATTGGACAATTTCACTAGTTGCTTTGGGAGTCGTATGTGGGTTATTGGGTCTGGGTATCCTGGTCATGTTGTTGTAAGGGGAACTTTAAGTCCCAGAAATGCTAACTTCGTTCCGGGATGGCAAACCCTCAATATCCTCATCCCTGGGACGAGCACATTTACAGGATTGGTAAGTTTTTGAAATGAGTGTCAGGGAATATAGTATATTAATAAGTATGTTTATAACACATTAGCTCTTAAAGTATCGTTTATTTCTCCAATTTCATTTCATTACGCACATGTGCCGTAGTGTAATATAAAACCTTTATCGTCCCTCTAGAAACGAACAGTACTTTTTAAATCTTAGCAAAGAGTTTTTATGTCAGAAAAGGTGCTCAACATTTTATGAATGAAATTAACTTTGTGGCATAAAATATAATAAATAAACATTCAATTCTTTAATTTTAATAATTTTGACAATAACTGACAACAGTAAATCTGCAACAGAAACACAAACATTACAATGTTTGTAATTTTCAATTCCTGTCTTAGTATTATAATATATATGTTTTACACAGCTTTAAGCCGATATTACTTTAAAACACAGAAAATGGTTATTATAAAAATGTATAAAAATTTTCTTTTTTATTTGATTTAGATCCATCTTTGGGGAATGCATGACCAAGGAACTATGCCTTTAATTGATTCATATCGATATGTAGCCCCGTCATTTGACAGTTCATTATGTGTGATATATCAAGAAGAGGAAACTACTGTAGCACAAACAACTACAACCATTAATTCACCGAATTCAACAACGAGCGAAGGACCGACTAGTATAACTACGAGCGGAACATCAACAACAACACCTAACGTACCGACATTAACAACTACGACCGAAGCGTTGATTTCAACTACCGCGACGGAAGCACCGGCCACAACAACGACGGAGACACCTTATAAAATACCACGGTTTATAATGTCTTTGCATAAGAAATACAAAGAAGTTAATATTGAAATCAAGAAATTTTTCAAATAATTAACTTTCACAAATAATGTGTTTAGGATAGAAATTTATATTTTTATATCTAAATTTATTTTTTTAATTTCATCAGAATATGCCTAAGCTAAATAATATAAAATGTATGTTGTCATTATATTTTTTCATTAAATAATAATGTACTTTCGAGTATACAATAATAATGTCAAAGCCCTGGACTCTTGGTGTTTGAAAAAGTTTACCTTTTTTTAATTTGTCTAGACTTGCCTTTCATGTTTTATTATATAAGTAGTATTCGCATGATTTTAAATATTTTTTATGGAGAATTCGTAGATATGATTATTTTTGATTATATTATATTCATAAGAATGATCGATCCTTCGGTTGCAAATCGATAGTAACGTCATAATTACTTAGACATAATTATACCTAGACATTGCACAATATCCATCTTCTTTACCTAAATATTTTACAGTTGTTGGGATCGGCCTTAGATGCAGTAGTCACTACCCACTATCCACTGCGCAAAGAAATTTAACAGTGAATAATTCATGTTTTTCTAAACTCCAAAAAATTCGATAAATCCAACCAACGACATTACACAATACCAACAAAAATTATTCTCTATATACCTGCGTTTTACTGCAAAACCGGTATCCTAAGGAGATGTTAAGTTTAATCGATTTAAAGATTTTACATCAATTACTCACTGCTACACTGTAAATTCAGTCTTAGTGCTAAACAAATTATATATCCCAGACCTAGATACTCTGTCGAGCCTATTGAGCCGGCTTAAAGCAAATTACCTCCTGGGGTTCGTATTGGTCAGGCAATAAAATTTATTAATTGATTTCCATTCGATACACCTGCGTCGTTTTATTGTTATTTCTGTGTATTACTAGCCTACGCCCCGTGGTTTCACACGCATAGTTCCCATTCCCAAGAAATTAGGGAGATAAAATATATATTCACCAATAACGTAACTTTCTAGTGGTAAAATATTTTTTTAAAATCAATTAAGTAGATCAAGAGATTACCCGCTACAATACCACAAACTTTACCTTTAATCACACTAAATAAATTAATATTAAAAAGGCGAAAGTTTGTGTGTGTGTGTCTAGGTAAGTATGTTTGTTCCTCCTTTAAGCTACGGCTTCCAAACTGATTTGTTTTGGAATGTAAATAGATTTTACTCTGGAATAACACATAAGCTACTTCATCCCAAATAAAATCATGTGGAATTTGTGATAAACGTAAACGAAGTCGTAGGCGTCCGCTAGTATTAAGTACTTACATAGACATGAAAACAATATTCAAGGACTAACGTTAACAGTGACTGTCTCGATTCATCGTGCATTGATCGAGTGGTTTATGTTGTTTCGGATGTTGGATTTGAATCCTGGACCAGGTTTTATGAGATACTGAGTGTTTCATGCTTAAAAAAAAATTGAGTTTAAATTCTCAGCCTGGAGTAAAGATGTTGTTGTAGCCATCGAGCACGTCGAATCTCTTTCTACAAACGCTAACGGTTCGAAAACTAACAATGACAGATCCGATTGACAACTTGATCTCGTGACTTGTTGATAGTGAATGTCATTCCCATACATTTGTTAATTTTCTAAGCGTTAGCGTTTGTAGAAAGAGAATCGACGTGCCACATGACTACAGGCCAGGTCATTATTTTTAACATCTGCTATTGGTCGTTAATGTATTTAACATTAACACCCTAAGCCCCGCTAACCCGTATTGGAGCAGCTGGGTGGGACTAAGCTCCATGTTCCCTCTTCTGTAAAAAGGGTGGCCTGGTCCAGTAGTGGGCCGTTAAAAAAGGCTGATAATGATGAATGATGAGCATGCATTAGCATTATCATTAGGGTTCGGTCCCAAGTATTTCATATCAGTCAATATAGTTAAGATAGCTCAGGGAATATGAACTATGCCTCCGATTCCGGAGGGTGTGGGTTCTAATCCGGTCCAGGCATACCTTCAAATTCCTGGTTGTGTGCATTTTAAGAAATTAAATATCACGTGTCTCATCCCATTGTGTCATCGTGTCTCATACATTGGGCCAAAAAATAGTACAAAAATTAAAGTTTATAATTAACAAATAAAAAATAGGGGTTGATCGTAGAGGGGTGAAAAATTGAAAGTATTATGAGATTTTTTATTGTAAGTCATCAAAAAAAAAAAAAAAAATTTACCAAAAAAAATTATAGTTTTTAATTAACAAATAAAATATAAGGGTTGATCGTAGAGGGGTGAAAATTTTGGGTTGTATGTATTTTTGTATGCTGTGTCATAAAAAAATAAAAACAAAAAATTTTGCCTAAAAAATAAAAAAAAAAATTTAGGGGTGGACTACCCTTAACATTTAGGGGGATGAAAAATAGATGTTGGCCGATTCTCCACCCTGGCCGACAATCACGCTAAGGATCACAAAAATCGGTCGAGCCGTTTCGGAGAAGTTCAAGTTCGAACACCGCGACACGAGAATTTTATATATTAGATTAGGATATTAGAGTGCTCTAATATTAGGATCAATCTAATATTGGGACGCTCTAGCACCCTTATGTAAACACTGTATTTACCAGACAGTGTTAAAAATGGTTTTTTTTGTTGTTTCATATTAAAGTTACTATAGGTAGATTACAGGCCCTATTTTGCAATCGCAATTTGTGATTCTTGGAATTACAAAAATGATATCTCTAACAACTATTAATATTTAGCTGAGAAACATTGTACCAAATATCATGATAATTCATTTGAAAAATGAGAGATTAAATTTTATACAAATTTTCAAGTTTTATGTAATTATTTTATTATTTCTATGTATTTTTTTTAGAGAATTTTCAACATTTTTGGACAATATTACTATTTTATTCAAATTCTAAAAGATATTTGAAAATTAAGAAGTTTGAAACGACTTTTTTTACCTTAATTACCTCCTTAGGGTAAAATTTTGGAGTTCAATTAAAATAAACAAAATTAAGTTCGTATTCAATACATTGTCCTAAAAACCGTAAATTTTCATCTACTTAATATAACTTTACCACTTACCGTTAATTATTATTTTTTTAATAAGAATAAAAGTTTTAGATCAATGAATTTAATTTGAAATGTTGCTAAATGTTATTTATTAAATGGGTTATGCGTTTTTGTTTGAAATTATTTACCATTCCACAATACCTGCTTACTTACCAGATTATTATAACTACCAATCACATTGGAGCTATAAATATGTTTTGTAGTCCTATGTCTTACTGGAAAGTCCATTCTATTCCTCCTTTGAGTATAGAAACTTCCTTGGTCTTAGTATTCCTATGATGATACGGATATCTTTCAACGTATCATATAAATACAAAAAAAAATTCGACACTAGTAAGTATCGTAATAATGATTGATGATTTAATTGCAAATAAAACGATTGTAAATTATAAAAGTAACTGTAATCCCTTAAATAAAACGAGTATATATACAGGATTACATGTGAATTGATATTTAGTGTTAGGTTTGTTAAAATTGATCATGTATCGTTATTGTTATTTTTTCCTCTTTGTCTTCAATGTTGTGCTGTGTGAAGATTGCGTAACTGAAAGTTTCGAGTACGGGTTAGAAGGATATACTAATTGCTATGGACATGCCATGAAGGTTATTCAACAGTATTCTTCAATAGGTTTGAAAAGTCCTCATCCGCGGAGTACTAGTTTTGCCGTAGCGAATGCAATAACGTGGAGATGTATATCACCAAAAAGATTTACAATGACTGGAGGGGGCAATATCATAGTTTATGGATATATGGTATCGAATGATACATCAGACGCAGTTTTTGCTGACGTTATGGAACTGTTACCTAACGGTACAGTTACTAGAGTTGCAAGGGCACTCTTCAGTCCTAGAAACGATGATTTCGTGTCGGGTTGGCAAGTTTTGAGTTTGTTTATTCCTGGGAACAACACATTTGAAGGAACTGTAAGTTTTTATCTTAGTATCACATCGTTATGTCGTTTCTTTTTTTGCATATTTTATATTTTTTAAGACCGATAATAAGTTTTATGTTGTTAAATCGAAGAATCAGAGGTCTATTTTCAAACTACGCTATTAAGGGCTACGGATGATGATTAATAAACGATCTGTCGTAGTGTGAGCTACGCTATATAATTAGATCTTTATGTGACAGAATTAGTTTAAGGAAGTATGCTATTTTAAGAGCATAAGGCTTTAGCAGGCAAAAAATAAATAATTTTTTGAATTTAGTTTATTGTCTTGTTACAGATATACCTTTCGGCAAGGCATAAACCAGGAATAATCGCTTTGATCGATTCATATCGATACATTGGACCATCCATCGATAATTCATCGTGCCTGATATATAATGAAGAAGAAACAACTGAAGCACCGACAACAGTAACAACAGAAGCACCCACTACCAAAGCACCAATTACAACAACCACGACAGAAGCATCGACTACAACAACCACGACAGAAGCAACTACAACATTAGCTCCATCGTCTACTACTACCGAGGCAACTTCCATAATGCCACGGTTTATAATGTCTTTACACAAGAAATATAAAGAAATCAATGTGCAAATCAAAAAATTCTATTAATCAATCAATCATCCATCTTTAAATAGTTCACAATAAAATCGAATTATTCTGTTTTATTTTACGAGTATGTCATTATAACAACATACAATATCATAATTTTTCTGACAGCCCACTACATAGGGTTTCTATATCATTGGACACGAGATTTGGAGCCGGCACACTGCTCTGATGTGTTTAGCGTGCTTAGACAGTGCCGTATTAAGGTAACTGGATGTCTTTCTTTTTCTTTCCTGGGCCTCTTCCGCACTTGGCTACTAAATATTGGCCGTTGTACGCCGGTCTATTTTGGTGCTGGTCCCCACTGGAGTCACTCTAACTAACCGAGCTCGCTCCGGAAGCTTAGCAGGCCGCCCAGGTTGCCGAGCGCCTCATGGAGAGTTGCTGGGAAGCCAATGCGTAATGCGCATAACATGTTCCGGTGATTTTTCTTCCTCCATGCATGCTCTGTATGACTGTCAATTATACCTAGAACCGAAAGGTGTTTATTTAGTGAGCAGTGTCCTTTCATTAGTTCCGTGATTGTGTAAAGTTTGCTACGATTAAATTTAAGTAATTTTATCGTTAAACGTGAGTGGAGGCTTGGTAAGGTCTCTTGCATGTGCTTACAGTCATTAGTGTTAGCCCATGACTCTGCATGTGACTTGATGTCCTTTATATGTGACAGCAATCTTATCTCCTCCCATGGGTCTTTTTCCTTCAGTCATGACCCTGACCGAACCGAACGTCAACCTCAATTTTATATTGCATTGCATTGCGGATTTTGAAATTGCTTCAGTTTTCGTGTGCTCGTTTTGTTTCGGTCATCTCTAGAGCTCTCCCAAAATGGTATGCCCTGAGCAATTGCTTAAATAGCTTAAAGGCAAACCTAAAACTGGGCTTAGGATTTGACTCTATTTGAGCGGGACCGCGGTTTAATATACTCTCAAGCCTACCATCCTTTCTAACCTAACTAAATTACACTGTTACAGATTTATTGTTGTCATTTATTGTTTAAATTTCTAAAATTAAAGAATTAAATGTTTATTTATTATTACTTTTATCTCACAAAGTTAATTATATTCATAAAATTTTGAGCATTTTTTCTGACAAAAACTTTTTGCTAAGATTTAAAAAAGTACCGTTCGTTTTTAGACGGATAATAAAGGTTTTATATTACATTACGGCACATGTGTATTTTTCTTTACATTACGGCACATGTGCGTAATGAGATACATTACGATATTGAAATTGGTGAAATAAGCGATAGCAAATGTGTTATAAAAAACATATTATAGCATTGATAACTAATACTTTATTTGCTAATCGAAAAGGTACGGCACTTTTATAGTGGTAGGTAATAAATTACTGACTAGAAGCGTGGCGTCTTCTGTAATTCTGACTATCGGAGGTTGGATTTGGAGGATGGTTTGAGGTACCACTAGGAGGTCCTGGTGCTGTGTGGCCCATGTTGACCGAACGTTCACACTAAGCCTGCTATTAATATGAACCCCCCAGAGGAGTCTAGAGGTAATAATTACTATCCTACTAATAATATAAACGCAAAAGTTTGTATGGCAGTTTGTTCGGATTTTGTTACTCTTTAACGCCGCAACTACTAAACCGATTTGACTGAAATTTAAAACGAAGATATTTAATTATTGGATTATTGGACATTTGCTACTTTTTATACTGGAAAAATCCATGGTTTTTGCGAGATTTGCGGGAAAACTGATTTCCATGCGGACGAAGTCGTCCGCTTTTTTATAATTGAAGTAAATTGAGTTAACATCTATGTAGATTAAATAGTTTAGCTCCAAGTTGACAAAATCTTTGAAAGTATGTTGTTGCATTTAGGAGGGAGTTACCTACTGTGATTGTTGTACAAATAATGACGCATAGGTATAGGTACTGAATAGAGGTTAAAAACTTTGAACAGGACATTAGAGAGATCCAGAGATTACCCGCTACAACCTTACAAACTTTACCTCTTTATACTCTTAATATTAGTATAGATTGGTCGCTAACTATCGGCCTTATTAGAAGGCTCAAAGTCAATCAGCGGGCGATGGTGCGTGATATACTTGAAATTTCTCTGTGTGACCAAATCAGAAATGACGACGAAGACGAACCAAAGTCATTGATCAGCGAGTAGCGAAGCTGAAGTGGCAATGGGCAGGCCACATAGTTCGAAGAGCCGATGGACGTTGGGGTCCCCGCACCGGAAAGCGCAATATTGGTCGACCTCCCACTAGGTGGACCAAGGACACTAAGCGAGTTGCGGGGAACCGCTGGATGCTGGCGGCTCGAGCCCTTTATGTTTGGAAGTCCATGCAAAACGCCTATGTCCTGCAGTGGACGTCCATCGGCTGATAATGATGATAGATTGACTTAATCCGATGCATGCACAATTATTGTCGACCAATACCTACTCATAGCAGCGGAACCGAAAACATCGTCCCAATGCAACACAACGAATGAGCGATATTTCAACTCTGCCGTTATTGGTCGACGACACGACAGGTCACGAAATATGTCCTGTAATAGACCTCAACATATACACCCCATACCAAGAGGGGTTAGGCCTTAGTCCACCGCGCTGGCCAAAAGCGGATTGGCAGACTTCACACATGTAGAGAATTGAGAAAGTTCTCAAGTATGTAGGTTTAATCATGATGTATTCCATGACACGTGATAATTAATTTCTTAAAATGCACATAACTGAAAAGTTAGAGATGCACACCCAATTCAAAGGCAGAGGTCATATCCACTGGGCTTTCACGTTACGTGACAGACCTACTGGAAATGAAATGAAAACGATATCAATTTTCCCCTTGCACTCCATAAGAGCTACTCATAAGCTCTGGCTAGTACAGTAAGCCGGCATAACGCAAATTACCTGCAGTTTCGGTCAGGCAATACCCTTAATTGATTCCATACACCTGCGCTCTCAGCTGTATTGCTCTGCGTTAATTGCTAGACAATATTGCGAATGGCTGTAAAATATGTACTGAAACATATAGACTGGCTTCTTTAGAGTCTCAGTCCATTTATAGGGTTCCGTAGTCAACTAGGAAGTTTCAAGTTAATCTTTCATCTTCTTTTAACCTCATTCATCATTATTAACAGTCAATGGACGTCCACTGTTGGACATAGACTTCCAAACAAAACTCGAGCTGCCAGCATCCAGCGGCTCCCTGTTTGATGTCCTCGGACCGCTTTCCGATGTGGGGTCGCCATTCCAGCACCTCGGTACCGCAATGTCCATCGACTTTCTCTTTCATAATCAACATCACCATCATCATCATCATCATCATCATCATCATCATCACCATCATCATCATCATTAACAGCCAATGGACGTCCACTGCTGGACAGACCTCTTCCATGGACATCCAAATAAAACTCGAGCTGCTAGCATCACACAGCCCCACCAAGAGGGGGTCGACCTACACTGCGCTTCCCGGTGCGGGGCTGTCATTCCAGCACCTTGCGACCCGAACGTCCATCGGCTCTTCAACCTGCGTGCCCTGCTCATTGCTACTTCAGCTTCGCGACTCGTTGAGCTATGTCAGTGACTTTGGTTCTTCTGCAGATCTCGTTTCTGATTCGATCACGAAGAGAAACTCCAAGCATAGCGCGCTCTTTAACCCCATTACTTTTAACATTTTAATGATAGATAGATGATATTATGTATTCTATGACGATAGTCCATGAATATGGACAGACGAACAGTAGGTAATATAGTTCTTTTCATGATAGAAGTCCCCCAGACTGGGCCAGAGTGGTGGACTATCGGCATAACCACTCTCATTCTGAGAGGAGACTCGAGCTCAGCAGTGAGCCGTAAATGGGTTGATAATGACGAATGGCGGTCTTATTGTCACTTGTGTAAGGCGCTGTCAATTTTAGTTCAGCTTTTAGCCGCGGGACTTCTTTCATGAAAAGGACTCGACAGACAAAGCAATAGGATATTCTTACCTACTTCATAATATACCCTAGTGATAAAATAAAACTATTATAAACAAAAACGGTGTTTTTATTACGAACGCCCCAAGCGTCCCGTCTGTCTCCATTCCGACCTCTATTAAATAAATCGCGAAAATTATATCCAAGTGGAGCAATTAATATGATCGATGTCCATGTACCGATGTTTTGATTATGTATAACTAGCTGACGTCACGCGGTTTCACCCGCGTGGTTCCCGTTCCCGTAGGAATATGGGGATAATATATAGCCTTCCTCGATAAATGGGCTATCTAACACTGAAAGAATTTTTCAAAACGGACCAGTAGTTCCTGAGATTAGCGCGTTCAATCAAACAAACAAACAAACTCTTCAGCTTTATAATATTAGTATAGATGGAGTGTCGATCCATATCATCACTGTAAAGTGTTTACTACAGCCTTTCTTAATGAGTACTGTTTACCAACATACCAATTAAAAACGAGGGTATAAATCACAAGCCATTTTACACCTAATAATAATTATAATTAACTTGCTCTTAAAATAATGATAATAAAATTATTTAATATTTATAGAACAATTAGATATGGTTAATATATTTTATAACATTTTATAAACAAACCTTACGTAATGTAAAATAAATAAGTTATGAAATGACATGCATTTTCTACCTTCATTTCTAATTTATTTATTTATTAATCTATTTATTTACAGTAGAGTTATCTATATTCTGTGGCTGTAGTATTTATAAATTTAGAACAATTTTCAATGCAATAATGCAATAGGCTTTTGCCTTTTTTTTAAATGGATTTATTGTTCATTATCATTCTACTAGATCATTCTACTAGATCTACAAGCGTCTGTCGGCCATTATGGTGTGTTTCATGGCGTCACGTTAACAAATCCTTTATCAAATGGAGCGTTTGTCAAAAAATATTTGATGACAATTAGTCTGACGTTGATTACATCAAGTAACTATGTCACGTCACAAAATGGACGACAGCGTTTTTTTATTCTTTACAAGTTAGCCTTTGACTACAATCTTACCTGATGGTAAGTACGTCTTAATCGGTAGGGTGGTAACTAGCCACGGCCGAAGCCTCCCACGAGCCAGAACAGCACACATTAAAAAAAATCAATCGGCCTAGCCGAAGATCGAACCCAAAACCTCCGTCTTATAAATCCACCGTGCCTACCACTGCGCCACGGAGGCCGTCAAAGTTTTTAAAAACAAAAAGTTTTATAAAAGTAAGAAATCCTCAGTATGTATTCTATGACCCAAGATTCGAACCCAAGAAGTCGTGGTCCAAATCCACATGCGCAAATCACGACACCAATAAGGTACTGATTATAAATATCTCCGAATTTCTTTATCCCCCAGAGGTCACAAATAAAGGGCGAGGTATAAGAGCGATTTACGCAGAAATCTTTCCCTTTCCTTACAAAAGTCCTTGAACAATCACCCCTTAACCCTTGTCAATTCGATTGTATATAGATTTGTGTGATTTGAAATATAATACTCGAAAACGTTTTAAGTGGAACGAAAAATTTGACTGTGTAATGTAGTTATTATCAAATATTCTTCTTGGCGTTACACTATTGACAGAGTGGTTGTGTTTGTTATTTGGGTGCGGTGGCAAGCCTCACTATCCGTCGCCATTCCTCCAGTAGTGTGGCTCTCCTAGCACATTCGTGGAGCGATCCATGGAGAGCGGTTTTTACTTGGTCAGTCCAGCGCATTGGTGACCTGCCACGTGCTCTTGTGCCCTGCACCTTTCCTTGCACTACAAGTCTTTCTATGGACGAGTCATATCTTCGTGTAATATGACTAAAGAAAGTCAGTATGCGACATTGGACTATGGAAGAAAGACGCTGTTTGATGCTCAATTCTTGGAGGATTGAAATGTTGGATCGGAACTGTGTCCAGGATATGCCAAGCATTCTTCTCCAGCAACACATTTCTAGAGCGTATCTTTTGTTTCTCGCTTTCTCGCAGAGTCCACGTCTCAGCACCATAAAGAAATATGGGAAACAAAAATGCCCGGACTAATCGCATTTTTAACCGACTTCAAAAAGGAGGAGGTTCTCAATTCGGTCGGTATTTTTTTTTTTTTTTTTTTATGTATGTACATCAATTACTCGAAGACGCCTGGACCGATTTCAAAAATTCTTTTTTTGTTTGAAACGGTATAGTCCCCATTTGGTCCCATTGCCATCATGTCAAGATCTGATGATGGAATCCTGGAGAAATTGAGGGGAACTTTCGAAAATTATATGGGTATCTAGTGTGTTCGTAAACTTTTCCATTTAGTACTTTTAAGCACTACAATTTCATGAAGGTTTGAAATCGATCTGATGATGGAGCCATAAAACAGACGAGGGAACTCCTCGGTGATTTACAGCAGTTACCTTGTGTTTGGGCTTGATTAATTTGTATTAAAGAGACCTTTCCACATAAATAGGTTGTGACTGTCATTTAGGGGTTTGGTGATGAACACCAAGGACAATTTAAGGGAACTCCTTAACAGTTTACAGTAACTACCTTGTGTTTGGCCTTGATTAATTCGTATTGCTGAGAACTTTCTACCTAGATGAGTTGTGTCTGTTATTAGGGGTCTGATGATGAAGACCAAGGTCAATTAAGGGAACCCCTTAACGGTTTACGGTAGCTACCTTGTGTTTGGGCTTGTTTCACTTATATTGCTAAGAATTTTGTACCAAGATGGGTTGTGACTGTCTTTAGGGGTCTGATGTATTCGTTTGAGATAAAATTTTACACTAAAAATGGAAAAATAATAAAAATTTTAATAAAAAAATACAACCGACTTCAAAACCTAAAAACGTACCCACTAAACTAAAAAGCGAAAAATAACATCATAATATGTTCTACCTGCTGATCAGTATGAAGGCGGTGCTTAGCCGGTGTTGTCTTAATTTAAGCCATTTCTGACAGGAACTCATGAAACAACACTGTCTGCAAAATCTAAATCTATAATATATTCTCACATGGCTTGAATTAATACATCACCGGCTTAGCACCGCCTTCATACTGATCAGCAGGTAGAACATATTATGATGTTATTTTTCGCTTTTTAGTTTAGTGGGTACGTTTTTAGGTTTTGAAGTCGGTTGTATTTTTTTTATTAAATTTTTTATTATATCAAATATATACTACATCGTTAAATAAGTTATCTATATCTATACTAATCTATACTAATATTATAAAGAGGTAAAGTTTGTAAGTTTGTAAGTTTGTCACATTTTTTAAATGGGGTAATCTTCGGAACTACTGGTCCGATTTTAAAAATTCTTTCACCAGTAGAATGCTACATTATCGGGGAGTGCTATAGGCTATATTTTATATTGGTATCGTATATATTAGCCGAGTTATCACAGTTTTTGTCATACAGGTCGGACTGAAAATCCTCTTAAACAGACTTATTCGCATGCGCTGCCTTAACTATTGTGTAAAATTGAAATTAATGTATGGAGACTTTATGTATCTTTAAAAGTTCTACAAAAAAGTCCGCGACACCATATATCTATCTTTTATATATTAGCAGATATAGTACCTTTTGTGTTTTAAAAATTATTAATTTTATATACTTAGGTTTACGTCATTATTTATACAATTAAACTTTAATCCTTATTAAAATAAATTATTTAATAATCACAAGGATATTATGGAGATAAGATTTGCCCTTTACAGTATGTTAATTACTTAAATAGTTTCAGAGATAATACAAAATTTCTAAAAGACGCAGATTTCAAATCAAATTTCTGGATCAAATCAAAAAGGATGGGGGTAGGGGTAGGATGGGGGTAGGGGTAGGATGGGGGTAGGGTGTAGGTAAGGTAGGGGTAGGATAGGGGTAGGTTTGGGATAGGGTAGTGGTAGGGTGGGGGTAGGGGTAGGGTAGGGTAGAGTAGGGTGGGGGTAGGGTAGGGGTATTGTAGATGTAGGGGTTGGGTAGGGAAGGGTTGGGGTAGTGGTAGGGTAGGGTAGGGGTAGGGTAGGGTAGGGGTAGAAGTAAAGTTGACATCGAAATTTACGCGGACGAAGTCGCGGGCGTCCGCTAGTTTTATATAAATAGGCAAAGGCGAACATATGCAATAAGTTTTTATCTCTGACAGCCTCCATGATGCAGTGGTATGCGCGGTGGATTTACAAGATTGAGGTTCTGGGTTCGATCCCCGGCTGGTTTTCTTAATTTGTTTAGGTCTGGCTGGTTACCACCCTACCGGCAAAGAGGTAGGTACCGCCAAGCGATACCGAATGCGGTGTGGATTTTCATCCTCCTCCTAACAATTTACCCCGCTTCCATCTTCATCTTCACTTACCATCAGATGAGACTGACATAGTCAAGGGCTAACATTTAAGAATAAAAAAAACATACGGTGTAAAATTTGTATTCTGTAGTTAATAATTAAACTCAAGAAATAATTATCTCCCGTTAGCCTATTAAAGGTGAATTGTTGGTAGTTATGTTAATTTATATTAAGGTGATTGTACCAGGTCGGCGAAGATTGTATTTAATTAAGCTTCAGTGTACCTAGCGACAGATGCTCAAAATTATGGAGAGAAATGTGTTTTGTATTAACAAAGTGCTTTTCAACCGACTACGATGAAAGGGAAGGTCTATGATTGTAGCAGCCTTTGTATATGTACGTATTCGTGTGTGTGTTGGGAAAGGCTTATTATAGTGTTAATGAATATATTAATGATAAAAAAGCTTGGCGTTAAACTGTAATATACGACTGTGTGCTTAGTTTTAAATAAGTTTGTAAAATGGTGGTAAACAAAAAAAAAACCTTGACTGAGTTTGTTGTGGGCTCTTCTCGGACCAAGGCGTGTTTGGAACCCTCGTAACTTTAGTTTTAAGTTTTCGAGTGTTATTACCACCATTAAATTAAATTAAATTATGATATAATCTTGACCTTTCAAAAGTGCTTGTAAACTAAGCCTAATTGAAATAAATGAATTTTGACTTTTTTTACTTTTATGTTCCTTTGTAGCGTCTAAACTATTCATACAATTTCAATCAATTGATTTCTCATCGGTATTGTGATCATCATTATCAGCCGATGGACGTCCACTGGATGAATAGGCCTCTTGCATAGACTTTCAAAAACAACGGTCTCGAGCCGCCACGATCCAGCGGCTCCCTGCAACCCGCTCGATATCTTCGGTCCACCTAGTGAGGAACCGACGAGCACAGCGCTTTCCGGTGCGTGATCACCATTTTGGGACCCCAACGTCCATCGGTTAAATTATGAATGAAGTCACCCGATAAAAATATCTATTACTAATTCATTACTAATTGTGTTTACCTCGATATAAGATTACAATCTTGTAACATATTAGATATTACAGATAGTTCATTAAATCCGGTCGGATTGGTAGTATTATTAAACACTAGCGACCTGCCCTGGCTTTGCACGGGTGTTATGTAGATACTATGATTATGGTAGGCGTCCACTGATCCGAATCCGATTAATAATTCTATGGTAAAAAAAAATCCGTTCCATGCGATCCATACGATGCAGATCAGTGGACTCCTTCTGATCCGATGCGTCCGATGCGTACTCAGACTAAATACATAAGGACTAGTATCGCACCCAAATTCACGAACAAAATTTTCTGCCATTTTCTAAGGAAAACGAGCTTAGATTTCATACATATCTTATACTAAACTAGCAGTTTTTGTTCATTTTTTACACCATTTAACTACACAAAAAGGTATTTTTCGGAGGTTTTTAACCGACGGACACGATTGTAAAATATGAAACATCGAGTCTATAGAGACAGTGTTTATAATCGCATAAGATCGTTGATCATATACATAGAAAAATAATGTCTTGCGAGGCAGGTCTTTATCTAATTAGTCTGAGGATGCGTACGATACAGATCTGTGGACGCCTACCGTTAGTCTATACTACAGAATATCTTTATGGCATACCCCATGACTACCATTGCTACCAACCGGGCGAAATGTACGGCCCGCTAGCCACTGCCTACTGTGTCTCCATCTTTTAAATCTCTGATTTATTTTTGTACTATAATATGTATTTAACAGTTATACTTAAAAATCTTCCTCTTCACTCTATATATTGCTGTAAACTGCATCAAAATCCGGTTAATAGTTTTACAGATCTAAGCGAACATATAGCGTAAGTGACTTTATTTTACACTATGTAATGATTTGTTGATTCATTATTATCAAACAGAAGCAAGGCTGATCGATCGTATCTCTGAATATCCGATATATTTGTTAATCGGTTGAACTAATTATGTAGTTCTAATAAACAGTCGATTAGGTCATCACATAGTTTTAGAGACAGTGGATTTTTGTAGATGTGCGATTGTAAATTGTAAAAGAAATTACTAGCTGAGTTTGCGAACATTGTTTATTTATTTATACGTTGTTCTGCGTTTTTCATTCAGAAATACTAATACCGTTATATCGTAAATGGATAAGTGGACAATAGTAGATTGTTATGCAAGGGGCTAAAAAGACCCATTATATACGAGATATTTTTAATCCTAAATAGAAGCCGAGTTTATAATGGGTTTAGCCCCACGTGTTACACTCTGCTTTTCACTACGATTGCGAGAAAATAAAATAGTTTAGTACAATATTCAATGATATATTTTATTTGGAAATTAAAATGTAGGTACAAAATGCTACAACTTTGGATGTTTCGGGGAAATGCTTTTACCCGGTAACTTAATTTCCGACTACAGTGAAGTTGAATAATGAATATGAGGGGTAAACATGTTAGATAATTGTTTAAAAAACACCATGCGTAAGTTGTAAGTAAGAAGGCACTTGTTGTTCTTTTCTCCACTTATTAAATTTTTCGTAAGTAGGTGTTTAATTTGTAAGTCTTTTTTGATCCATCTCCAAATTAGGGTCACTATTCTCACTAGATAAAGACATAACAATTAATGTTGCGAAACATGTAAATTACGTTCACAAATTCACAAAGAATTTATTTAAAAATCTCAACTAATTAGATTATTCACGACAATAATTGTTTTTTAATTCTCGCTCTTTAATTTTATTTTCTTTATTAATATAATGTTTTCCCATGAAGAAAAGGCAAAGGTATTACACCGTGCACTCTTATCTTCAAATCTCGCTCTATATATTCGCAACTCAATAAAAATCAAATAAAAAAAAAATAACCGCATTCCACAGACAAGAAAGCTGCATTTTATTCCAATTCCAAGTTTTATTTTTATCAAACAGTCAGGACCTTACCTCTGGCTCAATCGCTCGACGCGCGGAGCCATATAACCTCCTTCGATATAAAGTAGGCTAGTACTTGGCTAGTACTCGTAACAGACAATAATTAAAAAAACAAAATTACTTTAGCCCCTAGAGGCTAATATGCTTGTTTAGCCCCGCTGTGGAGTGGTAATATGACAATGTTTTTGAGCAAGAGTAGTGAAAAAAATACTTTTCGTTAATTTTCGTTAATTTACAAAAAAATATTTAAAATTATTTTGAGTATGTTAGTTAACATCTATAAAATATTAACAATACTTAAATAAAAATACAAATATCAGCGGACGATTGATTCACAATGATTTGTTACATTTATGATCCATAAAGTTAAAATAACTTATTCACAAAAAAAATATTCAGCAAAGTTGATAATAGTTGTATTTCCTATGTTTAATTTGAATACAAAAATGAAAGAGTATTATTTTGATCATTAGTTTTGGAGACGATATATTTTCTTTCCTTTGTCTTCATAATTAAACGCCCCCTGGTTTCATTTCTGTAGTTTCCATGGGGAATTTGAGAATATAAAGTCTCTATAACTCGCTGATAATGTAGCATACCAAAGTAATAGTATAATAAATTGTAACGTTTGCAAGCTTAACTGTTTTTTTAAATTCGTACACCAATAGAAACCTACATTATCAGCAAATTGACATAGGTTAATGGAACGAGAACTATGCGAGTAAAACTAAAGCGTCCGCTAGTAATTTTAATAAAATAATAAATCATGAAATAACCTTCAATACTTTTCCGCTGGCTCTCAAACCGTTAATTAACATATAAATACTGAAGCTGAAATATATTCATCACTTACAAACATTAGGACAGTTTTGTTATACAGGAAATAACAATAACAGTAAATAACCATGTACAAGTACGGAATATTGTTGCTCGTCCTCTGCAGCGTCACCTTCGCCAGGAGATGTGTTACGGAGAACTTCGAAAATGGCTTCGGAGAGATGTCCAACACCACTGATGCATTTTGCTCTGATCAATACATGTTCAATATTGAGCAATATTCCACTGTGAATATTGACAGTCCACATCCTCACAGCACTCGCTTTGCCACTGTGAAGTCTAACTTTACTTGCATGCGTACACCGAGCTTTTGGATGTCTCAGGGAGGTGTTCTAGAAGTGACTGGGTATATTAACGCGACGTCGCGTGATGATATGGTATGGATTGAAGTCAGGCAGAACTTCTTTGGAGGTTGCGACTTCCAGATTGCTTTGGGAGCATTTTTGCCTGGACCGGAAGGCTCTGTGCCTACTTGGGAGACTATAAGAATTCCTATTGAAGAAGGTGGCATATTCAGTGGATTCGTGAGTATACCTTTTAGATTTTTTTTTAAATAGCAAAACGAACGAGGGTTAACCCACTACCCCTCCAAGACATCACTGCAAGTTCCCTGTAATTTTGAGTACATCTTTTTTGAAAAGAATAATTTAGATATACTATTATTAACTATTATTAATTATCATTAATGATAGGCGTTTTGGAGGAGGAGTAGGTTGCCTCAGAAACCCCTCGCAAAACTGTCATTAATTATAGTTATTAATGGTTAATAAATAGTTTGGCTAGGAAATAAGCAACCTACACGAGATTTTTATACATTTGATGTATTAATTGATTTGTTATTTGTTCCAGATCGTTTTCTGGGGAAAAGCTGCACCAGAATCACTCGTCATGATTGACTCATTCCGTTATATCTCACGATCAACTGATGAGGCCGACTGTCTGGCATATCCATACTAAAAATATCTACTAATACAACAGAATGTTTATAGTTTTTCTACTTTCGGAAGTCTATTTGGCTTTGGATGTAATGGTAACATGTCATCATCATCATCATCATATCAGCCGATGGACGTCCACTGCAATACATAGGCCTCTTGCATGGATCTCCAAGCACAACGGTCTCGAGCCGCCAGCATCCAGCGGCTCCCTACAACCCGCTAGATATCCTCGGTTCATCATAGTGGGGGTCGATCAACATTGCGCTCCGGTGCGGGGTCGCCATTCCAGCACCTTGGGACCCCAACGTCCATCGGCTCTTCGAACTATGTGGCCTGCCTGGTAACATGTTTCTACAGACAATGGCCGGCACTTCATAGATGCCAAATGCAATGCCTACCTCGAAGACTCATTATAATAATAATATTTTAAAAAATTCCATTTTATATATATTTTTTTTAATTTTTAGTTGAAAGTTTTGTGCACGCCACTGACTACAGACAAACGTTGGACAGTGTCTACAGATTTAAAGCTTAATTTTCTTTAAAGTAAAGAGGACCTAAATACTACTAAAGTTCACTTTAATTTGATGATTTAAATTTAATCCATGTTTATAAATATAGATACACTTGATCTGACAATTTACCACTACATCAAAAGCCAATCGGTCTCTGGAATGGATTGACTATAACTTTAATAACAACAACTGCTATTAGACAACTACTGCAATGTCTTTACATTAACGAGCTCCTTCAATGATATATTCATCCAATTGTTATAAACAAAAATGTCACATTCACGGAAAAAAATAAAAAGTATTTATTAAAAATTTGGTTTTATTAATATTGCTATAACAATTTGGAATGATGATGATTAAGATGGTAATGATTATAATGAAGATGGAGAGACGTGATAGCCCAGTGGATATGCCTCTGCCTTCGATTCGGAAGGCGTAAATTTGAATCTGATCTAAATTTCTTTTTTAAGAAATTAAATTTCACGTGCTTCAAACGCTGAAGGAAAATCATCGTGAGGAAACCTACATACCTGACAATTTTTCTTAATTCTCTACGTGTGTGAAGTCTCCTAATACGCGTTGTTCCAGGGTAGTAGAATACTTGTAGTAGCCTCAACCCTCTCATTCTGAGAGAAGACTCATGCTCAACAGTGAGCCGAATATGGGTAGTTAATGATGATGATGATGAAGTTTAAAACTGTTAATAAAAGGAAGTTCAATTTGAAGTTTCAACTAATCGTAGTTACATTGCCTCGAGCTGTGAAGCTATTAACTATCATGTATGGAAGCAATGCACGTCCTAAAGTCACAGCCGAAGTATGGTAATAAAACATCGTTGTCTCGAATATTGCTCCATAATGCCCGCCGCCTTAATTTATGCCGTTGCTAAGTCATAAGGTAGGACAAGGCAAGTCAGAGATATAAACTTTTCTGGAAGTACTATGAGTAAAAATTATAATCATAAAATCAACTCAAATCGACGTTTCTAATTAGAACAGCTAAGCTAGCTAGGTGCTTTTTCGACATCTGTGTTTCTGACACATGATTTGTGCACCTTAAAGGCAAGAGTAAACAGGCATCTTCTGGGCAAGCAAGCTCCAACTTAGACTTTATCATTGTTTTACACCAGGCACGATTGTAAGTCAACTTCTAGCCTATTTAGATTAAAAAATAACTATGGTTGCTGTCGTCGTGATCAACCCATATTCGGCACACTGCTGAGCTCGAGCTCCTCTCAGAAGGAGAGGGGTTAGGCCAATAGTCACCACGCTGGCCCAATGCGGATTGGCAGACTTTACACACGCAGAGAATTGAGAAAATTCTCTGGTATGCAGGTTTCCTCACGATATTTTCCTTCACCGATTAAGACACGTGATATTTAATTTAATTTAATTTCTTAAAATGCACACAACTGAAAAGTTGGAGTGATCGACTTTCATCTTTACAGAAGAGGTCAGCATTATCATGTTTGGCCTACTACAGACGCCTCCCTCCTTATAGGAGAGAATATTTGGAGCTTAGTCCCACCACACCAAAACGGGATGGCGGGCTTAGAGTGATAATATTTTGGACACCAATACGACCAACTCAAGGCTGCTACTATTATCTTGATCCAGGATAACATTATGAATGATTAGTTATCAATTTAAATTATATTTTAAATAAGATTCACCCGTGTAGTTCTCGTCCCCGTAAGAATCATCATCTTCATCATTATCAGCCGATGGACGTCGCTGGACCTAGGACTCTTGCATGGACTTCCAAGCACAACGGTCTCGAGCTGCCAGCATCCAGTGGCTCCCTGCAACCCGTTTTATATCCTCAGTTCATCTAGTGGGGGTCTACCAAAACTAAATTCATAAATAACTTGCCTTTTTACGGATTTTCAAATTAACTAGATCCATAGATTGTAGGTACTCCCTACAATACCACAATTAAAATAATTGACTATTTTTGATTTTACAAATCTACGAATTTACTTTAATTCTTTCGAAATAATATTCATTATCTCCCAAGAAATGCAGCATTAATAAGGGCGGATTGATGATGTTTTCAATGCAGTAATCGATTTGACGTTTGCTGTCAATTGTCATGTCATAGTAGCTCTATGGGCGCCATCTTGATATAACTCATAAACTTGGGTTTTTATTTTATTTATTTCTTTTTATTTAGTTACATTTATTCACTTTAATAATTTTTTATAAAATCCTTGTATTTTTTAAATTTTAATGATACGGGGTACAAGAGTGGACCTGAAATGGACCATCTCCTTTGGCAGGGAGGTACTTTATAGTTAGTAGATGTTCGTTGTTAACGGATTTTGTGAGAGAGCTGGATTAAGAAGTCGCAAGCGTACAATACAAGAATACAAGTTTACTGCTGAACAAACAAGCAATTGCAGGCTTCCAGTGGCCCATGATGAATCTTATGTGGTGTGGACTTTGCCACATCCAGCGCGTCTATGGCAACGGTCGCAGAGTGCCGAGAAGCGGGGAAACTTGGCGATTTATTATCATACTCCTTTCTTAAAGTTTTATCTTAAACGTTAGGCGGTAAGCTGACACGTTGCGCGGCGGATGTTCCAAACTATTATCACTTTATTTTGCCATTTAAATTTTAGGGAAGAAACAAGATTTATGGCCTGTCTCCTTTGTTTGTGTTACGAAAATGTACGTGTTTTGCAGTCGTTATGCAGCAAATGCTAATTTTATGTACCTATATATCTACGATGCGACTTCGTGGTCGCATCTATAATATTCTTTAGTGAGAGTACTTTTAGATACATTGTTTTATGTTGATGATTATATCTATACTAATATATGAAGCTGAAGAGTTTGTTTGTTTGTTTGATTGAACCCGCTAATCTCAGGAATCTACTGGTCCGATTTGGAAAATTCTTTCAGTGTTGATAGCCCATTTATCGAGGAATGCTATAGGCTATATATTATCCCCGTTTTACTTTTATTGCGAAAATAAAATAAAAAGGGGGTGAAATAGGGGTTGAAAATTTGATTGGATAGTCCTTTATTTTTAAAGTTACAGTTTTAAAAATTTGTTCATTTATACTAATATTATAAAGAGGAAAACTTTGTTTGTATGTTTGTTAGTTTGTAATGATTAGGCTCAAAAACTACTGGACCGGTTTTAAAAATTCTTTCACCATTCAAAAGCTACATTACCCACAAGTAGCATAGGCTAAATTTTATTTAAAAAAAATAGGGTTCCGTAGGTAGGGGTGGGGTTGGGGTAGGGTAGGGGTAGTTGAAAGTTTACATCGAGTTTCAGGCGGACAAATTAGCGTGCGTCCCCTAGTAAATCATAAAAAAAATACGAAATTTAATGGCATTCAAAAATTTTTAAAATTAAAACTCTAAAGTGGTGAAATAGGGCTTGAAAGTTTACATTGATTTCCACGCGGTCGAAGTCGCGGGTGTCCGCTAGTTAATTAATATTTATGTTGTTGATGCTTGTCACGTATGTCATATTACTCGTATATATAAGCCTTAAATGGAGCGATAGTTTTGGCATGACTCATGTTCCTAAACTATGCTTGACAAGATATATTCAGTACCACGCTTATTATAATTAACCTGTCCCTAATTGATTTCACATGAGACTCATACCGTTTGACATGCTCCGTACAACATTAATTAAATACAATTACATATTGTAGAATTGTACATGACATCACATTACAAATTATCAAGACGTCTCTCAAATGCTAGGGATATTGAATTACTAGGCCCGTGTTAATTACATCCCTACTCAATTGCGCCTTAGAGCAACTTAATCCCCGAGTACTGGCTGTGTTTGTAGTGGGCTCTTCTCGGACCAAAGCGCGTTTGGGACCCTAGTAATTATAATTTCAAGTCTCCGACTTTACTTATCACCATAGTACCAGAACCAGTCAAGCTTCGCTTTGACAGTTACGCGACCAAACAATCGCAAGAAAGCTATCGGCGACAAATTGAGTTTTTACTCGCTTTTATTATATAAGATTATCATAACAAGAGCCGTGATAGCAAAGTGGATATAACCTCTTCCTCCAATTCCGGATTGTGTGGGTTCGAATCCGGTCCGAGGCATACACCTCCAAATTTTCAGTTTAAGAAAATAAATATCACGAGTCTCAAACGGTAAAGGAAACCAGCATACCAGAGAATTTTCTCAATTCTCTGCGTGTGTGAAGTCTGCCAATCCGCATTGGGCCAGCGTAGTGGACTATTGGCCTAACCCCTCTCATTCTGAGAGGAGACTCGAGCTCAGCACTGAGCCGAATTTGGGTTAATAATGATGATCATAACATAATCTAACGTTTCAAAAATGCTTCAAATTAATAAATGAATTTTGACTTCAAACTGCCCGGAGAGAGAATTACATAGAGAAATTTGTTATGACTGGTTTAGAAAAAACTCTTTCTTTCCTCGACTTCGAGGTAAAGCTCGATGCGTTGGTCAGATGAAAGATACGCCACTCTCGACTTACAGTAATAAAGATCATGATGCAAGGAGAAGGAATACTATAAAAATGACCTTAACAAAAAGATTCGTAAAAAATTCTTCGTAAGTTAAGACGAATTTAGGGCCAAGGTATATTAAGACGTGGAAGCGGTAATCCCGAACAGAGATTGTAAATTGTCCTGTACAGGACAGCCAAATAAATCAAGTTCGTAATCTCAATTCATATAGTCAAGGATCCAGTGGAAATTATTTTGAGGAGGAGAACTCTGTCATTCATGAATGACAGAGTTTAAGCGTTTAAGAGTTTGAGCGTAAATTTCTCAAAAGAAATGTGCTTTGCCTTTTTACCACATTTTTTATTGATTCTCCGATCCGGTTGGCCCTAACGTGATGTTATATAACCTAAAGTTTTCTTCATAAATGAACAATAAAAAAATAAATAATTTTTCTATTAGATCCTAAGATTAGATAGATAAGTTCTGAGATTAGCATATCAAATCAGATTAACAAAAATTTAAGCTTTGAAATATTAATTCAATTTATTTCAATTCAATTTATTTATTTTCAAATTATATAGTTACATTAGCTGGTAGTGACAATATAATATGTTGAAGTTCATTATACGATTTGCCATGGCATACGAGTATAAATTTCTTACTTATACAGTAGTTTACAGATTTTAAATTATTTTTTTATAAATTCAATAAACATAATAAAAATAATTACTAAATTAAATATTTTTTTTTTGTATTATTTATGCGCATACTACAACTATATTTATTTATGTAATTATAATATACATATCAAAATAGTATTCACTAGGATGTAGTGATGTGTTTAATCAAAACTGCCAACAGCTCTTATACTATGAAATGTATGGATTCGGATCTTTTGCCCAGTGGTCCGTGAGGAGGGGCTCACTTGTATTTTGTTTAACATTCTATACCGATATAAGATTTTTTCGCTAATGCATAAAATAATTCGTTTCCTGTTCCATTTTATCGTATTTTTTGACTTTGGGTTGGATTTATTACGATCTAATTCCTTAAGAAATATAGGATTCCAGTAATAGGTGAATTGCTATTAATTACTGGAATATTATGTACGTCATTGATATCACATATATTATTATTATTATTAGCTAGCAAACTTCCCGTGGATTCACCAGAGAGTCGGCGGCGGTAGCAGCTGCCAACAATCAATCGTCCTGTGTTTTTGTAATATAAAACCAAGCATAACTTTTTAATGAGCGGTCCTATTTTGATAATTCTATTTTTATTAGAAAGGGTATATTTTGAAATTTGACACTGACGGAAACTTTATTTCACTTTAACATGGTATTTTATGAAAAAAAAAGTGTATTTCACCTTTCTCAGTTTACGGATATTTGATGTTATACGAATTAGTTATTAAGTCTAAGGGTGCTTTCCCACCAGGTATGTGATATGCAGCTATGCTGTGAAGATAGGAAAACTACGCTACGAAAATATGAGACCGTTTCCACCAATACTAAGCTATGTAGCTGTGCGAGGAAGATGTGCTACGAAGATGCGCAAGTAGCTACGCGAGAGAGATGCGTAGCAAGAGCTACGAGTATGCGATATATCGATAGTAGGAAAGCGGTGAGGGTGGCCCATAGCAGGCATCCATAGCACGCATCCTACCATATAAAAACATACCTTAGTTGAATCCGTTTACACCAGTGCTGAGCTAAATCCACCAATGAACATTGATTGGTGGTTACAAACGCATCCATAGCAACGTAGCACATCTCTGGTGGAAAAGCACCCTTATGAATGTCAACGGATCACCCCTTGCCCCATGGAACGCTTGGCTTGGCATCTCATTGGCAGGGGCATGACGCTTGGCGGTTATATTTCCATAATAGCCAATCAGCTCACCCGTTTTATCCGCGTGTCTGCGTTATTATCTCGGATATATGCACATTTGTAAGGGTGACGTGACTTTTTTGACTTTGTTGTGGGACTTTGTTATACCCTTGGCCTCAATGGAACTGCAGCAAGTCTCTCAGCTTAAAGAGGAACTTATCAAATGGTTTAGTTGGGAGACCAAACACCACCAGAGAAGGTATGTTGTAATAAAGGTACTCGTTAACCTTACAACCCGATTATAAGTCCCGGGTTATGCTCGGAGTATTTTTAGAAACAGAGAAGAGGTGTTGAAATAAAGGGACTCGTTAACCCTACAACCCGATAATAAGCCCCAGTCCCATACGATGGGTCTGGTACCCGCACAGTGAATCCATTTAATCCTTCTAATATTATAAGCTGAAGTGGCAATGGGCGGCGCACATAGTTCGTAGAGCCGATGGACGTTAGGGTCCCAAAGTGCTGGAATGGCGACCCCGCACTAGTAAGCGCAGTGTTGACCGACCCCCCACCAGGCGGACTGACGACATCAAGCGAGTCACAGGGATTCGCTGGATGCAGGTGGCTCAGTATCGTGATGTTTCGAAGTCCCTACAAAAGGCCTATGTCCTCAGGACTTCCGTCTTGAAAATCCACCGCACCACTGCGCCATGGAAAGAAAATTTTTATTTATATTTTGGAATCTAAGACTTCCGACATAGCTACAGGAAGTCGTCTTGGTGTTTATGAGTAAGTTAAGCTTTTTTCGATAAAACTCACTTGACCCTCGCCCTTTATTGTTACGTCGAGGGGATAATGTAAGATTTTATAATTTTTTACTCGTTTGCTCTTATGGTGTGACCAGTTATTTTGGTTTTAAGAAGATTTAAGTTCCGATATAACTCAGCGAGTCGCGAAGTTGAAGTGGCAATGGGCAGGCCACATAGTAGCGCATAGTTAGTTGTTAGGGCCCCAAGGTGCTCGAATGGCGACCCCACACCGGAAAGCGCAGTGTTGCTCGACCCCCCACTAGGTGAACTAAGGACTTCCATTCTCTCCCAAAAGAGTATGTTACAGTTAGCCAAATGCCTCTTCTATACATTCTTATATCTCAAGAAGTGTTCGCCTTGTTTCTGCTTACCATTTTTGAGCATTGAGTACAATAAGCCGCTTGTACATGGGCAACCTCTTGTTGTTATAATTAAACGCGAGAGCTCCGTCTATCTACTTTTGATCTGTGCATTTTTTGTTCATAAACCAATTACAGGGTGTAGTTAACAGTGAACTTATTGGTTGTCTGGCCTGTGCAAGTGTGTGTGTGTGTGTGTGTGTGTGTGGTTGTGTGTACTGGTACGTTTACATTAATATGTCGCTATAAAAATAAAAAAATGGTCAAATATTAAATTTTCTAGAACCATCAGAAAGTTAATTGGGTAAATATATTATTATGTATTAAAATCGATACCTCATTACTGAAATACAAAAATTGTGTTTATTGAAAGATAAAAGAGAGGCTATCTTGGCGTTCCTTTGATTCCCATTGTGAGTGCCAAGTCTATCGTGTGGCTGAGAGAAAAACCCCGAGTGGAACCTGGAACTTGTGAAAGTGTAAGGTTAAGGAATTCCTGATTCGATGAGTAGAATCCCGGCCCGGCGCCTAAATGGTAAAAAAGAAAATCTTTTTCTTTTGATTGTCTTGAAATCTTTTTTTGATTGTCTATATTTTAAACGAAGAGAAGAATGAGACCCAGTATCTGGGAGTATGATTTTAGAAGTTATCGATATTCTTGCTTCTAAAATCCTAGTCGACCGTAGGCGTAGACGGTAGGTACTGCGCCTGAGATCTTTGTGTTCCATACTTACTTTGCACTCACAATTGGTATATCTATATACTTATTAGGAGCAAACAGGAGAGGCGCCATAATTGAATCTCGCTCCATTCTAAAATCTTCGGGCCGGCGCTGAGTAGAATATAATTTCAGTAATTTCTATATTTTATTAGCTCTGTGGGTAAACGGTCTACATCCACCTCTTAAGGGGCAGAAGAGCTGCGCTGTATTGACCATTAAAAATAAGGTGATATTGAAAATTAACAGGACATATTTTCTAGATTTTCTTGATGTAACTAGACAATTTATAAGAATATCGAAAACTTAATTTAACCGCGACGGATTATGTCATATTGATGGCTTCGACATGATAAAACAAACTATTTTTAGATGGGGCTTACAATTTTCATTTTTAGATAAAGCCTTTGTAGCGGTAACAAAATATAAAGCCAATACTTTTTTTACACTTGTTTTATTATGTGGCGATCCTAAAGTCAACATTCAACACCATTTGTCTGGTGGCTTCGGCCGTGGCTAGTTACCACCCAACCGGCAAAGACGTACCGCCAAGCGATTTAGTTCCGGTACGATGCCGTGTAGAAACCGAAAGGGGTGTGGATTTTCATCCTCTTCCTAACAAGTTAGCCCGCTTCCATCTTAGACTGCATCATCACTTACCATCAGGTGAGATTGTAGTCAAGGGCTAACTTGTAAAGCATAAAAAAAAAAGAAACCTGTATACCTACCTGTGTTTGTTAATAATTATGAGGTTAATTTTCTTGGTTGCTGACTACAGACACATTCGGTATTTCATATAATAAATTTTATAGTGTGTGCCCGAGCTATTTGAGCTATTTGGGTAGGTTTTCATCTCTATTTCATTGACATCCCTAGAACTTGTATGAAGTGCCTTGCATGTTCATTTCTTATATATGGCAAGGATATAGAGCTCTCTCCCGAAGTCTGTATTTTCTTCATTCTTACAACCTGAACTTTCTATGACCAGAGTGGATAGGTTTATTAGACATGCGCTTAGGCTACGTCTAAGCTTACCAACAGCAGGGTTATTATGTAGCTCGGCGTACCATTTAATTAATAAGTCACTACACAATTTCAATCATCTAACATAGAATTTTCAACGAAATGACATAATTATCGTCATTTTACGTAAAGTAAAAATAGTATAGTCGTGGTAGTAGCCGATAGTAACGTTATTTTAACAAAAAACTAGTATTTACGTAATTCCATTGAAATAATCATGTTCGATGTTCGTTGAATAAAAAAATGATGCAGTCAAGGTTATTTCGTTGAAATAAATATTTTAGATGATCACTAAAACGAAAATACGATGAAAAACGATGTAGTGTCTCATTAATTGAATGGTACACCGAGATACATAATAGGCATGCTGGTGACGTGATCTTTGAAGTTTTGCTACATGATGATTTTGCATTTATCCGATAGTCTGCTCCTATTTGCTTAGCTATAAAAATAATAATACGACAAAACGACGAGATTTTTATTGTCGATATTTCGACCCAGTTGCATGGATCGTGGTCACGACGGGACTAAAGTTGCGAGATGAGAAGTGAAGTCAGCTGTTAGTGTTAAAAATCTCGTCGTTTTATCGTGGTATGCACCCGTTTAAATAACATTCATAATGAACAACCACGAAATAAGTTTAAAATCATTAATAATACGACATTTTCAAAACAACTGATATCATTGAGCAATGCATTGAAAGACACCGGGTGGGTTTCCATCCCTATGTTATTGATATCCCTAGGACTTGTTCAAAGCGTTTTGCATTATTTCCACTCGTAATACATCATATTACATTACTAGGGACGTCGCTTCTTTCCCGAAGTCTTTGTTTCTTTGTTCTTTTTCTTAGGTATCTTTAGAGCTTAGACAAGAGTGAATAGGTTATCTTAAAGGTAAGTACGTTCCAAATTAGTCTACCTTTAAAACTTACTATCGAGCAAGATCGTGGTGAAGTGTGAACCTATCATTATCAGCATATTTAACTGCAAACAGCCAGCCCCTGTAGTCAAGTGGCATGTCGATTCTTTTTCTACGATCGCAAACGCTTCGAAAACTAGAAAAAGGATGGAAGTGACATTTGATATCGACAGGTCATGTGATCAAGATCTGTCATTCCCATATATTTCGAACCTAGGATCTCGAAATCCGAAACCACATAAGCTATAGTCTGGCAAGTTCGTTTATGATACTCCCATGATATGCGGGACGGGAGGAAAGACTGCGCGGGTGTGAAATCGTGCGTGCAGGGAAGTGAGGTGCATCAGTCGTGGGGTTTTCATTCATCGCTACACGCCCCCCGGCCCGCGCGGACCTTCGGGAGTTACGAACGAAGTTGCCAAGCTCTAACCACTAAATCGAAAAGGCACTGATTATAAATATCTTCGAATCTCTTTATCCCCCAGAGGCCACAAATAAAGGGCGACTTACGCAGAAATCTTTCGCTTTTCTTACAAAAGTCCTTGAACAATCACCCCTTAACCCTTGTCAATTCGATTGTATATAGATTTGTGTGATTTGAAATATAATACTCGAAAACATTTTAAGTGTTGTGGACGAAAAAAGTTGACTATTTAATGTAGTTATTACCCAATACCGAGAACATCATTAAATAAATCCTTCTCAATAAATATATATCATAGTGATATAAGTACGAGTATATCTCCTATTTTATAATAAATCTGGGTGAATGAATTTTCTTGGATTTTTTTGGTAGATCGTGTTTTCTGAAAATGAAACCTAGCTAGCTTCTCTCAGAGTAAGAGCCCGGTTAGTATACATATATTACTTCCAATCCACATTGGGCCAGCGTGGCGAACTATTGGCCTGACCCCTCTGACAGGAGACTCGAGCTCAGCAGTGATAGTTGAGTTGATAATGATGATGATGATGATGATGATAGTATATTACTATTGAGCACGAGTCTCCTCTCAGAATTAGAGGGGTTAGGCTAATAGTCTAATTAAGTAAAGTCTCAGGTATGCAGGTTTCCTCACGATACTTTTCCTTCACCGATGAAGACACGTGATATTTAATTTCCTAAAATGCACATAACTGAAAAATCGGAGGTGCATGCCCGGACCGGCTTCGAACCTACCCTCCGAAACGAAGGCAGAGGTCACATCCACTGGGCTATTACGTACCTAGCTAGATTGATTTGCAGGCCCCAAAATCCCCTGCAAAGTAAATTTTACGAAAATCGTTGGACCCGTTTCAAAGATTCCGATAATACATATACAAGAATTATTAATTTAAAGATATTTCACAAAAATGAATATTCTACTATAGTGAAAGTTAACCGTAGTAATGATAATCGCTATTGTTGATTACGTTCAAAGTTCGACAAACCCTTAACTTAGTACTAAAAGTAGGGAAACAACTAAAGATGAACCACAAAGGTATTAACATAAATTAGCTATCATTAAGAGCTACAAGACTATTCCTCTCTTTAATAGTGCAATTCCTCCGTTACCTGAGCTAAGTTAGGATAGTTAAGTCACTCCAAGAGTGCTTCTAGTTAAGTGAAGTAATGGTAGTTAAGTAAGCTTTTATTACGCTACAAACAATGTTAGTGCTAGCTGGGATTTGAATCGCGGTTTCTAGAATTGTAATGAAGAGAAAGTAGTTTTTATTTTTAATTATTTTTATTACATGCCTGCAACGAAAAAGAGTAAGTTATGATGCAATAAGTGGCTTAAATATACCATCTGAGGTTCTACCTATTTAAATAAAATCAAAATGTCATCACGAAATATTGAAGACTTGACTGTACAGTGATGAAATTAAGCAGGGAGGTAGTTTATAGTCAGTACACACATCTGCTGAGAATTGATTTTGCGACAGGGCCGGATTAAGGAGGTCTTAAGGTGGATAAAGTCGAAGACATCCACTAGTACCTACTGGTATACTTCTAGAACTAGAACTGAGCGTGGAAACCATGTGTATAAAATAAATTTGTACCTCTTTCAAGTACCTAAGCGCACTTCTTAACTTTTTTCTTTATTGAAGTTTTGTTTCTATTTAATTAAAATTATATCATTTAATTTTAATTTATATAATTTAATTATAATTGTAATATTTTTTTTACAGCCGTGATAGCCCAGTGGATATGAATCGAATCCGGTCCGGGGCATGCATCTCCAACTTTTCAGTTATTTACATTTTAAGTAGTTAAATACCACGTGTCGCAAACGGTGAAGGAAAACATCGTGAGGAAACCTGCATACCAGAGATTTTTCTTAATTCTCTGCGTGTGTGAAGTCTGCCAATCCTCATTGGGCTAGCGTGGTGGACTATTGGCCTAACCCCTCTCATTCTGAGAGAGACTCGAGCTCAGCAGTGAGCCGAATACTTAACGACGACGACGATACCTGTTAATGGTGAAACATTGTTACTTATTACATAGGAAAATCTTTGTATTATAATTAAATGTAATGTTTCTTGCAAATAAATGATTCTGATTCTGACACTGCATCGTCACTTAACATCAGGTGCAAATGCTTACTTTTAACGGTCTTTAAATAAAAAAAAATGTCCTACCCTCAATATTTAGTACAGGTACAGCCTAATAGGGTAAAATTTCATCACATCAGCATTAATAATAATAATAATAATAAATGATTCATTTAGCTGAGTACACAAACAATATAAATATAAAAAAGGAAAAAAAAACCAAAACATAAGACTAGATTAAAATTAAACAAAAATTAAAAAAAATTGAGAATGATTTATTTAGCTGAGTACACAAACAATATAAATATAAAAAAGGAAAAAAAAAACAAAAACATAAGTCTAGATTAAAATTAAACAAAAATTTTAAAAATAAAAATTTTTAGAAAGAGACCACACACCTTGAATGGTAACTTTGCTAAGCTTGGCTGCCTGGTGTGCCATTAAAATCGTAATCGTGAAAAAGCAGAGTCTAAGATAGAATAGTATGCTGTTATATATATAGCTGTTGTCGAATAAAAAAAGCGACCTCCGTGGCGCAGTGGTATGCGCGGTGGATTTACAAGACGGAGGTCCTGGGTTCGATCCCCGGCTGGGCCGATTGAGATTTTCTTAATTGGTCCAGGTCTGGCTAGTGGGAGGCTTCGGCCGTGACTAGTTACCACCCTACCGACAAAGACGTACCGCCAAGCGATTTAGCGTTCCGGTACGATGTCGTGTAGAAACAAAAAAGGGGTGTGGATTTTCATCCTCCTCGTAACAAGTTAGCCTGCTTCCATCTTAGACTGCATCATCACTTACCATCAGGTGAGATTGTAGTCAAGGGCTAACTTGTAAAGAATAAAAAAAAAAACTATACGAAACTAAAATGTATGGAATAGTTTTGGAAAGTTTAGTGAAATATTACTATCCCAAATCTCGCTGAACTTATTCCATCTCGATAACGAAGTTTAAATTTATTGACGGCCTCATCTTGCGGGTTATGCTTCAATAAACCATTTTTGTAAGCAAACTAGCTGATCTAGGAAACCAGTTTTTACCTTATAAATTATTCACTTATAGTTATGATAAATAGGTTGGCCGATTGTCAGACCTACCCAATATGCACACAAAATTCCATAAAAATCGGTCCAGTCGTTTCGGAGGTATTTCGTAACAAACACCGCGACACGAGAATTTCATATGTTATATTATAATTTTCTTTAAAGAACCCAGTTTTACATTATAAATATTTTATAGTAAATTAATATATTGAAAAAGTTAGTTACCTTCTTAATTAACTTAGATTTTAGTTTTTCTTAAATTCTTTCTTAGCTAACTTAAGTTAACTTATCTTAATAACTATACAAATAAATGGAATGGTGAAGGCTGATCTTTTGTTAATCAAAAAGTGAGCCAGCCCTTCTGTCACTGGTTGAGGTAACTATCTGCGGTAAAATGATTCGGAGATTTCTTTGGAGCTGCATTTCCACGACGAAAGGAACCAAATATGTAACTCCAGGTCAGAGAGGGATTCTTGGGCCACTTATCGATTTCAGGTCTTGATTCTTTCGATAATATAGTCTGTCTGTACATAGGTATTTTACTTTTTATAAATGTGTGTTGTTATTGTGCTAAAACATTATGGCTAAGTTAATACAACCAAAATATTCTTTAACTTAATAACAGTCTATTTTAATAGCCTGCTACAGGGCCAGGCATCCCTCCTTATCACCATCATTATCATCATCATTATCAGCCCATATTCGGCTCAATGTTGAGCTCGAGTCTCCTCTTAGAATGAGAGGGGTTAGACCAATAGTCCACCTTGCTGGCTCAATGCGGATTAGCAGACTTCACACACGTAGAAAATTAAAAAAATTCTCTGGTATGCAGGTTTCCTCACGATGTTTTTCCTTCACAAATTGAGACACGTGATATTTAATTTCTTAAAATGCACACATCGGACCAGATTCAAACCCACACCCTCTGGAATCGGAGGCAGAGGTCATATCCACTATCACGGCTCTCCTCCTTATAGGAGAGGGGATTAAAAGCGGACATAATGATGATTTTATAACATCATCATCAGATTTAAATGATAAATAATTATGCACCAGAACCGACTACTTAGTGAGTTCTGCGAAACATGGAATTTGTATCTCTAACTTCCTAACCCCAGGGTAAGAATTTGTATTGAAAAAAAGGTGTGTGTCAACTCCGACACACGAATGGAGTTTAATCTTTTAGATCGACTGTCTAAATAGGTGTTTGTTGCCCCGCAGAATACACTATGTACGTCTCAATACTCACACGCGTAACAAAAACGTAAACTCAAAAAACGTAACGCTGTCATTCATATATGATTTTTTCATACCGGGGGCTATATATGAAAAACCAATTCCTAAGGAGTAAACTCCAAAATTCTTAGAAGAAATAAACTTCAGTACATCACAGCTCGTCCCAGGAATCGATAACCATGAGACCAAGGAAGCAGTTACTATAATAAACATAACACTTTAAAATCAAAATGGCGTCAATGCTATCTAAAGACAGAACAGTATCAAATAGCGATGCTAAAGCGACAGAACTATCGTATGACGGAGTTTTTCTAACAAGTAAAGTTGTAACAAGCGGACATCAAAGGGCAGGAGACGTCGTTATCTTTTAAGTCGAGTTTTATAACCGTGGCTACATAAAGAGCAACTTTATCTTTGTGTGGCGACGCCGGATACTTAGCGGGAGATGTAGTAATAAGATGTTAGAACCGCGGTTTTATGAGATTAATTGTGTTTAGTAACTGCCTTATGTTCGCAACCAAACTATATGTACCTCAGACCAATTACTGTATTGGATCTGTCTCGCTTGATGTTACTTGTCTGTAAAAATATAATAAGATCAATAATCCAATGCGATTACAATAACTTTCTCTATAGAATCGATGTTTAATAGTTGTAATCTTGTTCGTCGGTTAAAGATCTGATCAAAAATACCTTTTTGTGTTGAATGGTGTAAAAAACTGGCAAAAACTTCCAGTTTAGTATAAGACTAGCTGACGCCGCGTGGTTTCACCCGCGTGGTTCCCGTTCCCGTAAGAATACGGGGATAATATATAGCCTACAGCCTTCCATGATAAGTGGGCTATCTTACACTGAAATATTTTTTCAAATCGGACCAGTAGTTCCTGAGATTAGCGCGTTCAACCAAACAAACAAACAAACTCTTCAGCTTTATAATATTAGTATAGATATCCAAGCCCGTTTTCTTCAGAAAATGACAGACAACTTTGTTCGTGAATTTGAGTGCGATACTGGTCCTTCTATGATTGGTCCGAGATCTGTACGATTGAATCAATTGGTTCACCCGAAAATAGTAACAACGTTTATCAAGACGTTAATAAAACAGCGATTTTACGAGATCAATGCTTGAAGCTAAAAAAATGGTTAAAAAATTAAAATGAGAAAAATGGATGGCGACTGAGGACATGGTTTTCAAAGTGATAACTTCTTATGTGACGATAAACCACTTCGTAACATAACGCGTTACAGCGTCACTCTGTCTGGCATCCCTTTTTATCACGCATACGGCAATAGGCTTAAGTTATCACTTCTGTCAAGCGTCCTGAGACGCACATGTTTTATTTTGTAGTAGGTGAAAATGTCATCCAGACAACTCTTCGTGGATATTATACAACAGGTAGATGACATTGTATTCAAGTTCGTTAACAATGGGGTTTACGGCATAAGAGAATTGCACTTACTATTGATTTGATGTTAATTATATTAGGTGGCTAACATAGTCAAGGTAAGCAAAATATATATTTTTTTAAAAAACGTTAAAAAGTGGAGTTTGTAGAGCAGTTTTACCAATACAAAATAAAACCAAAAAAAATGTTGTTCACCACTGCCGGTACGAGCCAATAAAACGTCGTAATTGAATTCGGTTGGGATCGTCCCACTCGAGAGTCGCGCGTTGATTGGCTGATATTCAAATTTCCACGTAATAAGATCTCGACGCGTGCCTTGATGACGTTTCGGTGGCTAATATTTTGTCCTGCCTGAGGGCTAATGTGACGTAATAGGCCGCGAAATTGAGGGACTACGTTTGCAAGGGTCGCGTTCGATGTTCAAATATTTTTGTAACGCTTTTTAAAATTTTGTACCACGTTTTTTACATAATGTAAGGAAGCTACATAGCAACGATACATTTCTTCGTTTCGAGTTTGTTTACGTATGATTTCGATTTTTGAGTAGTTCACTTGAATTGTTTAGCAATGAAAGAATGAAATCATCGGTATTCATCATCACCGAAACAAAATATATTAATTGCTCCAAAATATCTTAACTTATATTATAAAGAGGTAAAAGTTTGTTTGGTATGATTTTACTCAAAACTACTTGATCGATTGTAAAAATTCTTACACCATTAGAAAGTTACGTTTTCACCAAATATCATAGGCTCTATTATAAATATTCTCAAGGGAACCGGAACTATACTGTTGAAACAAACAATGATGCATATAATATCTATACTAATATTATAAAGCTGAAAAGTTAGTTTGTTTGATTGAACGCGCTAATCTCAGGAACTACTGGTCCGATTTGAAAAATTCTTTCAGTGTTAGATAGCCCATTTATCGAAGAAGGCTATAGGCTATATATTATCCCCATATTCCTACGGAAACGGGAAACGCGCGGGTAAAACCGCGCGGCGTCAGCTAGTAATAAAATAATACAAATGTCATTTTATAAAATAATTTCCAACTAAAACGATATTCACTAATAAAGTAAAACATGAATAGAATATCTAATTAATGAAATTAATTTCACGTTTAAAAGAGAACTTTACTCATATGAGGATGTCCAATTTATTTGCATGTTTAGTTCAGTTTGTTTACACTTAGTTTATGGAATGAAATGCAGTTTCATTATGTTTATTTTGAGACTCCCGTATGATAAACACTTTTCATGCAGTATTTTTTTTCAATTATTTGAAATGTTTATTTTTTATTTAATGACAACTTAGTCAAATTTTATGTATTGCGTAGTTACCAAGAAAACAGAAATGCACCGATAGAACCAATTTCTTTCGCTTTCATAGGATTCTTTGACGAAGAAATGCTTTTAAAAGACCTTAAGACTTTCGTTCGCCTGTATCCGTAACGAATAAGATTTTCTTTGAAATACTTTTATAAACAGTCACCAAGATACAAATTAGAGGTACACATTCTAGAACCACTCAAATCATCATTATCATCCTCATTATCAGCCGATGAACGTTCACAGCTGGACATAGGCCTTTTGCATGGACTTCCAAACAAAACGGTCTCGAGCCGCCAGCTTCCAGCGGCTCCCTGCAACCCGCTTGATGTCTTCGGTCCATCTAGTAGGGGGTCGGTACAGCTCTCATACGATTAGGCATAGAGTTTATCAACCGCTCTATGAAAATTTAAGGGATCATCTCCCATTCCTCTTCTGGACAGTTTTCAACTTCTGCAACGTCTTTTTAGCTCGTCCCTCTTTTTGTTCGATCTAATATAACATTTTAGCTAGGACCAAACGAAACTGAAAATGCAAGGTGAGGTGGCTAGTTATAGTATGCAACTTTCACAAAGGAACGATCTCTCGACAAAAGAAGTACCCTTCCGTCGGTATATGGAGTGAAGAATTCTTTCCTTCAAATACACCATACTCTGTACAGAAGTATGAGTAGTTACTAAGAAAACAGAGATGCATTATAAAACCAATTCGTTTACATTCGTTCCCTCGGCGACAGAGTGTCCCTCAGAGCCCTTAACACTTTCGCTCCTCCGTAAACGTAATGACGTGACCTTTTTCTGGTCAATTTAAAGTCTGTAGGTTTAATGGCTGAATTTATATGGCTGTTTTATGACGCTATAAAGGTCTCTAAGAACGTAGCAAGGCCGTTAATCTTGGTACGAGTAAAACGTCCGAAATGACATGGCTGGGAATTAAATTGCTGATTCAATTAAAACGTTTTCTGGACCGAATATACGTTGTAGGGGTGAGGAAAGGGATATTAAGCCTAAGAGGGGTTGAATATTATTTTTATATGAATAACGAGTAATATCTCTAAGCTCAAAGTTTTATAATATATGTAGGTGTATCACTAGCGCGTCCAAACTGAGTCGCATAGTAAACTACGAAATTTACTTAAATATTGTTTACAATGTCGAATTGTGTGTTCAAGAACTGTATACACATAAATATATGTTGGAGTTAAACACAAAATTCGTGCGTGTGTGCGCTGTGTGGAGTAGCTAAATTCGGATCACTTTTTGCGGCGATTTTGTAGACACGTAACATATCTGCAGTATAAAATATCGTTGTCTAAGCGAGTAAATGAGGCTAGGACCAGTCTATACTATGCTAGATCTAGTATTTTTCTCATATTTCATGGTCGCTTACTAATTTTAGCATTTAGCATTGACGGCCTTCGTGACGCAGTGGTGTGCACGGTGGAATTACAAGACGGAGATCCTGTATTCGATCCCCGACTGGGTTGACTCAGATTTTCTTGATTGTCCAGGTTTGGCTGGTGGGAGGCTTCGGCCGTGACTAGTTACCACGTGCCGCCAAGCGATTTAGCGTTTTGGTACAATGTCGTTATAAACCGAAATGGGTGTGGATTATCATCCTACGCCTTACAAGTTAGATACAAGTTAGATTACATCATCACTTACCATCAGGTGAGATTGCAGTCAAGGGCTAACTTGTAAAGAATAAAAAAAAGCTATAACCTGACCCAGGATTCGAACCCAGAACCTCGTGATTCGAAATTACATAAGGTAACCACTGAATTAACAAACCAGTAATTATTATACATACTCGTAATTATACAATTACGCATTGCTCATAGGTCCACCGACGCCAATTAATTAGATTCAATGAAGCAACGTAATTCCCATACGCAGTTAATTACTATTAACATCATAAAGCGCTGGCGATTGATTGGGATTAGTCAAGCCTTCAAGTGGATACGCGGACGTCGAGCAGGGTTATTAGCACCAAGTCTTAGACATCTTAGCGTAGCTTAACATTCGGATACAAAGGAAATCTTTCGTTGTACTATAGCCAAACAGAATGTGGAATGTTTATCAACAAACAATATAAATAATTTTATAAATATTTGTCGGCGCGAGTAAGTTATTTAATCAGTCGGCTCGTGACATCATGAGTCGAGATAGTACGAAGCTAGGTGGGGAGTGCTGGCGATTTAAAAGGACGCTCGGACGCTCTAGCTCATTCTTGTCGTGGCGTTCAATCCGTTCACACCTTTGTTGGATAATAATCCTGGACCTAGGTTGTTATGGGATGGGCGGGGAGAGTGACTTGAGTGGAAAAAGGGAGTGTCAAATATCTGTCAATGACGCCTTTAACCCTACACCCATCGTTCACAAGTGCGTGACTCCACTCAAGATCATTCTCTGATTCTCTGCCACTCAGGGCTTATTTTTAACATTATTAGTGGGAATTGTTAGACCTGGCAGACTTTCATTCAATAATTGTGTTTTGCAGACAACCGCTTCTGATGTCAAACCTGTTTAACTCCGGCATATTAAAAAGTCGTGTTAGTTACACTACTTATGACACAAGACCGGCTTTAATATAGGCAATTGTTCATCAGTCATCAGTATTAACCCATATTCGGCTCACTGCTGAGCTCGAGTCTCCTCTCAGAATGAGAGGGGTTAGGCCAATAATCCACCACGCTAGTTCAATGCGGATTGGCAGACTTCACACACGCAGATAATTGAGAAAATTATCTGGTATGCAGGTTCCTCACGATGTTTTTCCTTCAACGTTTGAGACACGTGATATTTAATTTCTTGAAAATGCACACAACTGAAAAGTTGGAGGTGCATGCACTAGACCGGGTTCGAACCCAAATCCTCCGGAATCAAAGGCAGAGGTCATATCCGCTAAAAAACTTACGGTACTTGTTCACTATATGATAAGTTAAAGCAAACTATCATGAATGTACCTAAAAAACTTCCCCGTAACTAATTAAATACCAGTATATCCCCAAGGCTTGTATAACTTTAGCCCCGTATCAAATCTCTGACGACTATGTGCCTATGGGGAGTCAGTTGTTTTGCTTAAACAGTGAAATATATCCCCGAGGGGCAACTAATGTAGAAAAAGAGGTTTTGGGGCCAAATGTTTTTTCCCCATTAGCGGTGTTCCTGCGAAGTTTTACTTTCCTATTTTTCGAAGGTACACTTCTAATATACTAACCGTCAGTCGCGGTTTCGTCCGCATTCGTTTTTGGATAACTTTCAAAACTTCTCTGGAGCAATTGTTGCAGTTCTGGGTTCGATGCCCAGATCGGGTAAACTCTAAATTCAAGATTTGTAGATGTGTGATTTTGTGTTATAGATAAGATAGTGGATATAGAGTTCTTTATAGGTTTCATCATAATCATCATCATATAAATGTTTTTTTTATTATATTTCATCTCACAAAATTAATTTTACATATATAAAATGTTGAGCACTTTTCTGACATAAAAACTCTTTGCAAAGATTTAAATACCGTTCTTTATTACACGGATAAAGGTTTTATATTACATTACGGCACATGTGCATTTTTCTTTCATTACGGCATATGTGCTTAATGAGATACATTATGATATTGAAATTGGTGAAATAAGCGATATTTTACGAGCAAATTAAGATATAAAAGAATAGAAGAAATAAAAGATTTGACTTAACTTGGTAAATAATAGTAAAAATCAAAATCAAAATCAAAAATTATTTATTTCAAGCTCAGTTTACAAGCACTTTTGACACGTCAGTAGACCATTTGTAAAGATTCTACCACCGGTTCGGAAGGCAGGTTCTGCTGAGAAGATACCGGCAAGAAACTCAACAGTTGCTCTTTTGAAAAAGTCATACAGTATTACAATTTACATTTGATAACAATTAAATTACAATTTCTTATAGTTTTATTTCCTGTGTGAAGGTGGAAGCTGATCCAATGGCCTCCAAGCGCTTTTATCTTTAAGGAACTCATCAATGTTGTAGTAACCTCGACTAAGTAAATGTTTTTTAACACATTGCTTAAAGCTATGCATTGGCAGGTCCATCACAGTCTTGGGGATCTTGTTATAGAAGAGTACACCCAAACCTACAAAAGATTTTTTTACTCTTTGGAGACGATATGCAGAAATAACTAACTTATGCCCGTGTCTAGTAAGACGTGGGTTTAAATCTCCTTTTCGTTTGTACAAATTAATATTTTGTCTTACATAGACTATACTGTTATATACAGGGTGATTCGGACTTTAGTGCGGACATTTTTTTTCGTGGTTCTGTATCATTAATAGAACATAAATCTACAAACAGTTCGATACATTTTATGTAATTTTTTTTTTCAATTTATGTCTCAGAAATAACAAAATAATGGACACCTTCCCAAACAAACTGCGCAACTGCTGGCGGCACTTTGTAAGACGCCGACAAAGAAATACCGGCAGTAGTCATATCGCTTCGGCTTCGGCTGACGGGGGTGGCAGGGGTGAGGGGATCGAAAAATCCCTGAGGACGCCTGCCGAATTGCCGATGGGCGACCAGTGACAGACAATCTGCCGTCGCTTGCGCATTTAAGTCGAATCATCCTTTAATGCAAAAGTTTGCGTAATAATAATCATCATTTGTATTTCATTATTCCAATCGAAAGTTTATAATTTTTATTATTACTACGCATTATTGATGGTCCTAAGCCCAATAAAGTATGAAGGGAAAATCGATACTCAACTCAAAAGTGACGACCTTTAATTATTATAAAAAATAATAGGTACAAAAATAAACGTAGAAAGGTCAACGGCCCTCGGCGCGGGCGCTCGCTAACCTAGTACCTACCAGCTGATTTTGTAGTTGCCTATTACTGTGCAATTACTTAGTACAGCGATAGGGTGACCCTCAAATTCTGTTTAAATGTTTAAACTTTAGCTAACGATAACTTTGTTATTGTTGAGTTAAAAAAAAAAAGAAAAAATACGTGTTCATTAAATTTTGTTTATGTACAAAATATAAAAATATCCGTACTTGAAAAAATTTCTTCCTGTATATATATTGTCAGGCTACTGTTAGTATACCTATTTCTTTAAACTTTTGACGAAGGGACTCGCGTGATTTTAATTGATATATTGCTCGAATTGCTCTTTTTTGAAGTACAAATATAGATTGTATATCGGCAGCCTTGCCCCACAATAAAATACCGTAAGACATTACGCTGTGAAAGTACGCAAAATAAACGAGCCTAGCTGTATCAACATCAGTGAACTGTCTTATTTTTCTCACTGCAAATGCCGCTGAGCTGAGTTTACCAGACAGTTTTTCTATATGAGCACCCCACTGAAGTTTACAATCCAAGGTCACTCCCAGGAAGACTGTGGAACTCTCCATTTCCAGTGTTTCACCATCGATCATTATAGACTTATCTAATTTTATTACATTTGGCAATGAAAACTCAATACATTTAGTTTTCTTGGCATTTAAAAGTATATTATTTACAGTGAACCAATGCGACACATGCGACATGGCACGGTTTACGTCGTCAGAGTTATCTTTATTTCTGTCCGTCTTAAAAATTAAGGATGTGTCATCAGCAAACAGTACAATCTCACATATGCCGCTGACATGGAATGGTAAATCGTTTATGTACACTAAGAATAAAAAAGGACCCAGAATTTAACCCTGTGGGACGCCCATTTTGGTAGTGGAACCGTGCGACTTTATATCATTTATGCATACCTTTTGTGTTCTATCACTGAGATAAGAGGCAATGAGATCAAGCGCATCACTTTTGATGCCATAGTGGCTTAACTTGAGTAAAAGAGTGTTATGGTCAACACAATCGAACGCCTTGGACAGATCACAGAATGTATGACAGTATGATTGACGTACGGCAAAGCCTCCTCAATTTTTTGGATCAGCGTGGCATCCTAGATTTGTCTCTTATAAGGAAGTCTAAATTTTGTAGCCAATGATATGGAACTATATAAAAATTTAAAAAAATACTGTATATTGTATATCCCACTTCTGACTCCAGTGAGCCAGTGATAGCCCAGTGGATATGACCTCTGCCTCCGACTCCGAAGGGGTTGTGGGTTTGAATCCGGTCCGGGGCATGCACCTCCAACTTTTCAGTTGTGTGCATTTTAAGAAATTAAATATCACGTGTCTCAAACAGTGAAGGAAAACATCGTGACGAAACCTGCATACCGCATTGGGCCAGCGTGGTGGACTATTGGTCTAACTCCTCTCATTCTGAGAGGAGACTCGAACTCAGCAGTGAGCCAAATATGGGTGCACAACGAATTGTATATTGAACATTACCAAACGACCTACAGGAATAGCTTTGTGATATCATTTGAGATTTTATATTGAGTAGATTACGAAATGGGAGTAGAAAAATATAATTATTTTGATTTTTGAATACAATAGTTCATAGATACCATTCGATAATGGCCCGTATTCAAGTTAACAATACATTTACTTCAGCAAAGCCGTCCATTCAGGGAGGCGCCTTATTCAGTGGATCTCGGAATAAAATAAGAAAGGCCTCCATCGCAATTCATTATAATACGATTCAGATAAATCTATTGTATGTCTGGTCCATTATACTCTCATTTGCCTTTAAGCAGTTGATAGGTAACAATGGTCATGTCACATTTAAATTAAAGGAATAGTCCCAATTTTGTATGGAGGCTGGGCCTTTAATCCGAGTGTCGACTAAGCAGGACAAACTATTTTTATCTTAAAAGAGCTTAAATTATAGGGCCTAAATCTGAATTTTTTTTTTTTGGAAACCACATTTTTTTATTAATTAAATAAAATGTATTTTTTTCATTACCTGAAAACATTAATTAGGTAAGAATTTTTATCATGGGAACATGCTTGTAACTCACACCTTGACGGATTGGCAGTGATCTTCGTAGTCACGTTCGTTTAAGGCGTTTCTAAAATCATTTAAGATTTTTTTTTGTTTTATACGTCTCTGTCTACGATTTAATGTTTCTGTTTAACTTGCGTCATATTGACATAAATGACAATAGAAAGAAAGTAAAGAAAGACAAGTAGAAAGAAAATCGACGTGCCACATGGTCCTGTAGTACAAACTTCTTTTTTAGAGCAGGCGCTGTGAGGAATGAGTGTTCATAATCCGAGGACCAAATTCTCTTTGTTGTATTGAAAAGCATGCAGATTCTGCATGTTGTCTGGAGGTTTGTTGGTCAATTTTTTTGTTATAGTTTTAATATCAAGTAGGTTTATGGACTAAAGATGTTCAGTCCAGTTCCTTGCTTTTTTCCAGCTTTATTGTTTGTTTTATTAAGAACTAGCGGACGCTCGCGACTTCGTCCGCGTGGAATTCACTTTTTTACAAATCCCGCGGGAATCATAGATTTTTCCGGGATGAATATTGCTTGTTTTATTAAGAACTAGCGGACGCCCGCGACTTCGTCCGCGTGGAATTCAGTTTTTTACAAATCTCAAGCGGACCATGGATTTTTCCGAGTAAAATTTATTTCCAAACCAAATTTCAGCCAAATTGCTAGCTACAGCGTAAAGGAGGACATAGACTGCCGACTAGCCGGCAGAAGTCCGGAGGGATTTTTTCCTCCCCGAAAAAAAACCGTAAAGGGGGAACAAACATACACAATTACACACACACACTTGCACACAAACTTTCGCCTTTATAATATTAGGGGGGTGTGATGTGATATTAGTTTTAAGTGTTGCTTTGATATAAAACTTTTCTAAAAATACTTAGCCCGCTGAAGGTCGTCATATATTGGGATCTTCTATTAATTCAAACATACTATATTTTGATAGTCGTACAATAAGCACACTATGTTGATAGCATTAGTGGTACTGATTGATCATTTAATTGCTAATCCATACCGATACGCTTAATCAACTAATTAATATTTTACACGATATTGTCTTGTATAGCTGAAGAGGAAGTGGAATATTTAGACATGTCATAATGAAATTGAAATTAATAAATTGTTTTCCTTTAATAACTAACATGTATTCTTTTTTTTATCTATTTTAAAATGACTATTTTTCCCGTTTTGGCCAAATTATATTTTATTCTTGCCCCTCTCCCATTGGTCGTAGCGTGCTATGACTTAACTTTTTTCAATCCAACCAAAAAAAAATTATATTTTAAACTAGTTATTAATAAGATTACCGCGTTCAACCAAACAAACAAACTCTTCTGCTTTATAATATTATAAGTATTGATAGATAAAAACTTAATTTAAAATAAATAATTTTCAGTATTATTTGCGATATCATAATCACACTATCACACTTCACACTAATATTCTATAGGCTAATGTTTGTGTGTGTGTATGTAAGTATGTTAGTTCCTCCTTTACGCTGCGGCTACTGAAGCGATTTGGCTGAAATTTTGAATGAAATGGGTTTTATTCTGGATTAACTCATAGGCTTATTTATCCCGGAAAAAAAACATGATTCTCGCCAGATTTGTAAAAAACTGAATTCCACGCGGATGAAGCCGCGGGCGTTTGCTATTAATAAATAAATGTTTTATTTAGCTGAGTACACAAATAACAAACAATATAAACTAAACAGAAAAAAACGTAATACTAGTTAAAAATAAACAAAAATTAAAAATTTGAGTAACGTCACTTGCGTTTAGCGTAGTTATTCAAAAAACAGTTTTGGATGGAGATGAAAGATAAGTAGCAGTACATGCAGCCTGTCCATTACATTCCTTTTTTGGATTGACACCCAATAAGGAAGAAATTTTATATTACTCAAATAACAAGCGTAACGACATACAAGGAAATATAACACAGTTGAAAGTATTTAACTATACAAACTAGCTGACGTCCGCGACTTCCTCCACCCTTAGACCTCCTTAATCCAGCCCTTTCGCAAAATCTGTTCTCTGTGGACGTCAACTACCTACGAACTACCTTCCTGCTGAATTTAAACTTTATACGCCAATCGGTTTTTGAAAAATCGTGATGACCTTTCGCATTTATTATTATTAAGATAATTACCACCAACTCCTTGACTAATAATTAAGATTAATCACCTGCTAAAATACTTAAATTGAAAGAAACCATATTCAGTACCAATTGCGATACCAAAGTTGATAGTTTTTTTAATAATGTACAAGTATTGTTTTATCCTAGTGTTTGTTTTTAATTTTGTGTTGTGTGAAGATTGTGTGATAGAAGATTTTGAATATGAGTCAGAGGATCATTTTAATAGCATTTATGGAGAGTGCTATCATAATCCAATGTGGAGATTTGGAGATTACTCCGAATTGGATATTCCTAGTCCACACCCGGGAAGCTCCCGTTATGTGTCACCGCATACAAATTGGAGTTGTATGACATCTTTCATGATAACAATGACTGGCGGTGGTGTAGTAGAAGTGAATCGGTTTATGACAACTAGTAATAGTTCTGATATAGTATATGTTTATATTTACGAGCACGTGCCCGGTGGAAGCGATGTGAAACGTAGCTTTGGTAGCGCTAAGCTCGAGCAAAAAAACTTTGTTCAGGGCTGGCGTAAAATAACCATTAACGTACCGGGTACAAACACATTCACTGGATTTGTAAGATTTTTTTCTTTTTCTTATTTAATAAAATCCAAAATTCAAATTCAAAATTCACTTTTGAAATGTCAGGATGTCATAATTTAAATTAATCTAATCTATACTAATATAATAAAGCTGAAGAGTTTGTTTGTTTGTTTGTTTGATTGAACGCGCTAATCTCAGGAACTACTGGTCCGATTTGATAAATTCTTTCAGTGTTAGATAGCCCATTTATCGAGGAAGGCTAAAGTGAAACCACGCGGGTGAAACCGCGCGGCATCAGCTAGTGGTGGTAATAATAGTCAAAAACTTAAAATTAAAGTTACGAGGGTTCCAAACGCGGCTTGGTCCTAGAAGAGCCCACAACAAACTCAGCCAAGGTTTATTTTTTTGTTTACCACCATTTTACTAACTTATTTAAAACTAAGCACACAGTCGTATAATATAGTTTAACACCCAAGCTTTTATATCATTTATATATAAAAACTTGGGTGTTAAACTATCTTATGTATGTATATAACAAAAAATAGAAGAGGATGAAATAGGTGTTGAAAGTTAGTTAATTTTTCAAGTTACATTTATTTATATAGGCATTCGTGCCTAAATAAAAAACAATAATAATGTAATTTTACTGAGTGAAAGTAGCTGCCATGGTTTGTAACTAAATTGAATATTTTTTTAGGTACGTTTTTGGGCAAGAGCTGGAGCAAGCTCAACTCTTCTAATAGACTCTTTCCGTTATATTGCACCTTCGTTCGATAACGATTTATGCGTCGTGTATGGAGAAGAAGATGAAAGTACGACAACGACTACTACAACAGAAATACCAACAACACAATCTACTGCAACGGAAATACCAACAACACAATCTACTACAACGGGAATGCCAACAACAAAATCTACTACAACGGAATCGCCAACAACAAAATATACGACAACGGAAATGCCAACAACAAGAAGCACAACAACTACAAGTGCTGCACCTTCGTCTACCACAACTGTTACAACAACCACCAAAAGTGTTAAAGCACCGCGTTGGACTTTAGATTTACATAAAAAATATAAAGAGACAAGTGTTCATATTAAACAATTTTAAACGGTCTATTGTTTTACTATAATACATTGTCAATAGTCATTTTTATATTTGTTATTGGTTTTTAGTTAGGCGATATTATTTTTATTATTACTTACATACAAATAAAATTGCAATGTCTGTCTATGATTTTAAAATAATCGAAAGTGCTTAATGCTTATACTTATTTATACGATACCAAAACACAAAGACGCATTTTTTTCATTTCGGCAATGGCTGAACAGATTTTGATGAGACTTTTACTGTAATTTAGAGGTTATTATTATTGAATAGGCTACTTTTCATCTCGAAAAAAAAAACATGGTTCCTGCGAGATTTCTGACCAACTAAATTTTACGCGGATGTAGTCACTGGCGTCCGCTAGTTTGTTTGCATTGAACAAGCTCCGAAACTACTGAACCTATTTAAAAAATAATTTCACTGTTGGGAAGTTACACTATACGCCATATTTTATCCCTGTAATCCTACGGGACCTACGCGGGTGAAACCGCGTGACATATCTATAACATAAAAATGTTTAGTTCCGATCCATTACGCTCTCATTTGTAAAGTGTAATTTAATAAAGTATTATATTCCACGCTGAACGCCGACCGCTTACCAGAGAGTGGATACTAAGCCCTATATATACTCATTTTATAAATTAGTAGTAGGTATAATAATAATATTGGCAAGGCACCCAGTGAAAACTGCCATTTTTGCGGCGAGGAGGACACCCCGAGACATGCGATCTTCGAGTGTACGGGTTGCGCTGATCTAAGACCAGAAGCCCAGGGGCCAATGGGAAAGGTGGAAGCGCAAAACATCATTGCAAGCATGCTAGCAGACGAGGAGGTGTGGCGAACGAACTCCTTCGTTCGCCCACTTTAAGTTAGGTCATCTACATCTACATTCACATTCCAGAATATTAGATTAGATATATTGTTTCGCCCATTCATTACATCTTTACCAGCTCATCATTCTACACCGCATCATCACTTTGATAGTCTTTTTATTTTATATCCATATACAATTGTTATAATAAGTAAAGTGAATAAATATACCAATCAACATCGTCGTCTTCATATCAATATACAAATATCAAAAAACTATGGCGATAGAGGAATGGAGGAAGTACTCACAGATGCTGAGAGCAATCATGATAAGGAGAGAGGAAAGAGAACGGGCCGAAAAGAAAGAGACAGAGAAATGAAAAATAGAAAGGCAGTACGAAGAAATGCTCTGCGGTTCCGTACTGACAGACAGATAAGAAAATAAAAAAAGTAGGTATAAATAATGGCAATATAAAAAATACCTTCAGCTCGTGCGGATTAACTCGACACCTGGCTCGAATGATGTTTGTACTGCGTTTGTTTGGTTGTGTTCGGTGGACAGGTGTCAATTCAATGCGCACGAGTTATATTTATGTTATAATTTTTTATATTATTTATTAAAAACTAGCAAACTAACTCAACTGTTAAGGGATTTTTCTTAACACCGAGAAGTCACGGGTTCGACCTACTCCTACCACAAAATTTATTAAGAGAAGAAGAATAATTTCATATTTTACGCAAACATAATGTTGGTATTTAAAAAAATATCTTGATTATTATACTCTATGTTAGTGGCATTAGCAGGCATTATTGATTATTCAATTGTTAATCCATAGCAATTCGCTCAATCAAGTTAGTCATGACTTCACATGATAATGTGGTCAGTATAGCCGGAGAGAATGTGGATTTTATACAATTATTTTTAACTGTTATAGTTTACAAAAATATCTATCTTTGATACGTCATAATTATATTTTATGTTATAACATTTTTTTTACGTTGTGTCGGAGCCATTTAGTCAACATTATGATTTTTTTGCAATATTCAATATAATTTTTATTGGATTTTTAGATAATAATTAAACTACTCACATAAGATACGCAACACATCACATAAAAGTAGAGGATCCCAATATAAGACGTCCTTCACCGAGCTGGTATTTGATGAAAAGTTTCTAATATCAAATAAAATATGTCAATAAATTCATCCGGACATCATAATTATTATCATATCCTGATCTGAAATTTAGTAAATTGATTTGCAATATATTTATAAACATAATAAATAATTTGATACTGTTCATACAATTACCAGCTCGGAGTGTCGCCAGTTGTACTGTATCTTAGACCAATAAACACGAAGAGTATTTTTCAAGAATGTTTTCCACCGGCTCCTTAACTTATACCGAATAATAAATATAGACATACTTAGAGTGAAATAAATCATTTTGTATTTAACACGCTATCAGGGGAGTCTGATAGTTTAATTGTAACCATGCACCGTTATTTTCTATTGCTGCTTGTTTGCAACATTGTCTATTGTCAAGATTGTGTGACTGAAGATTTTGAATATGAGTCCCAGTATCACTTAAATAGCACTTATGGAGACTGTCGTAATGAACCAAAGTGGTATTTAAGAGAATATACCGATCTGGGCATGTCTGGTCCACAACCAGGAAGTACACGGCTTATATCACCGCATACATCTTGGAGTTGTATGACATCTTTTCTGTTTACGATGACTGGCGGTGGTATATTGGAAGTGAATCGATTTATGACAACCAAAACTAGTGCTGACATCATTTGGGTTTATGTATATGAGCATGTACCCGGTGGAGCTGATGTGCAACTTATTGTAAAAGGCGCTTTGCTCTCGCAAAATAACTTTGTTCAAGGTTGGCAAAACATAACCATCACCATACCTGGATCAAATACGTTCACCGGATATGTAAGTATATAAATATATATGATTTATATTTAGTTAATAATTAACTAACAAATATTTAGTTACAATAAAAGTCAAATAAGAACACAATAAAACTAAAATAGACAGTAAATAATTGAATTGGAATAACTGAAACTAAGACTTTATGTGTACGTAATTTGACTTTTAGTTCCACATTCTCAAACGCCAAGGTATAAAGGTTATCTTTTATTTTCATTAGATACAGTAAAATAACCCATGTCCTAAGACTCCAAATAGCTTCATGGTTAATCTTCGTTTCTAATCTTCGTCAGATACCCTTTTTTAAAATGATAATAAATTGACAATCCTTAGATAGCCTTCTTATATGAAGATCTCACAGGTTCATTAAAAATAGCTGCCTTGGTTGGTATCTAAATAAAATATCTTGTTTTAGGTACGCTTCTGGGGAATGGCGGGCACAAAATCAGTTGTTCTAGTTGATTCTTTCCGATATATTGCGCCATCGTTCGATGGGGACTTATGCGTCGTGTATGGGGATGAAAATACGACTACTACAACAGAATGGCCAACAACACTGTCTACTACAACGGAAACGTCAACAACAAAGTCTTCTATAACGGAATCGCCAACAACAAAATCTACTACAACGGAATCGCTAACAACAAAATATACGACAACAGAGCTGCCAACAACAATAAGCACAACAACTACAAGTGCTGCACCTTCGTCTACCGCAACTGTTACAACAACCACCAAAAGTGTTAAAGCACCGCGTTGGACTTTAGACTTACATAAAAAATATAAAGAGACTAATGTCCATATGAAAATATTTTAAGGTGAATGTAACGTTTTTAATTACGCAGTAGTAAAAGAGTCCAAGAGAGGGGTTGTGGATTTACTCGACGCGGCATATGAACTTGAGACTCAATATGTAATTTGGTGGTTACAAATGGTTCTGGATCTCAGATTCTGGAAAAGTTAGGACCCTGATATTTGGGTAAATGATATTTCAAAGTGTTAGCTTCGTTATGACTATACAAAATACACAATTTGTAGAACTTTTCTCGATTTTTTCTTTCAGTGGCTATCTAACACTGAAAGAATTTTTCAAATCGGACCAATAGTTCCTGAGATTAGCGCGTTCAATCAAAAAACAAACTCTTCAGCTTTATAATATTAGTATAGATTAGGCACATAAATCATTTTATCTTCCTATCATCTTATCTACCAGATATAATAGGTTTCCGGGACGCTCGAGTAAATCCCCGTTTAGTATTAAGGGCTCCCCAACCACAAAAGGAAAAGGTCTATATGACATTTTTTATTTTATGTTTTTAGTATTGTTCTAATAACTCCGAGTATGTTTAACGGCCATATAATGTTTCTATTTTCAATAAAAAATACAAAATTTTCGGCATTTTAAATTATAAGCTACACTGATTAAATAAATTGATAATCTTAATTCGATAAGCACCTTTGTTATTTACGTATCTATACTAATATTATTATTATATTTGATTGTTTGTTTGTTTATTTGCTTGCATTGAATAGGCTCTGAAACTACGGAACCGATTTTTCTTAATTTCATGTCTAATTAGCAGACGCCGCGCGATTTCACTCGAGTGATACCCGTTCCAGTAGGAATAAGGGGATGACATATAGCCCATAGCCTTTATCGATAAATGGGCAAGAATTTTTCAAATCGGACCAGTAGTTTCTGAGATTAGCGCGTTCAAGCAAACAAACAAACAAACAAACTCGTCAGCTATATAATATTAGTATAGATAATGCACACGATAATACAGTCATTATGTGATTAGATAGTTGGAGAGAGGGTGGTGTACTTGGGAATATTTAAATATCTAAGTGGAAAGCTGATTATGTAGTCAGTTCCGGTAATTATCATTAACATATGACAGTCAAGGCTGGTGATGATGATGATGACCTTGAACGTTGATAAGCTTATTTACATTACCCAGCTGTTGGTTGCATACAACCCTGATGGTACGTTAAAATTATCAAAACCTAATTGAACGTGCTAGCTTGAAGGTGACACCATAGACTTTTTGGCTGGTGGGAGGCTTTGGCCGTGGCTAGTTACCGTCAAGCGAATTAGCGGTCCGGTACGATGACGTGTAGAAACCGAAAGGATTCGTGGATTTTCATCCTCCTTCTAACAGCCCGCTCCATCTTAGATTGCTTCATCACTTACCTTCAGGTGAGATTGTAGTCAAGGGCTAACTTGTAAAGATTAAAAAAAAGACTTTAAGATACATCAAATGAGGGAATAATTGAAAGAAAAGGAGGTTTTTAACAGTGCATGTTACGAATATTATAAACTGTTAAGCTCAAGAGCTATCTACCAACAACGACTCAATGCTAAAGGATGAAAACTTAGTTTTTTTTATATTTATTATGAGCTTTAGTTCATCAAACACTCAATACAAGCTTACTGCCTACTACTACTACTACTAAAACATAAAAATACACATAATAAGTTGCAAAATATTATAATTTGAACTATGTCGGTGACTTTAGTTCTTCTTCGGATCTCCTGATTTCTAATTCGATCATGCAGAGATACTCCTAACATAGCTCGTTCCATCGCCCGCTGTGACTTCTTATGAGGCCCATAGATAGCGACCAAGTCTCGGAACCATAGGTCATCACTGGCAACACGCACTATAATTAGGTATTTATTTCAAACTAGCGAACACCTGCGACTATTAAAAATCAAACGAACTTACCAAAGTGAAGTTCGATGATAATTATGTGAGCAGCTTCATTCGACGCGATTTACAGGTTTACATAGTGTAGTAGTGCCCCCACGCATTAGCCTTGCACGGATGTTTAAATTTGACTTCTTTTTAAAACTTTTTTACGTTACCCCCACCGTCGATACCCCCACCGTCGATACCCCCGCCGCCATTGCTGTCGCCCGGCTCGTGACTTCATTTCGTTAAAATTTAATTTATTTATTTATTTTGGAAACACTGCACATTTTTTTTTTTTTTTAAGTAGGGAGGGTAATTCACTATATAGGGAGGGTGTATGTAAATCGCGTCGAATGAAGCTGCTCACATAATTATCATCGAACTTCACTTTGGTAAGTTCGTTTGATTTTTAATTATGTTTCGCAGCTTCATTCTTTGCGAGTTACAGGTTTACATAGTGTAGGATGTTTAGAGCAGAAATAAAATGTGCAGAGGATTCTTCCAAAATAAAACAAGTAAGTGTAGCATACATGAAGACATGCTTGTTAAGACTAGTGTGTGTGTGTATACAAATGTGTATTATTTGGAAGAAAGAATACTTTTTGCGAATTGCATCAATAACAACATCTTTATTGTAAAATCTTGCAAAAACAGAGGAGGAATCAGTCCAGCCAGCTGTTTTGCGGATCAGATCAATGTTGACTCCAAGTCTGTTGGCTGTGGAAGGTGCTGCGTGTGCACTGAATATCGATGTGTCTATTCCGCTTTCACTTAGTGCATCTTTAATCCAGTGACTAAACGTTTGTGCCGATACTTTTCAATACGGTTGCTTTGTACTTACAAATAAATAATAACTATTACGAAGTGTTTCTGTTTTATTTATGTATGTTTCTAAATAGCTTGCATGGCAAATACAAATTAAGGTGGTCTCAAAAGTAGTTGTGATCTATTTATATTAGAAGTTTTTATTTAAAGCGGGGATTTTTATAAGTATTTGATGACCGGGTTGTATAGTAATATTGAAACATTTTATAAGCGAAAAAATTGAACACGATGCGCCGTAACCAAAGCCAAGAAATGGATTTTTTTTTTTTTTTTTAAATCGTTTTTACATCGAGATCTGTATTAGGCCATTTACTTGTTAAATGAGACAGAACAATATTAGGGTTCCATGTTATGTTATAGTTAGGGTTTGTGGTTTAGGGTCTCAATTTGAAAACTCCTTTCATAAAGCGTTTGATTTCATTATTATTGAGTTTATTGTCCAATAAAAGTGACAATGCAGACTTGTACGAGTTAATAGTACCATATTTAGCCCCTTTATCAAATGTTTCAGTAAGAAAATCAATGATAACTGATTCTGGCGCAGATGTATAATTGTAACGGTGTTTATTACAAAAGAATCATTAAATTTTTTATACAACTATCATATTGCTTGTATGTTGAGTTTGATAATGATGTCAATATGATTTCAATAGATCTTGGTGCTAGGGACTTATTTAATAGAACTTTCCGGAAAGCATTGCGACTACCAACTTTAGAGTCTTGTGAAGATTGTAATGGATTCTTAAAGTCAAGGTGATAACAGGTTCAAAAAACAATAAATCTGAAACTATCAACTCTTTGAATATAAGGAACCAGTATTGTGTGGGCCAATATGGAACAACAACAATAATGCCCTCAGCCTTGTCGCTAACTACTTTTGCATAGTCTTAACATGTTAAGAAATAAACGGTGGGAAATGATAAGGTATTTTTCTTTTCATGAAATTGTAAACGTATCCACTGCAAATGCATCTGGATCGTTTTTCCCTGTAACATAAACGGGACATCTGGCATTGCATTTATTAAATACGATATTATTTAGCTTCCATTTTGTATCACGAAATTTCTTTCGCGTAAGTGAATCGGCTTCATAACTGGACATTGTATTTGTGTCGGATGCAAATAAAATAAAACTATGACTTTAATACCATTTCCAAATCTCGTTTGATGTTTTATTCAGATGTCTGTATTGTATGCTACCTTTTATATTAATGCAGGACATATTAGTTATATTATCCGATCTTAACAAAACCTTATTACACTGGTTACTAGATTTGTATAACATTTAAAGGCTGAAAAAACGGTGCTTTTAATTCAAGCTCATTTATGTGCAACTTTGTTTAGAATTACAATATGCACCCCAACCAGTTAAAGAGGAATCGCAAAAAAAAAAACCACTATATCATAACGAATTGAACCGAATGAAGTAAATCCATGTTCAATATTTCTTAGCCACTAAAACATATCACTTCTCAAAATTGCGGGTAGTTTTATAATGTGGTCGTAACTGGTACTTTTTAATAAACTTTGGTATTTAATAGTTTTCGAACTCTTTAGTATAAAAACAAGAGTGTTGTATAGCTGGACAAGCTGATAACAGATGACCTAAAGACCCTTGCGAATTCAGTTAATTTATATTTACGTAAACAAAGGAAGGAGGTTAGAAAATTTCTTTAATTTTTGACGTTTATCATTTGTCATGTTTTTGGAATCAAATTCGAAACATAGAAACTTATATTTTGTTTTTGGAGCCAAAGAGCTTTTACTTGATGTAAATGTAACGTAAATGTAATGTAAATGTAAAGTTTACGTATGTTGATTATAAATCCTAGATTTTCAAAAAAAAACTTTAGTTGTGTTAACATTACCACTACATTCTGAGAAACTCCCACCTACACAAAAAATATCATCTAAGTATAACTGAGACAAAATGTTGTGGTGATCTCAATGACTTCATTGCTGGTTTACATAAAGTACATTAATGTATTTAAATCGTAAGTACTTTTTGTGAGAATTGTGAATGGGTATACTAAAAAAAAAAAATAATAATAATAAGCGTCTTTTAGGTCTATAGATGCCATGTATCAATTTCTAGTGATTATTTTTAATGCCGTTCGGTAGTCTTGCTTATTGAAATGTTTCGTATCTATAAATTTATTTAAACATTTTAAATTTAGAATAAACCGTTTCTCACTATTCGGTTTAGATAGGTAAATATATAGATACATTGTGAAATTGCATTTATATTAAACAAAGTTTTGATTGATTTTTAAAACTTAATATTCTCTTAAATTGATTGTTGATAAACATAGTATGGACTATCTGTGCGGTATGGAGTCGCAGCAAATGGAATTAACCATTGGTATAACCACTGATCCAAAACAAGATAGTTGTGTCATTTGGCTTGTCCAGTTAGAGTAAAAATATTTGAGTCTGCCAGCGTAAGGTGGTACCTGTGAATTTATCTCCGGTAAGTCGTCCTGCGTGGAGGTGGCGGTGGCGGCGAGCTCCACTTCCGCGCACCGCTGTACGTCTGGCGTGCTGGCGGCGCCCGTGCTGTGCTTGAGTCGGCGACGCTTGCATACTCTTGCTACCTGGTTGAGAGCTGGAGCTTGCAAAAGATCGCAGTTGTTACCAAATACTCTTCAAAATGTTTATCTTTTTGGTTTTTGGTAAACCTTTACTCAAAATATGTTGTCATTGGCTAGCTATGTCTTTACGTATAGCTGGTCCAAGAGAGGTGTCTACCATATTAGAAGCTGTAGACATTTTTCATCAGCGGGCCCATCTATTTCCTGGTCAGGCATTTCAGGTCCTTGCGCCGAACGCTCTAGTGACAAACATGATGGCGAAAGACGCGCTGGCGACGACGGTACCGCTGATGTCGGCAAGGGTCCTCGTCAAACAATGATGGTCGGCGATAACACTTTATTGCATGGTCTTAAAATCCTCCTAGGCGGTGATGCGCCACTGTCTGGTGAATCTGAACGCACGCAACGCTCAATGCACCTTGGCCACGTGTGTTAGCTGGTGGAGATTTTTTGTCGCACACGCGACTCACCTTTGCCACGTATGTTGGCAGGTGGAGATTTTTGTCGCACACGCGACTCACCTTTGCCACGTAGGTATGTTGGCAGGTGGAGATTTTTGTCGCACACGCGACTCACCTTTGTCACGTATGTTGACAGGTGGAGACTTTTGTCGCACACGCGACTCACCTTTGCCACGTGTGTTGGCAGGTGAAGATTTATGTCGCACACGCGACTCACCTTTGCCACGTATGTTGGCAGGTGGAGATTTTTGTCGCACACGCGACTCACCTTTGTCACGTATGTTGACAGGTGGAGACTTTTGTCGCACACGCGACTCACCTTTGCCACGTGTGTTGGCAGGTGAAGATTTATGTCGCACACGCGACTCACCTTTGCCATGTGTGATGGCAGGTGGAGATTTTTGTCGCACTCGCGACGAAGACGTATTACGTGTGCACGCAATACGTGTTAAATTATTTCTTGATCCTGATGACACTATACTGCGCGATGACTCGATTTCCTCTTCCTCCGATCCTCCGATGATGAATAAATTACACGACGTCTTTTTCTCTCCATTTTTCAAGTACGTGCGAAGGCTTGAGCACGGAAACACAGAATGAAGTCACGAGCCGGGCGACAGCAATGGCGGCGGGGGTATCGACGGTGGGGGTATCGACGGTGGGGGTAACGTAAAAAAGTTTTAAAAAGAAGTCAAATTTAAACATCCGTGCAAGGCTAATGCGTGGGGGCACTACTACACTATGTAAACCTGTAAATCGCAAAGAATGAAGCTGCGAAACATAATGTCCGCTTGGAATTAGGTTTTTCACAAATCCCGCGGTAACCATGGATTTTTCCGGAATGAAAATCCTTTGTGTTAATCCAGAGTAAAATATATTTCCATTTAAAATTTCAGCCAAATCGCTTCAGTAGCCGCAACGTAAAAGAGGAACGAACATACTTACACACACATAAACTTTCGCCTTTATAATATTAGTGTGAGTGTGATAATATCAGCGTGATGTGATTTCGAAAAATTATAGCCATCAGCTCCTTCACTAAAATTTGCTATATAAATATTAAAAATAATCACAAATATTCAGTATTAATTATTATATCAAAGATGATTGATCTTTTAAATCCATAATGTTCATATTGTGTATTTTGTTCCTCTTTATTGGCAATGGCGTATTTTGCCAAGAGTGTGTAACTGATAATTTCGAAAATGGCTTCGGCATCTTTAAGCCATTTACGCTTGAGTTTTGCCTTGGTTCTTTTATGTGGAAAATCGGCCAACACGCGTCTTTGAATACGACGGCGCCTAATCCGATGAGTACTAATTATATTTCACCGGAGACAACGTTAACATGCATGGCAACGTCTACATTCACTATAACTAGAGCAGGAAGTGTGGAAGTAAACTTTTATTTTGTGAGGCAAGAACCGACTGATATGTTTTGGGTGGAAATTCGAGAGTACGTCGAATCGGCCAGAGATGTACTAGTTTATGCAGATACCGCTCGTTTATCAATGTCAGATTGGCAAACCTTAAGGGTTCCCATACCTGGTAGTGGAGATCAAAAATTTGAAGGCTACGTAAGTGAATTAATTTGTGTAATAATTACGTTTTATTCAAAGATTAAAGAATAACAGGCAGATGGAGCGCACGGAACACGGCAGTGATGCAGCCATTCCAAATACAAATTTATAAACTAATACATTCTCGAGTCAGTACAACGCAAAGCGTCGCATCAGTAACTTTCAATATTATTCAAGAAAAATGGCGTTATGTTTTAGAATATTTTGAAAACTGTTCACAATAACTAAAAAAATCATATGGAGTATTTTTTATAGGTTATTGATTGACTAGTCTATTATGATATTTTTTTACACAATTGTTGTTAGTGTTAAATCTTGAAATATAAAATATGAAAAAAGTTTGTGTATGCGGATGTCAAGGATACGCGTGACGTTTGTTTTTTTATTGAGATCACCGGCCTCACTGCGCGACTTGTAAAGACTCATTCTGTATCATTCTCTGTTCTGTGGTTTTATTTTAATGTTTCCTAGAACAGCTTTGATCGCATTAATGCGTTATGAGTGATGATTGTTTGATAAAAAAAAGATAATTTGTTTTGTTGCCTGCGTTACGTTATCAAAATAGGACAGCATGCGTCACAAAGACTGTGTGCATTATTAAAAAACAAAAAATTACGAAGCGCAATACGTTTCATAAATTAATAGAAACATACGTCAACGTTCGTAAATTGGCTAACCGCTAGTTTACCCGTATACTAGTAACCTTACCTTACCCTACCTTATCAGCCGATAGACGTCCACTGTTGAACATAGGCCTCTTGCATGGACTTCCAACCACAACGATCTCGAGGCGCCAGCATCCAGTGGCTCCCTGCAACCCGCTTGATATCCTCGGTCCACCTAGTGGGGGGTCGCCCAACACTGCGCTTTCCGGTGCGGGGTCGCCATTCTAGCACCTTGGGACCTCAACGTCCATCGGCTCTTCGAACTATGTGGCCCGCCCATTGCCACTTCAGCTTCGCGACTCGCTGAGCTATATCCGTGACTTTGGTTTGTCTGCGGATCTCCTCATTCCTGATTCGATCACGCAGAAGAACTCCAAGCATAGCTCGCTTTGCGCATACTAGTAACACCTAATCTATACTAAATATTATGAAGAGTTACCTCCAACTTTTCAGTTGCGTGCATTTTAAGAAATTAAATATCACGTGCCTCAAACGGTGAAGGTAAAACATCGTGAGAAAACCTGCATACTAGAGAATTTTCTTAGTTCTCTGCGTATGTGAATCCGCATTGGTCCAGCGTGGTGGACTATTTGGCCTAACCCCTCTCATTCTGAGAGGAGACTCGAGCTAAGCAGTGAGACGAATATGGGTTGATAATGATGATTATACAAAATGTTAAATTCCTTTCAGGTTTTGATTTGGGGACAAGCTGCGCCAAATTCAATTGTTATGATTGACTCCTTCCGATACATTGCACCGTCACTGGACAAGGATCTATGTGTTATATATGAAGAAGAAATTTCTACTTCTACGACGAGTACTACTATCACTTCATCTACAACTACTTCTACGACTACTACTACTTCTACAACTACTACTACTTCTACAACTGCTACTACTTCTTCCGCTACGATACCGAGCACATCTAAAAGAACACCGCGCTTCTCCATAGATTTGCAAATAAAATATGAAGAATCTGTTGTTCTTATAAAGAAAAAAGAAAACCAGTGAAGTGCGTGTCTAGCCACGGTCAGAGTGGGGTTCCATAGTCTTTACAGTAAAAATTTAAAAAATATTTTAATAGTAACTCAAAAATTATTTAAAAACAAATAATAAACAAAAATTCTTTATTAATGTTTAATAGTGATTGGCATATTAAGTATATATTTTTTATTAAGAATAGCTTAAAACAAAAAAAAACTTTTTTTTTTAATTCTTTACGAGTTAGCCCTTGACTATTAAATAGCCCTGATGGTAAGTGATGATGATGTCTAAGATGGACGGCTAACTTGTTAGGAGGAGGATAAAAATCCACACCCCTTTCGGTTTCTACAAAAAAGCTTTTTAACTCGCCATTTTGTAGTCTTACTTATATCCTCAAAAGGCTCGCAAGCAAGTGCAATAGGAAAACTACGATGATGAGTGTGATCGTTAATTCGTTAGGTCAAGTAAACATAAGTGGAACATAGCTTAACATATCTTAAGTGGAACATAGCTTTTACGAATGACGTCACTTGACAACTAGCTGTGTACCTACTTTATAATTTTTACTGATTGATTGTAATCATACAACAGAAAAGGCTAAAGCCGGATTTACATTTGTCTGACGTGTCGTGTCGTGACGCGTCAGAACAGAATCGGTATCATACATTTTGTATGGTGAATTTAACTTATTAGTTGTGACATGTCGTGATGGCTTCTGATGCAGCGCATACAAAATGAGCCTCAATAGCTCAACGATAAAAGCGGTCGGACTCTTCACCAAGGGGTGGTGGTTCGATCTCCGCCCCGTTGGTCTATTGTCGTACCCACTTCTAATACAGTCTTTCCCGACTAGTTGGAGGGGAATGGGAAAATTAATCATATTTAAAAAATAAAAAAAGGTATAGCAAATATTCTTTTAAAAAAAAAAAAAAATTGTATGAAACCGATTCTGTTCTGATGCGTCACAACACGACACGTCAGATAAATGTAAATCCGTCTTTAACGCTTTTGGAACTGACGGTACCAAATAAAATATAGCTTATAGTACCTACATCAATAATGAAGTATTTTAAGCTATATTTAAAAGAGGCAAATACTGTAATAGCAGTCGTACTGAAAATTTAATGGACATAATAAAAAAATACATGTAGATTAAATATAATAAAGAGGGAAATATTGTGGAATTGTAGGGGGTAATCTCTAGATCTACTAATCAGATTTCAAAAATTGTGTTAGCACTAGAAAACCACATTATTTGTGAGTGTCACAGGCTATATTTTATTTCCGTATTCTCACGGACACGGGTATTACGCGGGTGAAACCGCAGGGCATCAGCTAGTTAAATATAAACAGATACGATGTCTTTATAACAGGAAATATGGATTAAGGCGACATAATTTCAAACAAAGAGTTTTGTATAATGTCCACTTAAAGAGATTAGCTAAGCGGATTAATTAATTTACTAATCTAAAGTAAAACAGAATTTTTGTATGTATAACTATTTGACACGGCAAACATTGTTTTGTCTTAATTATTTATAGTGACTATTAAAAACAATTACAGAACGAACACACTAGCGGATTGCGAGCGTTTTCAAAGCGGAGCGGGCTCGCAACGGTCACGCCGCGTATCCGCAGCGAATTCGTTGCGGACGCACAATGTTGTATGAATGAATGAATGGTATTTTATTCATTAAAATGTAGGTTTAACATGATTGTACATGTATATAACTGAGCCTGTATATAACTGAGAACTTTATACATTTTACCTTATCTGGTGTATGAATTATCTTAAATAATTAAATACATTTGAACGAAGAAAAATAAATAAAAATGTCACAATTACAAAATAATAAGTTACAAAATGTCCATGTCCATAAAATAATCTTTAATGTCATAATAACTTTAAATAATAAATTATAAATTTTACATTTAAATATTTACCAGGGCTTCTCTTTTGTCTCATACAAACGCTAGTTCGTCCCAGTGTTGACAAACGTACGATTTTAATCGTATTTGTACGAATTTTTTGGCTCTAGTACGATGTACGATCGAGTAATCGGAATCGTACGCAAAATTTACGATCATTTCAAATCTTAGGCCCATCATCATAACGAGCTAAAATTATTAACTAGTCGATAAAAATTAACCTGCGATGATTTGTTAGCTTGGAAAGAAAAATATAAACAATAGGTTTTAGCCAGAAATCTGTTTTTTTTTAAATATTTTTTAATAAATAAAACAGCAGTGTTTCCTCGTCAGAATCCATTTTGTTACTGAATGTACTGTACGTCGTTAATCCGCTACAAAACCGCGAAGGAAACATTGCAAATCCGCTACGCCTCCGCGACGTCTTCGCTGCGCAGCCGCTACGCCTCCGCGACGCATTCGCTGCGCCTCCGCTACGCTTTGTAACCGCTGGCAATCTGCTAGTATGATAAGGCCGTTAGAGCTATGAACAATAAATGTTGGCCGATTTTTAGACATACCAGATATGCACACAACATTTCATTAAAATTGGTTCACCCGTTTCGAAAGAGTTTGGTAACAAACGTCTCGATACGAGAATTTTATGTATCAATTAGAATAATAATATTAAAATCAGACAACACGTTGAAATTATTTCATCAAATATGTAAACATAAGATATATGAAATTTATTCCTTTATTATTAGTTTCAGTAGTAGTTTTATTTTCTTCCTCTTGTGGTAAACAAATCTGATGTCTTGATAAATTAAAGTGAAAGTCGTATACGAAAATTTAATCATTGATGTCTAGGGTAATAAGGTCATTAACCTTAATTAATAAATCAATATTTAGTCAGAGAGAAAGTGGATTATATTTATACGTTAAATTTAAGTGTCCAGTAATGTAAATAATTACGAAATGGCTGCCACGTTGGTACAGTGTTTAGCCCCGAGGGTTTAGGGTTCGAAATACTGAGATAAAAAAAATGTAAAATTTCTAGCCCGGATTTAGGAAATTGGTGGTGTTACATCCCGTGTCTTAAAGAGTGCGTTGAGTCGTACTGTTCCTGTTTGTGAATCATGAGGTTCTGGGTTTTTGTTTTTATTAATGTAACAGCGACCCCAGAAATCAACCCTTTGGAACGGAATGGTGAAAGTCAATGGTACTACAACAACCTTGCTCCAACGATGCAGAGAGGAGAGGAGTGTACGATAAAGAGATCATTAAAATCAAATGGTAACTATTATAAGAGTTGTTGGCCATTAAAAAACAAAGACCTAAAATAATATTTAATGATGCTGATAAAAAGACTTATATCCAGTAATTTTTATTTTTAGTTATATTAGGATGAAATTGTTTTTTTTTTAATTTTCAATAGTTTTGTAACTAACTTAACACAAATAAGTATAGAAAAATATTGCCACTATCTCCTCCACTATGTGATGAAATATAAATACTGAAAGTTGTAATAAATTTCAGTATTAACCTGGATACAAAGGAAGATTGATATATTTTATGATGTTGTTGTATTGTTTTTTGTTGTTTCTAACTTGGAATTGTGTGTTGTGTCAGGACTGCGTAATTGAAAATTTCGAAAACGGCTACGGAACCTGGAACTCCTTTTTACGTGAATTCTGTCGTGCGTCCATTATATGGTCCATTAGACAATACTCAAATATGACAGCTCCTCATCCGATGAGTACCACCTATGCCGCTCCAATAGAATCCACATTATCTTGCATGGCTTCGTCAAAATTTACAATGACAAGAGCAGGAATAGTAGAAGTCAACTTTTTTTTCGAGGGTTTAAACTCATCTGATGTACTGTGCATTGAAGTTAGACGTTACATTGAATGGCAGCAAGATATAATACTTTCTTCGGGATTGATTCGCGTAGATGGATCACATTTAATTTTAGGTTGGCAAACTTTAACGATCTCCATTCCTGTCACACAAGATCAAATATTTGAAGGATACGTAAGTAATATTTTTAGTTATTTTTTTAGTAGCGATAAACCTTTTTGTGACAGTCAGTGATACTAGCGGTTTGTTTTATGTTGTTGTTGAAGAATTGCTGTGTTCTAGTCTAAAGTAGTTGCTGGTTTAAATGCTAAGGGCACATGAGACAATTTAGCGTTCAGGTACGATGTTGAATGTTGATGAAACAGTCAGAGGTATGAATTGATTAAATTTGTACTTCTCCCAAGTCACCCCGCTGCCATCTGAGACTGCATCGTCACATAAATATAACAGGCTAATTAACTATTTTTGACATATGCTAGTTGACATTAACGAAATTGGAATTCTATGTAACAAATGTAATCCGGTGCCTACTGGTTGGTATATATCACACAGTAGGTAAATGACATTTTGTTAATTGATTTGATATTTATACTGTTTTTGTCTTAATATTTGTTTTATTCTTATGATGTGCGGTACAAATAAAAAATAGCCTGTGTGTTGATCCAGAGTAAAATCTATTTCCATTCTAAATATCAGCCAAATCGGTTCAGTAGTTGCGGCGTTAAAGAGTAACAAACATACAAATTTTCGCATTTATAATATTAGTAGGATAGGATTTTAAAGAGATGGCAAATATTTTTGTAAGGTACTAGCGGATGCCCGCGACTTCGTTTCCGTGACAGTTTTTCACAAATGGATTTTACTGGAATGAAAAGTCTATGTGTTAATCCAGAGTAAAATCTATTTCCATTCCTAATTTCAGCAATTGCTTCAGTAGCCGCAACGCAAAGGAGGAACAAACATACTCACTGACACACAAACTTTTGCCTTTATAATATTAGTGTGATGTGATATGATGTGATATAAAAAAAAACATTTTCTTTGCTTTCAGATATTGATGTGGAGTCGAGCTTCACCAAATTCAACTATTTTAGTTGACTCTCTCCGGTACATTGCTCCATCGTTGGACAGGGATCAATGTGTCATATATGGAGACGAAGGAAATACTACTTTGAGTTCTACTTCTACTACTACTTCGACTACTACTACTACTGCGGTACCGAGCACATCTGAAAAGACACCGCGTCTCTCTATAGACTTACACAAAAAATATAAAGAAGTAAATGTTCATATAAATAAATATAAGTAGGAAGTAATTTCTAATTCTATGAAATGATTTTGTCTATATTATCTTTTAAAATCTTTTTAAGTATTTTAATAAAGGTTTCGTTTGAGCAAATATTATATTTTCATTTCCTTAATATCCTTACAAAAAAACTATTCGTTAACATGAAAATTACTCTATGTTTTAGGGTTTCGTAGTCAACAAGGAAACCTTACACTTTCGCCATGTCCGTCTGTCCATCGGTCCGTACGTCCGTCCGCGGCTTAGAGCAGAGACTGTTAAAAACTAAAGCTTGTAATGAAGCTGTAATTTAGCAAGTGTATGTACGTTACTCAAACGTGTCTCAAACGGTGTAGGAAGAACATCGTTAGGAAACCTGCATACCAGAGAATTTTCTTAATTCTCTGAGTATGTGAAGTCTGCTAACCCCTGTCATTCAGAGAGGAGACTCGAGCTCAGCTGTGAGCCAAATATGGGTTGTTAACGAACTCAATGCATATATTTAACCCTACATGGTCACGTAACTAAAAGTAACGGGAGTGGTTGCGTGATTACATAATATGTAGTCCACCCCATACACAATGGAAAATATTTATTTATTTATTAGGTTTATTACAATCACTTACACTAACTAAAATAATAAAATGTAACTAAATTATAAATCATTATAAGTGTAGTGATTACTTACAAATAAACACAGCATGAAAGAAGAACAGTACATAAAATATAACTTAAATATCACAAATAAAAAACACTAGTATTATTAACTGAAAAAGAAGAAAAAATTAGAGAAATAAAGAAAATGAAATAAGGTGAGCACATTTTTGTCATAAGAGTACCAAGTAGAGATGATTTATTCCGAAAACTAAATAATGATTCAGAGTAAATGTTAATTTTAGAACTGATATTATTATAGGTCTTAGTTAATCTAGGAATGGGAGAATTGGTACCAAGGAATTGGAACCAATTATCTGAAAAAGTCGCATATGCACCAGTCCCCAATAAGTGTGTCACAGCAGTTGTGTTTTTAATCGTTTTATTAATTGTTGTTCTTAAATCTTTTAATATTAATAATTTATACCATTTTTATTCAAAAAAAGTCAATTTACGAAAGGTTTAGGTAAAAAACAGGAAAACGTCAGGAAATGGCTACCTGTGATAATAAATACTACCACAGAATAAATAATATTACGCACCGCAAAACAATTTGGCGTTCTTGTCCGACGTCGTGTAGAAACCGAAAGGGGTGTGGATTTTTTCCATTTTTGTACATTTAACGGTACGGAACCTTTTGTGCACGAGTCCGACTTGCACTTGGCCGTTTATTAAAAGAAAATCCTCTAACTCCAACAAAATGTGACCAACTAATAGTCGAAAATACTTACAGAATTTTCTTCCTGTCGTGATAAATAAATTAAAGTGAAAGTTGTATACAAACATTAATCATTGATGACTAGGGTAATAAGGTCATTAACCTTATAATTTAGTCAGAGAGAAGGTGGATTGTTTTTGTACGTTAAATTGAAGTGTCCAATAAAAAATGTAATAAATTATGAAATGGCTGCCATGTTGGTACAGTGTTTAGCTCTGAGTGTTTAGGTTCGAATACTGGGTCGGGTTACGAAATAAAAATTCTTAAAATGCAGGGTTTCTTAAAATGCACATAACTGAAAAGTTGGAGGTGCATGCCCGGACCGGATTCGAACTTACACCCTCCGGATTTGGAGGCAGAGGTCATCTCCACTGGGCTATCACGGCTCAATCTCAGATTATTAGGTCCTTTTTAAGAACACTAGAATAGCCAGCCATTCCTGATCATTAAAATCTAATAGTAATTATTATATATTAACTAAAACTTAAAATAAATATTATTTTAAGCCTTTGTTTTTTTAATGGCCGCTGCTGATAGAAAGACGATTACTAAAGACTAAATTACTAAATTTTTATTGCCACTATCTCCTCCACTATGTGATGAAATATAAATACTGAAAGTTGTAATAATAAATTTTAGTATTAACTTCGATACAAAGGAAGTTCGGTATATTTATGATGTTTTTTTATTATTTTTTGTTATTACTAATTTGGAATGGCGTGTTGTGTCAGGACTGTGTAACTGAAAATTTCGAAAATGGCCAAGGCATTTTTAAGCATTTTTCGCTTGAGTTCTGTCTTCCGTCCCAAATATGGATTGTTAAGCCACACTTAAATGTGACATCACCTCATCCAATGAGTACCAGATATGCCATTCCAGTGGTGGATTCAAAATTAGTATGCATGGCTTCGTCAAAATTCACAATAACAAGCGCAGGGACAGTAGAAGTCAATTTATTTTTTGAGGGATATAATTCATCTGATGCACTGTGGGTTCAAGTTAGACATTACGTTGAATGGAAGCAAGATATAGTAGTCTCTGCAGGATTGATTCGCGTAGATGGATCAGAATTAATTTTAGGTTGGCATACCTTAACTCTCTCCATTCCTGGCACAGAAGATGAAACATTTCAGGGATACGTAAGTCATTTTTAGTTTTTTACAAAGCTTTTTGTAAAAGTCCATCCGTGGTACTTGCGGCTTGTTTATTTTTGCCAGTCTAAAGTATAATTATATAGTTGCTAGTGTAATTATTAAGAGCACATGAGGCAATTTAGCGTTCTGGTACAAAACCGTTTCCGCATAGAAACTGTCAGAGATATGAGTAGATTAAATTTGTACTCCTCCCACTTGTTTTATTCTGTGACAGTTTACTGCTGAAGATGGTTTTTTGTTTTAGGTTGCCATAAATGTTCTTAACAATATTAAGGGCTCGTACTTGTATATACTTACTTATTTATTATGTGTACTTACTTATCAACGTGCAAGTTATCCCTTATCTTTATTTGCCGCACTCGATTAAATCCCAAAATCTTCTGTTCGTCTCTCCTACTATTGTGATAGTTTTTAAACATTAGAGAACTGTTGAAACTGGATTTTTAACCGATTTAAAAAAAGCAGGAGGTTCTTAACTTGGCTGCATGTTTTTTATTGTTTCCGCCGCCGCTGACTATTATCGTACCCACTCTTAGGAGTCTTTTCGCATTAAATGAATTGTGAATATTAGTCACATTGAAATATGTATCAAATATGTATGTATGTATACATACATATTTGATACATGTATGTAATGTATTTTTTATGGTTATAAAGAAACTATTTTCTTTGTAATATAAAAAGAAAATTATCATTTCAGATATTGATTTGGGGCCAGGCTTCACCAAAATCAACTATTTTAATTGACTCTCTCCGGTACATTGCTCCATCGCTGGACAAGGATCAATGTGTCATATATGGAGAAGAAGGAAATACTACTTCGAGTTCTCCTACTACTACTTCTTCTACTACTTCGACTACTTCTACTTCTGCGGTACCGAGCACATCTGAAAAGACACCGCGTCTCTCTTTAGATTTACACAAAAAATATAAAGAAGTTAATGTTAATATAAATAAATATAAGTAGGAAGTAATTTCTAATTCTATGAAAGAATTTTATGTGTACACTAGGTACTTTTTTTTTTAATTAAGTATTTTAATAAACGTTTCGATTCAGCAATTATTATATTTTCATTTCCTTAATTTTCTTACATTACATTAAAACTATTCATTAATATGAAAGTAATATATGTTTTTAGAGTTTCTTGGTCCCCAAGGAACCCTAAAAGTTTCGCCATGTCCGTCTGTCTGTCCATCCGCCCATCTGTCCGCGGTTTAGCGTAGAGACTGTTACTACTAGAAAGCTGTAATTTAGCATAAGTATGTACGAGTATTAAAAATTTCAACATAATCGTAAAATAAAGTTTTGGAAAATAGTAATGTAAAGTGGGGATAATTATATTTAGCTCATTTATCTCATAGTGTAGGGTATCGTTGGATAGGTATTTGAAGGATTTGGGGTGTTTTCTACCACTGATTTTAGACTCAGCTATCCGTTTGCAAAATATTAAGGTTTTAGGAGCTAACTTTTGTTAGAGTCAAGTTTTTAAATGTCCGCATACATTAGAAAGTGTATTGTGGGTTTCTGAAGAATAAATAATAATTTATTCTAATAAATTGATAATATTATTAAATGTAAAAAAATAGTTTATTATAATTCATGTACAAAAATATAAAGGTAAATCCAAAGATACAGCCACCGAGTTTTGAAATAACCAAAAGTAAGAAATAAAAAAAATGTTCTTTATATATTCATACATTTTTGTTTCTATTATTTCTCAAATAGTTCATTAACCTTCCAAATTTTAAGCCCGTGTGTTCACTTTGTGTATTTATTTAAGGACATTAAATACTGAACAAAAAACATCTTTTTTACTCATTTCTTAAACATCTTTGACATCCTTTATCATAATTAGTATAGGATTAATTGAATAAATTGATCATTTAACTATTAATCCTAAGCAATCCATCCAATCAATTATGACTAGCTTTTAACCGCTACTTTAGTTGTTTTACCGAATATTTTATAATAAATACCTACCTACCTATAATAAAACTTACAATTTTCTAGAATAATATCATCGTCTTCAAGATTCAAGGCTTCGCAACCCCTACTGATATTATAAATGCGAAAGTTATTCTGTCTGTCTGTTACGCTTTTCCGCTTAAACCTCTCAACCGATTTTGATGAAATTTGGCAAAGACAATCTTTAGACCCTGAGAAAGGACATAGGCTACCTTTTATTGCGAAAAAAGGGATGAAGAGGTAGGGTAGGGGTAGGGTAGATATAGTTGAAAGTTTACATCGAGTTTCACGCGGACGAAGTCGCGGGCGTCCGCTAGTCTAGACATAAAGATCGATTTATCGATATATAATAGAGCTGTGATAGCCCAGTTGATATGACCTCTGCCTCCAATTCCAAAGGGTGTGGATTTGAATCCGGTCTGAGGCATGCACCTCCAACTTTTCAATTGTGTGCATTTTAAGAAATTATAGATAAATAGTGAATAAAGTTAACCACCTTGATCTAGATTATGTTTTTGTCGCTTTCATACTTTCCGAATTTTAGTAACGTTTAAATTTAATTTTACATATGATTTGACTCTAATTTGGTTTTTTTTTATCCATTTACTCCTAATTGTTATAGTTATTGTACTATGTGAGAGTGACAATATTTTTTGGAATTTAATAACAAATTTTCCTGTTTTAGAATAGATAATATACATTTTTTTGTTTGAAATATTCATATAAACTACACTCAGATGTATGTAGCTGTATATAGATTCTGAATTTACATGCAATTTAAAATCTATTGATAAAGCAATTGATAATTATTGCCTTATATTCAAACTATAAATACTGATGTACGATTATTTGAATTTTAGTATCATTAAATCTAACGTTAAATTAACAGCTAATTAATATTTTAGACGATGGATAAATATTGTTTTTTAATATTCCTTATTGCTAATTGCGGCTTCTGTCAAAATTGTGTAATTGAAGATTTAGAAAATGATCTTGAAGAACAAGTATCAATTCAAACTCAACTTTGCCGTGGGTCTGTAATGTGGATAAACAAGGAATACTCATCGCTGGACATCGAGAGTCCTCACCCAAGAAGTACTCGATTCCTTACACCGCAGTCAACAGATAGTTGTACTGTTCTTAGCAACTTTACAATGATTTCAAACGGAATGTTTGAATGGAATACATTTATGAAATCGAGCATAGCTTCTGATAATTTGATTCTTGAAGTATATACCAAGCTAAACGGGCCTATTTCTTTATGGTTTCAAATTGAGTTAAGCTCTAGTGATCCAAATAGTCAAGGATGGAGGAATATAAGAAAAAGTGTTAGTGCTCCTGGTTTTCAAATCTTTGTAAGTATCTTCTTATATAATCTTTGTAAATTAATTAGAAAATATAAAAAAAACTTTTATATTTTCTAATTAATTTACGCATATATCTATCTTATTTTAGGAATAATTTCCAAAATAATTAGATTATTTTGACACTTTTTTCATCTAAATCAAAAATACGTTTTGGTAACAGTATCAATTTTTTATTTCAATATTCTTAAATGAGTTTTTTTTGGGGTGTAAGGGGGAGGCTAGTACCAGTCAGCCTCCCCAACTGCCAACCTCACCTGCTCGTGGTGCACCCTGCAGATGGACCGACGAGGCTCTGGCGACCGATAAATGGCGGTATAACCATTTCAATTCAGCTAGACTTCACAAGTATCACAGACCGGTGTCGGGCAGCAGCGACACCCGTGCGAGAAGTCTAGGACTGCGAATGACCAACCCGCATGCCCAGCGTGGTCATTCTGTGGACATCAACCTTGTATGGATACAGCCAAAAATAAACAGCCCCTAGTCCCCGGTGGCCCCGCTATTCCCGGCTCTGGCAGCGGTTGTGGTAACGGCGGGGCAAGGGGTGTCAAGAATCTCCGGGGGAGATTCCGCTGCCAACCCCGACGACTGGACCTGGCAACATTTAACGCACGCACCTTAAGGACCGACGAAAAGATGATCGAGCTGGAAGAAGTAGTAAGCAAGTTGCGCTGGGATGTAATAGGTTTGTCTGAAGTCCGAAGAAAGGGGGAGGACTCGATAACCTTGGAATCCGGCAACTTGTTCTACTACCGGGAGGGCGACCAACTGTCCCAGGGTGGTGTTGGGTTTATCGTCCGCAAGTCCCTCGTGAACAATGTTGTTCGAGTCGAGAGTGTGTCGAGTAGGGTAGCGTACCTCATTCTCCGAATTACCAAACGGTATTCGTTGAAGATTATACAGGTTTACGCGCCGACCTCGACACAAACCGACGAGGAGGTAGAGGAATTGTATGAGGATATATCAAAAGCCATACATACCTCCCACTCCTACTACAATATTGTGATGGGGGATTTCAATGCAAAGCTAGGTATGAGGAGCGGTTCAGAGTTGAGAGTGGGACAATTTGGTTATGGGCAACGGAACCAGAGGGGTCAAATGTTGGCTAACTTCATGGAGAAGGAGGGTCTTTTTATGATGAACTCCTTCTTCAAGAAGCCACCACATAGGAAATGGACTTGGATGAGCCCTGATGGTTCCACGAAAAACGAGATAGATTTCATCTTGTCTACCAGACGGCATATATTCAACGATGTCTCTGTGATCAACAGGGTCAAAACCGGTAGTGATCACCGAATGGTAAGAGGCACGTTGAATATCAACTTACAGCTGGAACGGTACAAACTGGTGAAATCTACGCTCCGACCTACTCGTGCCCAAATCCAAAACCCCGAGAGCTTTCAACTGGAGTTACAGAACCGCTTCGATTGCCTAGCAGATTGCCTTGAAGTGGACGATCTAAACAACAGGCTTGTAGAAACTGTCCATACGGTTGGGTCTAAGTTTTTCAAACCCCACCGTACAAAAAGAACCAACAAGTTCTCGGACCACACACTCAAGCTCATGGAGGAGAGGCAAGAAATGAGATTGCAGTCTTCAACAGACGCGTCAAAGTTCCGTCGGATTAATAGACAGATCTCTAAATCGCAGACATGCGACTTGCGACGCTTCAATACCGAGCGTATCAAGGATATAATCGAAAATAATCGAGGCTCGAAAGTGTTCGCGAGAGATCTGTCTATTGGACGAAGACAGTTGACGCGTTTGAAGACCGATCAGGGCAATATCATTTCTTCTAAGCCCGAGATCTTGAGTGAGGTCGAGGAGTTCTACGGACAGTTATACACCTCTACCCAAAAGCCTGTTGACAATTTGGCCAAAGATCCTAGAGCCAAATTGACTCGACACTACACCGAAGATATCCCGGACGTCAGCTTATACGAGATTAGTATGGCTCTCAAACAACTTAAGAACAACAAAGCACCAGGTGATGACGGAATCACAGCAGAACTCCTGAAAGCGGGTGGAAAACCGATACTTAAGGTCCTTCAGCGATTGTTCAATTCCGTCATTCACGAGGGCACAACACCTAAGGCATGGCACAGGAGCGTGGTGGTTCTGTTCTTCAAAAAAGGTGATAATACCTTACTGAAGAATTACAGACCCATCTCGTTGTTGAGTCATGTCTACAAGTTGTTCTCGAGAGTCATCACGAATCGTCTCGCCCGTAGGTTTGACGACTTCCAGCCCCCCGAACAAGCCGGTTTCCGAGCAGGCTTTAGCACCATAGACCACATACATACGCTGCGGCAGGTTATACAGAAGACCGAAGAGTATAACAAGCCACTTTGCTTAGCGTTTGTGGACTATGAGAAAGCCTTCGATTCGGTGGAAACTTGGGCTGTGCTGAGGTCTTTGCAGAGATGCCGGATCGACTACAGGTACATCCAAGTGTTGAAGTGTTTGTATGAAAGCGCCACTATGTCAGTCCGTATACAGGATCAGACTACGAGACCAATCCAATTGCAGCGAGGAGTGCGGCAGGGAGATGTAATCTCCCCGAAGCTATTTACCGCCGCATTGGAAGACGTCTTTAAGCTTCTGGACTGGAACGGATTTGGCATCAACATCAATGGTGAGTACATCACTCAACTACGGTTTGCCGACGATGTGGTCATTATGGCAGAGACTCTGGATGACCTTAGTACCATGCTCAACGACCTCAGCAGAGTTTCTCAACGAGTGGGTCTTAAAATGAACATGAGTAAGACGAAGATCATGTCTAATGCTCATGTACCGCTTCACCCAGTTATTGTTGAGGACTCTGCGCTCGAAATTGTAGACGAATATATATACCTAGGACACACAGTCCAGTTAGGTAGGTCCAATTTCGAGAAAGAGGTGAATCGCCGAATCCAGCTCGGCTGGGCAGCGTTTGGGAAACTCCGCGACATCTTTTCGTCCGAAATTCCTCAGTGCCTGAAGACGAAAGTCTTCGAACAGTGCGTGTTGCCAGTGATGACATACGGATCCGAGACTTGGTCGCTAACTATGGGCCTTATAAGAAGGCTCAAAGTCACTCAGCGGGCGATGGAGCGTGTTATGCTTGGGGTTTCTCTGCGTGATCGAATCAGAAATGAGGAGATCCGCAGACAAACTAAAGTCACTGACATAGCTCAGCGAGTCGCGAAGCTGAAGTGGCAGTGGGCAGGCCACATAGTTCGAAGAGCCGATGGACGTTGGGGTCCCAAGGTGCTGGAATGGCGACCCCGCACCGGAAAGCGCAGTGTTGGTCGACCCCCCACTAGGTGGACCGAAGACATCAAGCGGGTTGCAGGGAGCCGCTGGATGCTGGCGGCTCGAGACCGTTTTGTTTGGAAGTCCATGCAAGAGGCCTATGTCCAGCAGTGGACGTCCATCGGCTGACAATGATGATGATGATGATGATGAAATGAGTTTTTAAACTATAGTTTATAACTTTATTATTAATAACCAAGTTTTTTTGTATTTTGTATTTCCCGTTCTTGTGGGAATATTGGGGTAGGCTATTAGTTGTTATTTTGGCCTATAATCTATCTCTATGAAAATTTTCACATAAATACGTTTAGGTGTTCTGACTGTCCTTTCCTTTACTTAGCCATAAACTATAAACGAGTCTCGGACATCATTCCCTCCTACCGCGATTAAGTAGATTTTATAACGAACTCATAAAAAAAAATATATCTATAGATTTTTTCGTAGTACTTGTATTAAGCCATATTCAAAAAGGTTATTTTAGGAACTACCTTTTTCTTATTTGTAACTAGCGGACGCCCACGACTTCGTACGCAAGAAATTCTGTTTTTCACTAATCCCGCAAGAACCATGAATGTTTTGCGATAAAAAGTACTTATCTGTTGCTTGACTACTTCAACTATCTTTCAGTGAAAGTACCATTAAAATCTGTTTAGCCATTCTAGAAATTAGCCCAGACAAACAGAAAGGCACACAGACAACAATTTTAAAAAAGCTTGATTATAATTTTATTATCGCCATGAGCACTTGAAGAAACACAGTTAATTTGAAATCACAGACAAACACTTCGATTTAATTTTTTGAATTGATATTGATAGTGTTACTGAAATATTGATTTTACTATAATAATAATAATAAACTAACTACTTATTTTCTTTTTTTATTATAATTTTTATAATTCGTATAATATTTATTTTATCTTAATATTTTACTTTATTGTCGTCGTCATCAACCCATATTCGGCTCACTGCTGAGCTCGAGTCTCCTGTCAGAATGAGAGGGGTAAGGCCAATAGTCCACCACGCTGGCCCAATGCGGATTGGTAGACTTCACACACGCAGAGAATTAAGATAATTCTCTGGTATGCAGGTTTCCTCACGATGTTTTCCTTCACCGATTGAGACACGTTTCCTAAAATGCACACAACTGAAATTTGGAGGTGCATGCCCCGGACCGGATTCGAACCCACACCCTCCGGAATCAGAGGCAGAGGTCATATCCACTGGGCTATCACGGCTCTTACTTACTTTATTGTACCTACTCGTATATAATACTTTCTGTCTGCTGACATCAGCTTCTAAATTACTTGTCTCTTATGTACATGATACATGTTGTAACTCAAGGATTACCGTAATTTTGTTTTCTTTGCGATTTCACATTATATAATATTTATATTTCATATCATAAATAAATAACTTTCTTTTATGTAATTTTTCCAGGTAGTGATTCGAGGAAAGGTTTCACCAGCATCGGTTCTATTAATAGATTCCTTCCGTTTCTTATCACCATCGGACGACAAGGATACTTGTGTGATTTATAAAGATGAGGAAATTACAACGACAGAACAGCCATCTGATGAAACAACAACTACTACAACAACGACAGAACAGCCATCTGATGAAACAACAACTACAACAACAACTCAGAGAACTACAACAACTGAGAAAACTACAACAACCAGCACACCTGGCAATAAGCCCCGCTTTTCTTTAGACTTGAATAAAAAATATAAAGAAATCAATCTTCATTTGAAAACATTCAAATAAGTTGGGATGTTCACGACACAACATAATATCAGCTTATTTATAAAAAAAACAAGGAAAGATAAAGATTTTAGATTTTATTGAAATTAAATTCTCAAACTAGTATACTTAAATAATGTTAGTTTGAAAATATTTATATAGATCATTTTATATTTTACGCAATATTATATACCGATGAAGCTGTTAAAAATTAGGTTGTTACTTTTTTTTTACTTTACCTTTAAAATCCGTGGGTTACTTAGTTTTTTGTACCTATTTATTCATAGTAATTAAATGAAAAAAAAAATGTTTTTTTTTTACAATTTCATAAGCCACAGAGGTTCTAGAGAGTTGGAACGTTCTACACAAAAACTTTGGATGCTCCATTGGTTCAGCTGACACATAAAAATTTAAATTTTACAAGTGGTGTAGTCAAGCCAGGCTTCTAGCTATATTCGGATATATTGTAAAAGGAATCTGGATATAGGCCCCATGGTTTTCCATCGAAAAACCTTGTCACCACTTTATAAGATAATGAAAGTTTTCGTGTGGCTCTAGGACTCAGACTGGGTATACCATTATGTTTATAGCACAAATGTAGAAAATGGGGTAAGAAAATTTGAAATCCATGGGCTTTCATGCTAAAGAAGTGGCGATGATGATCATAATAAAAAAGGCTCTTGCGACCACAAATATTTCTGCGCTAAGCTAATCGAGAAGCTCGAAAAAATCGAGAGACGTGATAGCCCAGTGGATATGACCTCTGCCTCCGACTCCGGTTCGAATCCGGCCCGGGGCATGCACCTTCAACTTTTCAGTTGTGTGCATTTTAAGAAATTAAATATCACGTTTCTCAAACGGTGAAGGAAAACATCGTAAGGAAACCTGCACACCAGATAATTTTCTTAATTCTCTGCGTGTGTGAAGTCTACCAATCCGCATTGGGCCAGCGTGGTGGACTATTGGCCTAACCCCTCTCATTCTGAGAGGAGACTCGAGCTCAGCCAGCTCAGAGACTCAGCTCAGACACATTAGCACCGTGTCATATACATACAGAATAAAGACCGGGAGCCGCAGCAGAAAAAGCTGAAACCGGTAAGTTCCACAAGTATGCCTCTCGACTCGAAGTATTTTGACGGCCTCCGTGGCGCAGTGGTATGCGCGGTGGATTTACAAAACGGAGGTCCTGGGTTCGATACCTACCCAGCTGGGCAGATTGAGATTTTCTTAATTGGTCCAGGTTTGGCTGGTGGGAGGCTCGGCCGTGGCTAGTTACCACCCTACCGGCAGAGACGTACCGCCAAGCGATTTAGCGTTCCGGTACGATGTCAAGTAGAAACCGAAAGGAGTGTGGATTTCATCCTCCTCCCAACAACTTAGCCCGCTTCCATCTTAGACAGTATCATCACTTACCATCAGTTGAGATTGTAGTCAAGGGCTAACTTGTCAAGAATAAAAAAAAAATAAAAAAAATCTGACTGAGAGTTACATATTTGTACCTTTTGCCGTGGAGACCCTTGGGCCATGGAGTCACGGTGTCAAAAAAAAATCATCGAATCATTTCACCGCGGCTAGCTAGCTGCCTCGACAGCAGGGCTGGCTTATTTTTTGCGCAAAGGACCAGTCTGTCCAGCGCGGAAATGCAACCAGTATTCTTACCACCATTTCAAGTGGATTAGAATAAATTAACTTAAGTTTCTTATTGTATTCTTTCTCAATAAAGAAAATCATAAACAGTTAATATAGTTAATAAATCTTTGATTTCATCATCATCATCATCATAATCATCATCATCATTATCAGCCAATATTCGGCTCACTGCTGAGCTCGAGTCCCCTCTTAGAATGAGTTAGGTCGATAGTCCACCACGTTGCGCTAGCCCAATGCTGATTGGCAGACTTCACACACGCAGAAAATTCTCTGGTATTTTTTTTTTTTTTTATTCATTACAAGTTAGCCCTTGACTACAATCTCACCTGATGTTAAGTGGTGATGCAGTCTAAGAAGGAAGCGGGCTAACTTGTTAGGAGGAGTATATGCACGTTTCGATGGTTTTTCTTCACCGTCGAGACGCGTGATATTTAATTTCTTAAAATTCACACAACTGAAAAGTTGGAGGTGCATGCCCCGGACCGGATTCGAACCACTGCACAATCTTTTATGTACGTTATCATAATTAGTAGGATTAATTGAACAGATTGATCGTTTAACTATTAATCCTAAGCAATCCACCCAATCAATTATGACTAGCTTAACACCGCTACACTTTTTTTATTCTTTACAAGTTAGCTCTCGACTACAATCTCACTTGACGTATAGATTATGATGATGATGTGATGTGAGTGATGATGCAATCTAAGATGGAATGAATGAATGAATTTCGTGCACACCATCTTTCATATTCAACACCTCCCATCGTAGGATCGGACTGTCTAGTAAAAACACCAAATTGTCGACCATAGTTTCCAACACCTGATAACACTTGATACGTCGAGCCGCTACGAAAGGTCGCGCGTCACTGTGGCCACTCCACGCCCCGCTTGCCGCGCCCGCCTTAGGCTTAGTCCAGAAAGGGCGAATTCGCCGCAATTCTCTCGCGCGTGTTACGCGCGAGCATTTGGGGAGGAATTCAGTATGAAACATGGAGTTGAACGCGCATTCGCTCTAGAGTTCACACGTTAACTGGATGCAACAAGGCGTGCTTGTGGACGCGATGTATTGATGTCTAGTACTTCAATAACGCGCATATGAATTTGCGCGATACGATTCGCGACGAATTCGCCCCTTCTGGACAAGGTCTCAGGCCCAAGACACCGCGCATTCAGTGTGGACGCACACGGTAACTTACGTGTAAATCCAGGACACAAACTTATTTTATTTCGTGTTTCTATAAATTTGTTTATTTTACTTACACTTAACTTCACACACGCATATCATTAAAAAAAAACTCTAGTATGCAGGTTTCCTCACGATGTTTTTCCTTCACAGTTTGAAACACGTGATTTTTAATTTCTTACTAGCGGACGCCCGCAACTTCGTCCGCGTGGAATTCAGTTTTTCACAAATCTCACAAAAATCATATTTTTTTTCGGGATGAAAGGTAACCAAAGTGTTAATCCCGGGTTAATCTTCTTTTTTAATTTCAGCCAAATAGGTTCAGTAGTTGCGGCGTTAATGGTTACAAACATCAAAACATACATCCTAACTTACATCCATACAAACTTTCGCGTTTATAATGTTAGTAGGATTTTATTGTAGGTATGTGTATTATATCTCAACTAGCCTTGATTATTTCTGCGAGGATATTCGATTGACTTATGAGCCAAATTTGTTTGTAATAGTGATATTTATAATTTAAAGTGCATATATTATGTAAAGGATTATGAGTCAATTCCACTAAAGGAACACATCAATTTTCTTATATCGCTAAAAAAATAAATTGGCGATTTAAGAACGGAAATAGACGATTAAAACATAATTAATAAATAACTCGGTAATTCCCAGTTATCTTTGCACCGTTCTATATTTTAAGCATTATTAATTGAATATTTTAATTTTTAATCCGAGACGTTCATTTCTACCATTTATCTAGCGTTAGATCTACATGGGGCACACTAAAAGTTATGCACTTCTAGGTAATCGGAACTATTTGAATTTTGAATGTTATATTTTTTGAAATGTTGCAACCTTAGTAATAAAAACAAAAATTGGCGGGAAATCATTTGTCAATTGTTTTTTTTACACATCAAAATTCTACGCACGCAACGAAAATGGAATTAAGTCGAAAATATTTTAGAGCGATGATTTTTTGTGATTTTAAAAGTTCTCTCTCTCTCTCTCCGCAAGACTGTGTTTTCGTCTTGAAAATGCTTTTGGGAGAAAAGCACCTTGTTTGAGCACCGTGAGGCGATGGTATGCTGAATTTGAGAGAGCTCGAGTTTCTTTACATGACGATTTTTTTTTTAAATTTAGACCAGGCCTAAATTCATATTATTAAGCAAACATTGCCACTGGCTCCTTTACTATAATTTCAAAATATAAATACCTACTGAACGTGGAAATAATAATTCAGTTCTTATAACAATATCAAAGAGGTGATACTGTTTAGTTAAAATATGTATTATTATTTATTATTGCTGCTACTTTGCAATGTTGTTATATGTCGGGATTGTTTCGTTGCGAATTTCGAAAGTATTGTCTTCCCAGACAGATTATTCGACTGGTGCCCTGAACATCCATGGATGTGGAGTACAGGACTGTATTCAACTTTGAACATAACTAGTCCCCATCCTGATAGTACCCGTTTTACCGCACCGAAGGAAACTTGGACTTGCATGGAAACGACTAGATCAATGGAAATAATTGCAGGAGGCCGATTAGAAGTTACTTTAAGAGATACAAGAACACTAACAAGTAACAATCTTGATGATACAATAAGGCTTTCTATGATGAGAAGCAATATGTTAGGCCCGGAGGCCCTGATAGGTGTCTGGAATATCGTTGGGCCTGGAATATACCACGGCCCAGGTTGGCATGTCTTAAATTCTACTGTCCCAGGGCCTATTGGTCATATATATTACGCTTTAGTAAGTATTTTTATAATTACTTCTACACCGTAGAATAATATTTTGTCAGATTTCACACTTGTAAAGAATGGCTTATGTGGCTTATGTACATTATTCATATTATCATCAATACATAAAAATAAAATTGATTTGTATGTCTGTGATTTCAAATTATCTGTGTTTTCTCAAGTGCTTATAATTTTATTACAATACTAAAACACTTGATTTTAAAAGGCCCGGTATGGGTAGGGTAGTGGTAGGGTAACAATAGGGTAGGGTTAGGGTAGGAGTAGAGTAGGATAGGGTTGGGTTAGGGGTAGGGGTAGGGTAGTGTAGGGTAGCGATAGGGAAAAGTGCACATAATTTAAAGCGAAGTTTGACCGGGTGCGCTAGTATCTCAAAAAACATTGCAAATTATATAAATACATATTAATTTCTGTTGCTGTATTCGTTACCATAAATCGGAAATCCTTTTCTTGTAAATGCCTCCTCTAGCTTCTTCCAGACCTCTTTGTCTTAAGTTTTCTTTATCCATTCATTGCCTGTTATTGTTCTTAAATCATTTATCCACCTTTGATTTTGAGTCGCGCTGTTCTCCTTATTCTTGTTGTTAAAGATATAAAAAGATATATAAGAAGGAAAAACTAAAATACACACGGACAAAGCTACTACTAAGTTGAATGATGTATTGATAAATTAAAATATTCATTTTAATTTATCAAGACATCATTTGACTTAGTAGTAGCTTAAATTAATGTATTAATTTTAATTTATCAAGACATAATTTTCCATTCTTATTTGAAGATTATACTTATTTTTCAGATGTAAAATGAACAGTTTGATTCAGAAAAATAGTATATACTGCATCAATACAAGACCTTGTGGTCATTTATATAGTATAACTAGGAACACTGAAATTTCTTTAAAATATTGTCGGTGTCGCATAAAATGTTCAGTTACGACTTTCAAAAATTATTTTCCTATATATATAAATGAAAAGAAGTTTCTTTTAGTTTTTACAATCAATCCATTATAAAATATAGACAAAATTTTAACTTTACAAAAATATATGACACATTTTTTTTTAAATATGTGAGCATTGTGCCGTTACGCGTCAACTGGTAGTTATAAACTTCTTTCTCATGTGGCCACTTACGCGTTTATGGTTCTAGCTTTTCAGCACGAGTTGAGAAGAATATAGGGCAGCTTCTAGAAAGCACAAACCTAATTACTACTACTACGAATTATTAACGTTTTTTAGGTGATGGCGACAAAATGCTCATAATGCGCCCACTTTAGGGTTAAAAAGATTAAACAGTTTTATTTGAAACAATTTAAAAACAGGACAATGATATACATAATAACATTTTTTTTTTATTTATTTACAAGTTAGCCCTTGACTACAATCTCACCTGATGGTAAGTGATGATGCAGTCTATGATGGAAGCGGGCTAACTTTTTAGGAGGAGGATGAAAATCCACACTCCTTTCGGTTTCTACACGACATCGTACCGGAACGCTAAATCGCTTGGCGGTACGTCTTTGTCGGTAGGGTGGTAACTAGCCACGGCCGAAGTCTCCCACCAGCCAAAATTTATTACGTATTTATTGTGATACACCAATATATTTTTATAATGAAATAAAATCGCTTTATTTCAGTTTAAATTTTGGGGAAGAGCATTTGAGTCGTCAGCAATTTTAATTGACTCCTTCCGGTACATTGCACCGTATATTGACGAGGATTACTGTGTGATCTACGGTGAACCACCATCTACAATGAGAACTACAACAACTAGAACAACACCTGAACTACCTGGAACAATAGGCCCTGCTACGACTCCAGGTAGAAATCCACCTGGACAACCTTCAACAATAAGAACTACAACTACAACTACAACTAGAATAACAATTTCAACACCTAAACCACCTGGAACAATGGGCACTACTACTACTACAAGTAGAACACCACCTTTAATACCTGAACGCCCTTCAACAATAAGAAATACAACTGCAAATAGAATACCACCTTCAACACCTAAACCACCTGGAACATTAGGCACTACCACAAGTACAAGTAGTGTGGCGAACGAACTCTTTCGTTCGCCCACTTTAGGTCAGGCCATCTACATCTTCATCTACATTCACATTCCAGATTCATTTCATATTTAGAATTCCCTCGACCGCGCATGCGTGGATATATTGTTTCGCCCATTCATTACATCTTTACCAGTCCTCCATTCCACATCACATCATCTATTTGATAGTACCTACTTTTATTTTATATCCATATACTATTGTTACAATAAGTGAAATAATAAATATACATACTAATCAACATCGTCGTATTCATATCTATATACTAAATATAAAACCTCAACGGCGATATTGGTGACCCCGACGTGATAATATTAAAACCTCAATGGCGATAGTAGAACACCACCTTTAATACCTGGGCGACCTTCAACAAGAACTACAACTAGAAGAAGTACATCACCTACAACACCTGAACGACCTGGAATAAAAAGCACAACCACAACTACAACTACCACAAGAACACCATCTTCAACACCTGAACCACCTGAAACAATTGGCACAACCACTGAAAATCTTATCTTTACATAATATATCGACATTGCACATCCTTTCCAATGGCATACAAATCGTAGTCGTGGCTTCAAATTCGGCTATTCTAACAATATATATATGTCAATCCCCTATTTTTAGTTTTCGAAGCTTAAAGCCGGATTTACATTTGTCTGTCGTGTCGTGACGACATTTTGTATGCGGCACATCAGAAGCCATCACGACATGTCACAGCATATTAGTGTAAACGTTGGCATATAAAATGTATGATCCCGATTCTGTTCTGATGCGTCACGACACGACACGTCAGACAAATATAAATCCGGCTTTACGCTTCGAAAACTAAAAATAAGGGAATAACATTTTTATCGATAGGTCTCATCAATCGGATATTTTATTTAAATTTTATAGTTTTTAAAGTTTGTAGAAATACAATATATACTCAAAGGCACAATAATCCGCCCACCATAATATGACACGAGTATAGTAAAGTGGGCGGATAATTGTGCCTCTTAGTGTAATTTGGCTATAGGACCTGGTCAGAGTTGATTAATACTCCAGGAACTAGGTTTTTATTTCTATTACAATAATAGTTTGACCATAATGACATTGATGATAGTATGAATAAAATATTGAAATATTATTTGTTTCTTATTATTGATTTTATATTTGCCTAATTATTACTACGTTTAATAAACCAATTAGTCGTCTATTTGATTAATTATCGAAAAAATAAGAATATACAACTTATCTAGAAACCGTATGTATAAAATAAATTAATTAAGTACGGTTTCTGTTTTACTTTGTTTTGCTTGTTGGTGCCGCTTTCAAACCACTCATTATCAACCCATATACGGCTCACTGCTGAGCTCGAGTCTCCTCTCAGAATGAGAGGAGTAAGGCCAATAGCCCACCACGCTAGCCCAATGCGGATTGGTAGACTACACACACGCAGAGAATAAAGAAATTCTCTGGTATGCAGGTTTTCTCACGATGTTTTCCTTCACCTTTTGAGACACGTGAAATTTAATTTTAAAATGCACACAACTGAAAAGTTGGAGGTGCACGCCCCGGACCGGACTCGAACCCACACCCTCCGGAATTGGAGGCAGAGGTCATATCCACTGGGCTATCACGTCTCTCAAACTCACAGTAGATAGCAAATCAGTGGTAAAATGCTATTTTTCACAGTTAAGTGTAGACCTTACATCAAGATAATAATATCAACATCAACATCCAACGTCCAACATCCAACGTCCAACATCTACTCGTATAATATGTTTTAAATAAACCACTGCCTATCCATTTTCCAATATCCTGGTTTGTAGATTACCTACACATTAGTGTCATCGGCTTAAACATACTTTAGATCGGTTTGTACAGAATCAGTGGGACTGATTGATTGTTTAATTGCTAATCCAAATGATTATTTAATTGCAGGCATATAGAATCAGTACTTGTATTGATTTTAAAGATACGTTATTTCTTTTTAAATTTCGATTGTTTTAACATTGAGCTGAGTAAGGACTGTGTAACTGAGGATTTTCAAAATGGCTGGAACAACTAAATATCCTCACAAATATTACCAGGAGTAATAGTTTCACACATCATACCTTGAGCCGTGATAGCCCAGTGGATATGACCTCTGCCTCCGATTCCGGAGGGTGTGGGTTCGAATCCGGTCCGGGGCATGCACCTCCAACTTTTCAGTTGTGTGCATTTTAAGAAATTAAATATCACGTGTCGCAATCGGTGAAGGAAAACATCGTGAGGAAACCTGCATACCAGAGAATTACCTTAATTCTCTGCGTGTGTGAAGTCTGCCAATCCGCATTGGGCCAGCGTGGTGGACTATTGGCCTAACCCCTCTCATTCTGAGAAGAGACTCAAGCTCAGCAGTGAGCCGAATATGGGTTGATGACGACGAGAACATCATACCTTTGTCACTTGATGATTGATTAATAAAGAAAGAATTGACATTGGAAGCCAGTGGTAGTGGTAGTGGAAGGGCACATTTTTTTTTCATTTTTATCGAAAACTTAACAATTTGATAATATCGTAGGTCTAAATGGAAAAAATACAGAATTTTTTATCTAATCTATAAAAAAAAAACAAGAAAGTTATAAACAAGCATTATTTAAAAACGTATCACACCGGAACAACTGGATGAATTCAACTGAAACTTTTGATTTGAGTTCACACTTCGAACTAAGCAACGGTTCACAAAATTCACATAACTGAAAGCCTGCATACCCCGGAGCGGATAAGAACTTACGCCCTTCGAATCAAAGGCAGAGGTTATATCCACTGGGATATCATGGTTCAGAGGACCCTCGTACAAATTGTATTATGTTAATAATACAATTCGTGCAAATTGTATTATTAACATAATGCCATTCGTTGCCATTATTATTAACATAACTAGCTGACGCAGCGCGGTTTCACCGGCGTGGTTCCCGTTCCTGTAGGAATATGGGGATAATATATAGCCTATAGTCTTCCTCGATAAATTGGCTATATAACACTGAAATAATTTTTCAAATCGAACCAGTAATTCCTGAGATTAGCGCGTTCAATCAAACAAACAAACTCTTCAGCTTTATAATATTAGTATAGATACTATTCATACGTTGTTAAAAATATTACTTTATACTGATTACACAAATCTTTCGTCATTAAACGATAAGACCGCTTTTGCATCACAAAACTATTTCATATTTGCGCAAACTTTAAAAATTGAATAAGTTCCTACATTTTCCTCTGAAAAGATCGCGCTGATAAGTTTAAATCTAGCACTTTAAAATGTTATTCAAGCAAATGAATCTAAAAGGAGGCCGCGGGGCCATTTTTAACCGCAAACTTAGTTTTCGAGTGGAGATATTCAAATGCCTTATTTGTTCTAGAACTTTCCAGCTTTAAAGAGCGGGTGAAGTTTTATAATGTTACGGGTGAGGGCTGTGAGATATTCAGACGTATATCTTCCGAGCACTTCATATACGCGTAATAACTCTGCTTAGCCTTAATAATAAGCATCGATAATTTTCTTACGTTAAGCGCGTGAACTCTTTTTATTTTAATGTTACAACATTAATTAGATCCATTACATAACAATCAAAACTAATAAACTAAAAGTTAATTTGTTGACGATTAACAATTATTTCTATCATATTGAATAATAATTTGAATAATTATTTTTTACCTAAACTTAAATTTTACAGTAAGTAATAATTAAATAAATAAATAAATATACTTAAACAATACACATCACTATCTAGCCCCAAAGTAAGCATACAAAGTAGCTTGTGTTATGGGTGCTAAGATAGTTGATATTATAATATTAATATACAATTATATACTAAATATAAATACTTATATAATGTATAAATACACTCAGACACTGGAAAACACCCATGCTCATCACACAAGTATCTTCCAGTTGTGGGAATCGAACCCACGGCCGTGGATGCAGAAAGCAGGGTCACTACCCACTGCGCCACGCGGCCGTCAAGTAGGTACGTAAATAATAAATTTCTCATTCTAATGTGCACTTTATTAAATAACTATAAAAAAATATATGCTTTCTGTAAATTACTTTTTATAGTGACGCTTTGGACGTATAAAACGAAAGTGTAGTAAAAAAAATTAATAACTCATACATACTTAATGTATGAGTTATTAATTTTTCAAGATAGGCATATATTAATAATATAAGTAAATTAGCTAAAGACTTAAAAATACTTGCCTTTGACTTAATATATTTGCCGCCCTTGGTCCCTACCAAGAGACCAATGTGTGTTATACATTTAAAATATAATATTATATAATATAATACTTCTTGAGAGACGTGATAGATCAGTGGATATGACCCCTGCTTCCGATTCCGAACTTTTCATTTGTGTGCATTTTAAGAAATTAGATATCACGTGTCTCAAACGGTGAAGGAAAACATCGTGAGGAAACCAGCATATCAGAGAATTTTCTTAATTCTCTGCGTGTGTGAAGCCTGCCAATGCGCATTGGGCTGGCGTGGTGGACTATTGGCCTAACCCCTCTCAATCTGAGAGGAGACTCGAACTCAGCAGTGAGTCGAATATGGGTTGATAACGAACGATAATATTTCTTAACAAGGAGGCTTTGCTCGAGGTACTTTATTTACTTCTGTCTAAAATATATAGGTACCTTCTATAATTTAAGTATATTATGAGTCAGTTATTATAACTGTATTTTGTTAAAAACTAACCGCTACTTTGTAAGCATGATAGTATATCATTCATTTTGGGCCCTTTTTGAAAGTGCCGGCCAACAAAAAAATGTCACTAATCGTTAGAACTAGCCATTTGTAGCTATAGATGGCCATAAACCAAGATATACAGGTTCGAAGATTCATCATTTCCATACATTTAATAGATTAAAAAAAATGCCTACCAAGAAACAATAATAGTACGTATCGTTAAAACTGGTCACATTAATTAATACGTCAAAAATGTTGTAGGATTGCTCTGAGCCTAGTTGCAGGTACTTTGTCGAGGTCTTATGTAATTTAGTTCAAATATGGCGATAATTAAGTAAATTTATAAGAAAATAATAATAAATTACGCCAAATTGATATTATTGATATTATAATTATAAAATAAATCCACATACCTATATCTTAACGCATCTTTAAGGCAACCTGTTTGCCATAAAAACTACCAGTAGTTAATGCGGGTAGCCACAAAAGATTGCGTATATAAAACGTTGCAATTAGAATTGCAGCTGCAGGTGACAATATCTGTCATGCAGACTCGATCTAATTTTGTATTCGAGTCAATTGATGGCACACAGCCTAATACGCACAACTTAGTGTGAGAAAGGGCGCCAATCACAGCGCATGCGCCCAGCCAATAGAGGGAAGACCGCTAGTCACGCGGATCCAGTCGACTCGCGAACGTCGCACCGTACAGACGTGTCCCACGAAACGGGGAATAAATTACGCGAGTGCATATTAAAAAAAAAATTACGTAATGAAGGTTGGAATGAGAGTTCGTAAGCGGTAATGCAATGAGCGGCGTGCGTGATGACACCTATTTACTTGGTCGTGCTATTGACAGTGCTGGACTTTTGTGTGCCGTTGTACCACGATCAGTTTGCGCTGCTCGTGCCAGACGGCCGTGCAGATGAGCTGGCCCAAAGGCATGGCTTCGTTAACCATGGACAAGTAAGTTTGTTCTTTACACGACAAATTTGGCGTGGAAAGGTGTAGCTTAGAGAAAATACACCCTAAAATGTTAAACTCCGCAAACTCGAGTGGTAGGACAAAATGTGCAAAAAGACTTGGATTATTTATCTAAAGAGGTTTTGGGGTGATTATAAACATGAGGATAATACGAGGATAGTACTTTTTTGTAGCTGTCTTTTTGACACAATTAACTTAATATATCGTAAGATACAAAGACCAATAAAATGACGTTCTTGAACAATTTTGTAACATTATACATTGGAAATTCCAAAGCAGTAAATTATCTTTTACCCCAACGCACCTTATTAGTGAATCATTTTCTGAAGCATTTCAATAATACAGAGAAGTCCAATTAGATGAAAACGAACTCTTTGACACTGATTAGGGTTTTTATTATCATTCTGCGCTTAAAAGTACTGACGATATCGGATTGTTTTATTACATTCTCAATTTTAAATAAGTACGAACATTATAGGGGCGTAAGTCGTGTAAAAAAAGAAACATTCTCAAGATATTCATAAACATAAATATCTCTAAATTAAATTAGGTAATAAATATATCAACGAATGTGATTGTAAAGTACCTATGTGTGTGATTTTAAGATTATTTAAAGTTCCTACCCTCAAATTTTTGACAAAGTTTCGATTATGTTGTTACTTATTTCTGAATTTTAGTCAAAATAATATAATACTCTATTTTAGATAAAAGTCTAAGAAGTTTTTAGTGTAAAATGGTTATGAAAATCTCGCTACCTATAGAATAGTGTAATGTATGGGATACATGTATGTTAACCGTTTGTTGTTAGGATATCGTCAAAGTGATTTTTTAAATGTATTCCATTGAATTGTATTCTATACAACTTCTATTATATTACATACTAAATATAACTTTCAGTACAGTATCACGTTTACCTTTTTATTATAGAAACTAGAAAGACGCCCGTTGTTCCAATTCCTGTGCGAATACAGGGGTAAAATAAATCCATAAGTAACTTAATCTTTCTAAAATTGATAGCATTTTTTAATTCGGTCGACTAGTTTTTTAGTTAAAACATAACAAACAAAAAACATATCTTACTTCATTATAATTTGAGTTTAGAGAGATACACTCTCGAAGGTAATACTAGAATGCGTAATAAAATAAAAAAAAAAATTTGCTTATTTCCAGAAAGTACTTATTACCTTTTATTTATTAATGAAAATAAATTTGGTCCCACGTTGGGCGCCACTAAACTTTATCATCTCAAGTCATCAAGATTCAGTGTTAGTTTACAGAATGTTTACCGCAGACATTACGGTACTAGAGGCTTAACACCTGGTTATGTTGGGCATGTTATAAGACGTGTGTGTTCTGAGGTGACAATTAGCTTATTGTTAACGTAATATTTTATTTTCGAAATTTAACCACCGTTTTGGGAATTTAATTACCATCTTTCTGGCTTTTTCCGTTAAGTATTTATTAAAGAACTGAATTTTTAACAAAATTATTCGTGTTAATTTAATTAAGTTATTAGAGCTGCTACGAATGCCAACGACCTTGAGTGATTTGTATACATTTTGTCAGGCACTTTCTTTGCGGTCTTCCTTAATATCTTGTAGATTATTAACTTATTCGGAAATTAAACAGGTAAATGGTTTGTTGTAAAATTATCACCTGTTAGATTTAATTATTTATTTTAGATTGTTTTCACTCGAACGTATCTAAATCGTTTTGGTGCGAATTTTCAAAACAGAAACAGAAGTAATCGATCAATAATATTTAAGGAAACCTAGTCTTAATACTACTAATTGAGTCACTGAAGATATATATACGGTCTCGGATATTGTTTGCTAAAGATTGCATACGGTACATTGAACTATGCTGACCAAGATTGGTCTTAGTACACGGCAAACAAAACGTTTAACGGTTATGTAGGCGGCTTCCTCTGCGAGGTACTGTGACCTTTAAGCATTCAAGCAACACTGGTGTATCAATGAGACCACTTTAAATCAATACACGTGTTAAAAGTATTAATTAGGACCGATGACTTAACATGCTTTGCAACAGCCGTACCTAGGCTGTATAACAGCACGATCTTCTCAAACTTGCTACGGCAAAATTTATTCTAGTAAAGTTTATTTTTATAGTAAAGTTTATTATTATTGTTTATTTTTATTGTTTATTTTTTATTGTTTATTTATTATTGTTTATTTTTTATAGTAAAGTTTATTATTTTGTAACAAATATAAGACTCGAACCCAGGAAGTAGGTGTATGTAATAGTGTCCTAGACCCACCCTTGTCTAAGGAGGAATGTTGCTCGATTTATGTAAGATTGCTGTTAATCGTAGATAAATAATGTATGTTAATGTGTATTGTAGGTCCTATGAGGGTGGCATGTTAAGAATTGAACAAACCCTCTATAAATAAATAAAGAATATTAAAAAAACCCAGGAAGTCCTAATCCGAATATACATATAACTGACCTAACTAACGATACAATAATAAAAAAGAAGTAAAATAACATTCAAGCATTGTTAAATTGTTAAATAAGGTAAACTAATCAATGCTAATATTAAAGAGGTAAAGTTTGTGGTGTTGTAGGGGTAATCTCTGGATCTAACGAACCGATTTTGAAAATTCTTGCACCACTAAAAAGTTTTGTTATTTGTGAGTGTCATAGGCTATATTTTATCCCTGTTTTCTTACGTGAACGAGAACTACGCAGGCGAAACTGCGGAGTTGCTAATAGGGAATAAAGCTTCTTTAAAGCCTTTCTTAATGAGTACTGTTTACCCAATAAAGAAATTGGAAATGAAAAATTTGTATGGTTTGTTTATAAAATATTTTAACCATATATAATTGTTCTAAGCTTATTAATCAAATTTATTTTCATTAATTTAAGAACAAGTTAATTATAATTATTATTAGGTGTGTAATGACTAGTAACTTATACCCTCATTTTTAATTTGTTTATTGGTAAACAGTACCTACTCATCAAGAAATACAGACTGTAGTATAGGTATAATTATAAAATATAATTTTGTTTATATACTCTGTGTGAAATAATATAAAGGTCTAACTCCGGCTTGAGAATTCGTAATTTAAGGTTTAATCCCTCAGGAATACCTTGTTTATTTCCAGTCTGCCAAATTTCGTACACCTACCATTACTGTGGATTCATTCGAAAGGAAAATGATTACGAAGTTTTATTTTGAATACATGTATTTGTGAGATATTTATTTACCAACTTAAAAAAGCAGGTTCTGTTTTATAAAACAATCATTATAAATGGTCATAAATTTATAAATAACCTCTAAGTAATCTTGTTTGGGTTGTTTAAATGGATTTTTTTCAAGGAAAATTTTATTAAATTTTAAAGGCAGTTCAAAAAATAGAAAAATAAATGGTTAAAGCTTGCAGTGTTATTTTTATGTAATAAATATTTTTATACTTAAACGAGCATGTGCAATCCCATAAGTTTGTTTAGCGCGTTCAACCAAACCAATTCTTTAGATTATAATATACTAGCCGACGCGTCGCGGTTTCACTCGCATATTTTCCGTTCCAGTGAGAATATTATAAACGCGAAAGTTTGTATGGATGTTTGGATGTATGTTTGCTTGGATGTTTGTTACTCTGGAACACCGCTACTACTGAAACGATTTGAAATTTGGAATGTAAATAGATTAACACATAGGCTGACACTTTTTATCCTGAAAAAATCCATGGATTCCCGAGATTTGCGAAAACTAATGATTTTGATGACATGAATGTTTGTTACTCTTTCACGCCTCGACTACTGAACTGAGTTAGCTGAAATTTGGTATTAAGGTATATTATCGCCTGGATTAACACATATGCTACTTTTTATCCCGGAAAACTCCATGGTTCCCGAGGGACTTGTTAAAAACTAAATTCCACGCGGACGAAGTCGCGGACGTTCACCAGTACTGGGATAAAATAGAGCCTATGAGTGTCATAGGCTCTATTTTACAAAGTTTAAATACTAATAAATAGTTTATACATTTAAATATTATACTATCCTACTATTATTATAAACGCGAAAGTTTGTATGGATGTTTGTTACTCTTTAACGCCGCAACTACTAAACCGAGTTGGCTGAAATATGGAATGGAAATAGATTTTACTCTGCATTAACACATATGATACTTTTCATCCCGGAAAAATCCATGGTTCCCGAGAGATTTGTGAAAAACTAAACTCCACGCGGACGAAATCGCGGGCGTCTGCTACTATTTAGATATACAGAATTAACGAGGTAGTCAAGAATAATTTTTAGAAATTTAAATATATAGTAATAATATAAAACAGGTGATAAGAAATGACGTCATCGCAGTTTAAAACTACGTCGCTCAGGTGTTCCCGTGGGAAATTCGACTGCGCATAGTAATAGCCTTAACATTTTGTAGTCATACGTATTTCTGCCGTTGCAATCATATGATTACTTATCGAGTTATTGGAACATGCTTAAACTTTTCAATGTGAAATATTAGATTAACTTTTCATTGTTTTTCATAGTTCAGATTAGATTAGCTCAAATAATTATAGCGGGAAATTTTGAGCTTCTCTTTTTTCGTCAACATTCTTTTGAGCAATTAAACCAAGTTAGAGTTAAGGAAAGTTTCATGACCTCTAGAAATTGATCGTGCTGACACGGGTCAGTTTAGGTTTTTATTTATTTTAAATTGGCCCAGCTCTGATCTGGTTGTATGTGGTATCGCCAAGCGATTTAGCGTTCCGGTAGAATGTCGTGTAGAAACCTGAAAAAGGTGTGAATTTTCATCCTACTTCTAACAAATTAGTTCGCTTGTAGCGTTTATGCTAGATGCATCATCACTTATCACCAGGTGAGATTGTAGTCAAGGGCTTACATGTATAGAATCAAAAAAAAATCGTTTCAGAATCCAGAATTTATCTGATCTGGGAAATTGACCCAGGTCAATTTTGTTGTTAGAAAAATTTATTTTTTTACCAATTGCGCCAGAGAGGTGATGAAAGCTGAATTTCACGAACGAAGTCACGGTTTTCTGCTTATGTTATCATCATTATCATTATCAACCCATATTCGGCTCACTGCTCCTTTCATAATGAGAGGGGATAGGCCAAAAGTTCACCACGCTGGCCCAATGCGGATTGGCAGACTTCACACACGCAGAGAATTAAAAAAATTCTCTGGTATGCCGGTTTCCTCACAATGTTTTCCTTCACCGTTTGAGACACGTGATATTTTATTTCTTAAAATGCACACAATTGAAAAGTTGAAGGTGCATGCCCCGGACCGAATTCGAACCGGAATCTGAGGCAGAGGTCATATCCACTGGGCTATCACGGCTCGTATGCTTATGTTATAGGTATATCTATTCTAGTTCCTCAGAATTGGCTGCCAAAAACAAAAAAGGTCCACTGTCGCAATAAATAAGCGATTTCTCTATTTACAAGAAACATTTAGGTACCTACCGAACTTTGGCTCGGCCGTAGTCTAAGAAATTTATAGGTTACGTATCGGGGATCTTGGGGAACTACTCAATTTGTTACTGGCCCCCGGAGACTTGAATATTTGAGAATGACAGATGGACGAGCAACGTTTATAAATATACAAGCTTTCCACGCAGGTTTGCTTGATTTCATGTTTTATTCAGTGGATTTGTTGCTACCGTCTCCTTAACTGTAGAAGAAATATATCTGCTGCTTCTTTATTCTATTGGTTAGCCTACGGCTGCAGATCATGAAGTCCCGGGTTCAACTCTTGGGTCGGGATATAAACAGCGAGCTTTCTTCTAGAAAAATTTTAGTTCGGAATTGAAAGATGTAAAAGCATAATCTAACAGGCTTCCCACCTCATAGGAGAGAGGAGAGGGGATATAGAACTTGGATCTACCATGCCATTCCAATACGGGTCGGCGGGCTTAGGATGATAATGTTTTTATTTACGATCAATATCAGAATTAATTTTAATGACCTACAGTAAAAGGCGGAGAAATAGCGGGCATTTGTTTAGTATATACCATTATCTTATTTTTCACTAATATTCAAAACGCGAAAGTTTGCATGTTTGTTACTTTTTAACACCGCAACTACTGAACTGATTAGGCTGAAATTTAAAACGAAGATAGATAATACCCGGGATTAACACATAGGCATATTTTTTATCCCGAAAAAATCCATGGTTTTTGCAAGATTTGCAAAAAACTGAATTCTACACGGACGAAATCGCGGGAATCCGCTAGTTTAGTAAATAAGAGAAAGTCCTTGACATTACACAGTTTTCCGAACAACAATAAAGTAGCTTACATAACTCTGTGTCACCTAATCTTTCCGAGTTGGGAGCTGATCATATAAACGACTCGACCGAAGTTCTTCCACCATAAAATCTTCTAGTTCCATTGGTCAGTTCTTATGACTTACTAGTTTATTATATTACAAATCTTTTTATTTTTATTAACTGTAGATGTCGTGTTTATTATTTGACTAGCTAATGCCCGCGACTTATTTAGAAAGAAAGAAAGCAGAAAGAAAAATAGTTTTAATTGGTCAGTAAAAACTTAAAACTAAGCTTTTATATTATACAAGAAACAAGAAAAGAGAAAGGAAAAGCGCACTGACCAAATAAAAGTATCCCACTTAGCATTTTGACGGCCTCCGTGGCGCAGTGGTATGCGCGGTGGATTTACAAAACGGAGATCCTGGCTTCGATCTCCGGCTGGGCTGATTGAGATTTTCTTAATTAGTCCAGGTCTGGCTGGTGGGAGGCTTCGGCCGTGGGTAGTTACCACCCTACCGGCAAAGACGTACAGCCAAGCGATTTAGCGTTCCGGTACGATGCCGTGTAGAAACCGAAAGGGGTGTGGATTTTCATCCTCCTCCTAACAAGTTAGCCCGCTTCCATCTTAGATTGCATCATCACTTACCATCAGGTGAGATTGTAGTCAAGGGCTAACTTGTAAAGAATAAAAAAAAAAAAATAAAGCTGTAGCTAATTGCAGCTAGCTGCAGCGCTGGTTTTCAGTTTTTGATTGGCGCTGCTGGTAGTTCGTGTGAATTCGGGTTTTTTATTATCCTACTACCTGATGCCGCGCGGTTTTACCCGCGTAGTTCCCGTTTTCGTAAGAATACGGGGATAATATATAACCTATAATCTTCCTCGATAAATGGGCTATATAAACACTGAAAGAATTTTTCAAATCGGACCAGTAGTTCCTGAGATTAGTGCGTTCTACCGATCAAACAAACTCTTCAGCTTTTTAATTTTACTATAGATAACCTAAGATTTTATATTATTAGATCATGTCGAAACTGAGGCGAACAAAGGTGGCTAATTGTCTCAATTTCATTTAGTCGCATAGTAAACAATGAAAGTTATTTAAACAAATAAATATTAAATATTATCTGCAATGTCGAGTTGTGTGTTCAGGAAGTGTAAAAACTATTTATACATAAATAAATAATGTAAAGTAAAAACAAAATTGTGCAAATGTGTAATGTGTGTTGAGTAACTAAATTCTATATCTAGAAATACTGAGCTATTTTTAAAGGAATTTTCAGTAAAATTTCTCGGCTCACCGGAGTTGAGGAAAAATTGGTATAATACCCCCGTCCTTCGTAGAATACGTCAAGCCGTATTTTCACTAATATCTTAACAGATATTAGTGAAAATACGGTTAATCGTTAAGGAATTAAACTTTATCCTAAGCCCGCATTGAAACAGCTTGGTGGGTGGGTTAAGTTCCATATCCCCTCTCCTATAAGGTCCGTTAAGATCTTTATGGCATGGCTGGTATATTGGGCTGACATAATAACTCAAATAATTAAACTCCTCTTTTGGGGTAAATTTTTCGTACTTCAACTTTACCTAAATGTTATTTAGGTTTACAAGAGTTTATCACTCCAGTTTTGCACAAAAACTTCTAGAAGGGCATGCTTGAATAGGATACTTCATTTCGAAGACCACATTGAAAATATTTGAAAATCTGTTTTCTGTTCAAAAATATCTTACTAATATTATCACGCGAAACTTTGTATATGGATGTTTGGATGTATAGATAGATGGATGTTTGTTTCTCTAAAGCCCTGATTATTAAACCGATTAGGGTGAAATTTGGAACCGAGATAGATTAAACCCTAGACTAAAAGATGGGATATTATTTGTACCGGTAAAATCCATGGTTCCCGCGGAATTAGAGAGAAGCTGATGTTAATGATGGTGTGAATGTTTGTCACTCTTTCACGCTGCGATTACTGAACCAATTCAGCTAAATTTTGCATTGGAGATAGATTACTAACATCATCATGATTATCAACACAAATTCGGCTCACTGCTGAGCTCGAGTGTCCTCACAGAATAAAAGGAATTAGCCCAAATAGTCCAACAGGCTGGTCCATGCGGATTGGCAGACTTCACACATGCGGAGAATTAAGAAAATTCTCCGGTATGCAGGTATCCTCACGGTGGTTTTCCTTCACCATTTGAGACACGTGATATTTAATTTCTTAAAATGCACATAACTGAAAAGTTGGACTGGTGCAGACCGAATTTGAACCTATACCCTCCGGAATCGGAGGCAAAGTTCACATCTACTGGGCTGTCACGATGTTGTTTACTAGATTATACACTAGATCAATACATAGGCTACTTTTTATTCTGAAAAAAATCATGTTTCTCGCGGGATGTGTGAAAAAGTGATGGTATGGCATTAACATAATATTTGTCATAGACATTTTCACACAAAAACTACTGGATGAATTTGGCTAAAATTTGGGATGCAAGCAATTTATGAAAAAAATAATTTCATACGGATGAAGTTTCGGGAAACTGCTTGTAATATTATTAATTGTAATTTTTATTTGATCACAGTGAAATGAAATGAAAATAAATTATTCTGGGTGTTGAATAAAGGCTCGTTTTTCATGGAAAAAGTTGAGCTCGTCCGTTTAGATCTAGGGACGTTCCTATTGTTTTACCAAGTGGTTTCATTATAATGAAGCCTAATAAAATATTTGTTCAATTTCGGAATTATTTTTATAGCATTTTGTTTTCAGTGGGTAAGTAAATACCTACTTTATATTTATTATAGCTCATGGTAGCCTAATAAAATATTTATTTAATGTTAGAATTATATTCTGTATTACTACTTATAATAAAACTGGTCGAATTCTATACATTTATTCGCAATTTGAGATTTTATAGTATTTGTAACACCAAACGTTACCGTGGCATAACGGACGCCGCGCCATCTAGAGTCTATACTTATAATATGAATTCTGTACATTTTGTACATTCTGTACATTGAAAATATTTTGAGAATTTTTGTTGGGGGGCATTATATAATTTTTGGATTTTTTCTGTCTGTCTGTCCGTGCTTTTTTGTTATTCGGACATCACGCTGACTCTACGGATTGAATTCCAATGAAAATTGGTTTAAAACCATAAAAGGAAAAAGGTTATATGATACTTTTTATTGCGAAAATAAAATAAGAAGGGTGTAAAATAGGGGTTGAAAGTTTGTGGAAAGTCATTCATTTTTAGAGTTACAGTATTAAAAATTTGTTCATAAATTTAAAAAAAATACGAAATATAATGGGATTCAAAAATTTTTAATGTTCAAACTCTAAAGTGGTGAAAGAGAGCTTGAATGTTTACATTGATTTCCACGCGGACGAAGTCGCGATTTTTTGAGTGCGACGAAATGCTAATAGCGCGCCCACTGTAGGGTTAAATATAAATTTATTGCTTATCCACAGCGTCCCAAGTAGTTCACTGACACATAGCCATCAGTTACATAACATTGAAAATTTTGAAAAATCCCCGTATGTCATGAAATTATTAATTACACTCTCGATCAAGTCATCAATATTTTTTTTTTCAGTGCGTTTTCAACTAAGACCCCATTCGAGTATATTTGCAGACATTCAGTTATACTTCCTCATTTTCTCCACCCCAAAACTTTTAGACAGCTCAACCGATTTTCATCAAACATGTCTAAGAACAATAAACCATTAAAACAAAATAAAAAAAATGAATCACCTCATACGTTCGGGAGCTATGGTGCAACAGACAGACTGACAGACAGACACGGCAAAATCATAACATCCCACTTTTAGCGTTGGTTAAAAAGGTGACTCCATATACGACCGGACTTGAGATAAAATATAATATCAGTAATTGGTGTGGCGAGCTGTGATGGCCCATTGGATATGACCTCTGCTTCCGATTTCGGAGGGTGTAGTTTCGAATCCCGTTCTGGACATTCACCTCCAACTATTCAGTTGTGTGCATTTTAAGAATTTAAATATCACGTGTCTAAAACGGTAAAGGAAAAACATCGCGAGGAACCTGCATACCAGAGAATTTTCTTAATTCTCTGCGTGTGTGAAGTCTACCAATCCGATTTGGGCCAGCGTGGTGGACTATTGGCCTAACCCCTCTCATTCTAAGAGGAGACTCGAGCTCAGCAGTGAGCCGAATATCGCTCACATCACATCACATTCATCATTATCATAACCCTCACATCACATTCATCATTATCAACCCGATAATGATGAATGTGATATGAGGGTGTGGCGTAAAGTACTGCACACCATGTTGAAAACACATTATTTTATAATTAAGTAAGTTAACTTACTCTCATTAAGTATGCCATAGTTGCTCGTTAATATAAAAAAAAAACCAAGTAGGTACGTAGATATTCCGCGGTGCACTCTTTCAAACCACCCAATTTGCGATCTGATGTGATTTTTCCTAACAAGGAACTTTGCAACCGGACTGTCATAACAAATCTATCGTATCCCGGTCGCAAAGTTCCCAGTTTTTACGCAAATTAACTGCCGACCCGGATGCACCGTGAATTTGTTCTAAAACTTTTTCTTTGAGCGCAAACCTCCATTCATATTCATATTTGTGATTTCTGGTCAATGTTTTTATTTCGTTTTCGTAGTTTTCTTTTGTTATGTAGGTATATTAGTATAGTATTAGTACTTGTATTATTTTTAATAATCTGTTTATAATAAAATATTTTGTAATAAATAAGTATAATTTGTTTAAATTGTATTATTAGTTGTATATATTACTTGTAAAACAAGAAATAAAATGCTTTTTATTATTATTTATTATTATGTAGTTATATGTATACATGGTGTTACGAAATATTTCCCCAAGTTCAAGGCGTTGACATGTACACTTATAGGAGCCGAACTGCATTACTATTTTTTTTAATAAAAAACAAAAATTCTATTTCCATACAAAGTAATTCAAATAATTCCGACTATCCATGTAACACATGCCTTTATCTATCCACGCTTTTAAAAATACGTAATCGTAGTAGTTAGACTGTTGATATCGACAACTGGCCCTACGCACTTCACTAGTAAGCTACTTCATGATATTTATCAATTAATTAGTTTGGCTAGGTCAGAATTTAAGAAACACAATTTAAGATCTACTAACAAAAGGAAATATTAATTTTAGAACTCACGTTCCTTCATTATCAATCCATATTCGGCTCACTGCTGAGCTCGAGTCTCCTTTCAGAATGAGAGGGGTTAGGCCAATAGTTCACCACGCTGGCCCAATGTGGATTGGCAGACATCAAACACGCAGATAATTAAGAAAATTCTCTGGTATGCAGGTTTCCTCACGATGTTTTTCCTCCACCGTTTGAGACACGTGATATTTAATTTCTCAAAATGCACACAACTGAAAACTTGGAGGTGCATACCCCAGACCGGATTCGAACCCACACCCTCCAGAATCGGAGGCAGTGGTCATATTCACTGGGCTATCACGTCTCTTTAAATATAGTACCCTAATGACAGCATGTCTATAACCCTAAAAATAAAATGGTGTAGCTCAGTATATCATAGGTAACTTGTGAATTATGGTCCAATATAAAAAAAAAATACAAAAGTAGGACATCGCAGTCCCTAACGTGAATCTGAAAATAATTAATCAATACGCCTTTACAGCCTCCGCCCTGTATCTCTTCGACCTAAAAAATCGGGGACGTCTTGACGGTACAATTGACCCCTTTTCACTCCTCGGCATTTCACGCTCCTAACCCTTAATGAGTGCTTATATTAGTTTGTGATACTTCTTAGCAAAAGACAGTCTTTTATGGTGTTGTTTTTGTATACTAATTAAGTTGTTGGATTTTTTTTTGTTCGAGTATCGATTTGTCGGCATTTCTAAATAATTCATTTTTTATTATGGCATTATTACGATCTTAAGATGCGTTTACACGGGCAATTTTAATCGCTCAATTTTAGGCAATTGTCTTCACGACTACTATGTCACTATTAGGGTTCCGTAACCAAAATGTAAAACGGGACTCTTTTGCTAAGACTTCGCTGTCTATACGTCTATCCACAGGCTGTATCTCATGATCCGTGATAGTTAAACACTTTCATGAAATTTTCATAGATGATGTTTTTCTGTTTCTGCTACAAAAAATAACAATTTTAACGACCTCCGTGGCATGTGCAGTGAATTTACAAGACGGAGGTCCTCGGTTCGATCCCCGGCTAGACCGATTGACGTTTTCTTAATTGGTCCAGGTCTGGCTGGTGGGAGGCCTCGGCGTACGACGACGTACCCTCAAGCGATTTAGCGTTCCAGTACGATGACGTGTAGAAACCGAAAGGGGTGTGGTTTTTCATCCAACTCCTAACTAGTGACCTCGCTTCCATCTTAAATTGCATCATTGCTTACCGTCAAGAGAGATAGTAGTCAAGGGTTAACTTGTAAGGAATGAAAAAAATAATAAAAAACAGAATAAATATTTTTATAGATGTCACGGAACCCTTCGTGGGCAATCTGTGACACGTAGACGAAAATTCTAAAGACTATTTTTTATTTAATGTTGTCCATATTTTTAGGTAATTTAAAATTAACAATTAGCAGTTTCTACCCTCTTATTATACATACATAGTTACTAGCAAACTGTAACAATATCCTAAGAACGTTACTCATGGATTTTCTACCCTAGTAGGTACATGTAGAACTTCACATTTTAAATTCACGGTTATCGCATGAAAAGGGTTGAGCAGCTTCTCACTCCCAAACGTTGTACGAGATTTATTTGAAAAAGGATTTGAGTACAATCCGATAGCACTAGATGGTACTCATATGGTTTAAGTAGGACTTGGTTTAAGCCTCTAAAACTTATTGGCTGATAAGATAAAAAGTTTGTGATTGATAGGTCTTTTATATTAACATTATCTGCCTATTTTAATGGTAGTAATTGTCTCCCTCTTCATATGAGGGAGATATGGAGCATGGTGATACCTACCTGCTCCAATACAGGTTGATGGGTTATTTTAACGGCTCGCTATAGAGCTAGGTTTCTTTCTTTAGCTTCTCTAAAGAAAGGTACCTAGCTCCTACCTAGGGGGATATGGACGGAGGGGGGAGGTTGTTTGTCACATCAAACTAATATTATAAAGGCGAAAGTTTGTGTGTGTGTGTGTGTATGTTTGTTCCTCCTTTACGCTGCGGCTTCTGAAGCGATTTGGCTGAAATTTGGGATAGGAATAGATTTCACTCTGGATTAACACATAGGCTAATTTTCAAAAAAAAAAACATGGTTCTCGTGGTATTTGTGAAAAACTGAATTCCACGCAGTCGCAGTCTGCTAATATTGAATAGAAGCAGACGTAACTTTGTGGAAATCTATACTAATATTATACAGCTGAAGAGTTTGTTTGTTTATTTGTTTGTTAGATTTAACGCGCTAACCTCAGGAATTACTGGTCTGATTTAAAAAATTCTTTCAGTGTTAGTTAGCCCATTGATTGAGGAAGACTATAGGCTTTATGTTATTCCCGTATTCCTACGGGAACGGGAACCACGAGGGTGAAACCGCGCGGCGTTAGCTAGTTCATTATAATTATTAGGTACCAGTGCACTTGATAAATGCTTAAATAAACTGTTTACCGGGATTCTTTGGTTCGATAAGTGTTACAAGCTACTTAACTTACCCTAGTTAATAAACCTGTGCACACTGTGTTTATTGCTTTTAGAAGATGGGTAGTTTGCCCTAAGATGTTACCATTTATAACATCAAGGACCCTTTAATTTTAGGCGCCTGTACCCTAATAATTATTATCCCTTAGACAGACATAGTCCGGATGGTTGCAGTACAGTTAACTTAATTTAAACTTAAGATTAACTTGGGAAGTAAGCCCCGGACGGAAATTAATTGGATTAAATTATCCCCTCGGTTTCTTGGACCTACCTTTTTTGATGTTGTTGTTTTTAGGAGGAACTCCAATTAGCTAATTTCATGTACATAGCAACTGTGAGGCAATAAAAGTCACTGTTACTAATTGGGTAAGGAATTTCATCAAGTAGGCACCTAATTGGAAAAGTATTTCTACTCATATTTCTTACTGAATAGCCGTGATGATCATCATCATCATCATCATATCAGCCAATGGACGTCCACTGCAGGACATAGGCCTTTTGTAAGGACTTCCAAACATCACGATACTGAGCCACCTGCATCCAGCGAATCCCTGCGACACGCTTGATGTCGTCAGTCCACCTGGTGGGGGGTCGGCCAACACTGCGCTTACTAGTGCGGGGTCGCCATTCCAGCACTTTGGGACCCCAACGTCCATCGGCTCTTCGAACTATGTGCCCCGCCCATTGCCACTTCAGCTTCGCAACTCGTTGAGCTATGTCGGTGACTTTGGTTCTTCTGCGGATCTCCTCATTTCTGATTCGATCACGCAAAGATACTCCTAACATAGCTCGTTCCATCGCCCGCTGTGTGACTCTGAGCCTTCTTATGAGGCCCATAGTTAGCGACCAAGTCTCGGAACCATAGGTCATCACTGGCAACACGCACTGTTCGAAGACTTTTGTCTTCAGGCACTGAGGAATTTCGGACGAAAAGATGTCGCGAAGTTTCCCGAATGCAGCCCAGCCAAGTTGGATTCGACGGTTCACCTCTTTCTCGAAATTGGACCTACCTAACTGGATCATATGTCCTAGGTATATGTATTCGTCTACAATTTCGAGTGCAGCGTTCTCAACTATAACTGGGTGGAGCGATACATGAGCATTACACATTATTTTTGTTTTGCCCATGTTCATTTTCAGGCCCACCTGTTGAGAAACGCTGCTGCCGTGATGATATATGTCAGATACTATAAAAGTAATTTTTTTTACTGTATGTTTTGTTATTTTTATTCTTTACAAGTTAGTCGAGAGAGCTGGGATAGCCCAGTGGATATGACCTATGCCTCCGATTCCGGAGGGTGTGGGTTCGAATACAGTCCGGGGCATGCACCTCCAACTTTTCTGTTGTGTGCATTTTAAGAAATTATATATCACGTGTCTCAAATGGTGAAGGAAAATCATCGCGAGGAAACCTACATACCAGAGAATTTCCTTAATTCTCTGCGTGTCTGAAGTCTGCCAATCTGCACTGAATATGAGTTGATAACAACAACAAGTTAGTCCTTAACTACAATCTCACCTGATGGTAAGTGGTGATGTAATCTAAGATGTAAGCGGGCTAACTTATTAGGCGAAAGATGACAATCCACACCACTTTCGGTTTCTACGAGTATACGACATCATACCGGAACGCTAAGTCTTTGCCAGAAGGGTGGTAACTAGCTACGGCCGAAGCGTCGCACCAGCTGGACCAATTAAAAAAATCTCAATCCAAAAGAACCCAGACGTCCGTCTTCTAAATTCACCGCGCATACCACTGCGCCGCGGAGTCCGTCAATACGACAAAGATATTTATAGATACAAAATTTTGTAAATAAATTACTTGACACTTATCAGAAGGTGGCAAAACCGACCCTAAGATATTTATAAACATCACAAACATCTACCCTTTATAAATACCCTCCATATATTAATAAGTCAGGGTAAGGTATATTAATTTGTAAGTAATATTTGTTACTCATATCTGTAAAAGCATTTTGAATAATATAAATAATGAGGACTTTTATTTTTAAATTACATTACCCAAAGTGGGACCCTTTTACTTGGATGGCTCTTGGAACCTATATGGATATGTCTATAGCCCTGTGTAAAGTATAAAATGCGGTCCATCAACCTTTGACAAATGGTCAAAAATAAAAGAGGGAAAGGCAACCAAAGAGTGGAAATTTCCACATAATACTAAGAACACTACTTACTAAGAACATGGATTCTTTATTTACTTTAGCACTAGTTATTTATTTATTAAAAAGGCGGGTACATTGAAATACTATCACATTTAAGAGGCTTTCGATAACAGAAATAGATTGGTTCCACCTTCCAGGAATACCTTTGAGTATCGAATGAAGTCGATTTTATTTATTAAATAGAAATTGGGATATTTTTTATGTCTTTCTTATTCACAGGTTTATAAGATCATGTTTTGATAATTACAGGCGAATTACAGGCGACGAATTTGTGCAACAGTTTTTTTTTAAATTAGTTCCTAATAAGCTAGTTGACACTTTTTTTTAATGATCTTAAATAGTTCACTATCGTTCTACTAATTTTTTCTTAAATATGTTTTTGACAATAAGAATTTAAGTTTTTAAATATGTTTTTGACAATACGAGCCTAAACGTCTGACGGCCATGACTGTCTAAATTTCAACTTTTTCATGATGTCACTTTGTCAAATCCCTTACAAACGGAGCTTTGACAAAAATATTATTAACAATTTAGTTTGACGCGTTTAGTACTAAGTACATCAAGTAACAATGAAACAACTGAATGAATTCAAATGAAACTTAGCACGGTTTAAGACCATAATACGGAAAAAGTTATACTGAAGGGGGTGAAATAGGGGTTTAAGGTTTGTACAGAAAGTCCTTCATTTTTAGAGTAACAGTTTTAAAAGTTTGTTCATGAATCATAAAATAAACAAAAAAAATCCCCTGAAATGGTGAAATAGGGCTTGAAAGTTTACATTGATTTCCTCACGGACGATGTCGCGGGCGTCCGCTAGTATTTAATAAATAAAAGGCCATTGACCTGTCAATAAATAATTTACTATTTCGTATCAATCCAATTAGTGGGCCGATCAAGTCTATAACATCACAATAGGCTTTATATAATTAAGACTTAAGCTGGACGCGCACGCACGTTTAATGTATGAAGCCATTTAATTAAGTTTATGTAATTTGTAGACTCTATAGGTTTATTGGTATTATAGAATATTTTTAATAGTTTTTATAGTTTTTGGACTGACATACCTCATTTTAGGACGGATAAAATGTTTGGGATTTTTTGTTTAATTATTCTGAACGTAGTATGTATGTATGTTCAGTTCAGATCAACCCATACTCGGCTCACTGCCGCGCACTAGTTATTAGGCCAATAGTCCACCACACTGGCCCAATGCGGATTGGCAGACTTCACACACGCAGAAAATTAAGAAAATTCTCAGGTATGCAGGTAGTTTTTCCTTCACCGTTTGAGACATCATTCAGGAATCGGAGGCGGAGGTCATATCCACTGGGCTATCACCAATAACCCTTATTATTACTGTACTAGCGGACGAACGCGACTTCGTCCGCGTGGAATTCAGTTTTTCACAAATCCCACGGGAACCATGAACTTTTCCGGGATGAAAAGTAGCCCATGTGTTAATCCAGAGTGAAATTTGTCATCATACATCACACATGAAAATCCATTCCAAATTTCAGCCAAATCCCTTTAGTACCGTTTAGAAGGAACAAACATACACACACATTTACACACAAATTTTCGCCTTTATAATATTAGTGTGATACCTGTGCGAAGCCGGAGCGGGCCGCTATGTTTTATATAGAACGATCACGGTTTTTCTGCAGTGTATTTAGAATCAGCATTGCACCCGTGCGAAGCCGAGGGTGGTCGCTAGTTATACTGATAAACCTTCCTCTTGCATCACTCTATTCATTAAATAAAAGCCACAACAAAATCCGTTGCGTAGTTTTAAAGATCTAAGCATACATAGGGACACAGAAAGCGACTTTTATACTATGTAGTGGTAAAAATAACTTAAAAACCAGTATCATTGCAACAGTATTCTGTACCTTGTCATTAAATAAAAGAACAACAACACGACTAAATGTAAACGTTTCCCTCCGTTTTTATTAAAAAACAATGTACCGGGAAACTCACGCCCAATTTTATCTCCTTGTCACCCGAATTGCGGTGGGAAAATAAATTATTCTTTAATAAAAAATGGCCGTCCGCTTAATCCACCTGCAACTGGCCCTGCACTGCAGAGTTGTTCGTTGATAAATAACAGCGAAATATGAGATGAGAAATTAAAAACATTTTGCGGTGACGAGAATTATGTGGGATGGCGGAAAAACTGAGTACGTGACTAGTGAGGAATGGGAGTGTGAGCTGTGAAATAAAAAACCGCTTGTAGACCGACTATGGCTATTTTTAACCGCCGACGCAAAAAGAGAGGTGTTATAAGTTTGACGTGTCTGTCAATCTGTCTGTGGTACCATAGCTCTGATCGTACAGACACCATAGCTCTTACTACATAGCTTACTGTACCGATTTTGAAAAATCTATTAATCCAAGTAATTTGTGAGTCATCATCTTTACTAATATTATGAAGCTGAAGAGTTTGTTTGTTTGATTGAACGCGCTAACCTCAGGAACTACTGGTCCGATTTGAAAAATTCTTTCAGTGTTATCCATGATAGCCCAGTGGATATGACCTCTGCTTCCGATCCGATTTGGGTTCAAATACGGTAAAGGAAAACATCGTGAAGAAATCTGTATACCAGAGAATTTTCTTAATTCTCTGTGTGTGTGTGAGGTCTGCCAATCCGCAGTGAACCAGCGTGTTGGTGGACTATTGGCCAAATCCCTTTCATTCGGAGACTCGAGCAGTGAGCCGTATATGGGTTGATAACGATACTCTCAGGTCCCATAATTATGTATTAGATCGCAAAAAGTTACCCTTATGCTAAAGGCAATTCCCAATTAAATACATAAAGTAAATGTCCAAATTATTTCACCATTTTAATTCAGATTTCCCTCTAGTGAAGCATAAAGTTAATTCATTAGGTGTCCTAGTCGTGACATCGTAAAAGTGTTGATTACCTCTTCCTCTTAATATCCCGATCGAGTAGCTATCATTAATTACGTTTTTTTCTATTTCTCATTCTCTCGACCTTTTCTTTCGTCGGGGAGCGGAAAATGTGGTGAAAGGCAGGGAAAATGTAGTGGCTTTTGTTATTAATTATAGGTATCTAGCCTGTGTACAATACAAAATATTTATATTTATACTAGAATTATAAAGATGTAAAGTTTGTGGTATAAAGTATCTGAACCGATTTTGAAAACTATTTTAATAATAGAAAGCCACGTTATTTGCAAGTGTCATAGGCTATATTTTATCCCCGTATTCCTATAAGAACGGGAACTACGCGGGTAAAACCGGGTCAGCTAGTTTTATATAATTTACACAATATGTTAATAAATCATATATTTTAAATTTTCTCATGAATTTATTGCTGAAAACCGCATAATAATCCGTCCAGTAGATAGACAGACCAGGCGAAGCACTATCACGAACATTTTAATATTATGTGTAGATATAGGACCTGATGACCTGGATAAATACGATACGTAAGCTACTTTTTATCCTGGAAAAATCTTGGTATTTTGCGGGATTCAATACAGAATTTAACGCAAACACCTCCCAACATTCAAAATCTACAAACATAATATTTCACATACCATTTTTCTATAAAATAATAATTTGAATTAAATGAAAAAAAAAGTAGAACTTATATTTTCTAAGAGATTCCGGTGCTTAAGCCGTAAAATAAAGAGAACGGCCTCAAAGTAACGCTTTGTTCATTTACAAGCGTATGGTGAATGCCTGAACCTCTTACAAATCTTTATCGAAAACGCTTTCAGAGACGTGACCTGCGTGAAAAATGTCGACTCCTTTATATATCGCCCACCGCATTTATACTTTTACGATATCATGTAAGTAGTAGAGACGTTGCTATTAGATTATTCATTACTAGCAGACGCCACGCGGTTTTTATCCACATTGTTCCTGTTCATCATCATCATCATATTAGCCGATAGACGTCCACTGCAGGACATAGGCCTTTTATCATCACGATACTGAGCCTGCATCCAGCGAATCCCTGCGAATCGCTTGATGTCGTCAGTTCACCTGATGGGGAGTCGACCAACACTGCGCTTAGTGCGCACTAGTGCGTGGTCGCCATTCCGGCACTTTGAGACCACAACGTCCATCGGCTCTTCGAACTATGTGACTTTGGTTATTCTGCGGATCTCTTCATTTCTGATTCGATCACGCAGAGATACTCCTAACATAGCTAGTTCCATCGCCCGCTGACTCAGAGCCGTCTTTGAGGCCCATAGTTAGCGATCAAGTCTCAAAACTATAGGTCATCGGGGTTGGCAGCGGAATCTCTGCCGTAGATTCTTAACACCCCTTGCCGTTACCGTAACCGCTGTAAGAGCCAGGAATAGCGGGGCTGTCGGGGACTAGGGTCTGTTTTGTTTTTGCGGTCCATATAAAGTTTTATCCAGTACTGACCACGCTGGGCATGCGGGTTGGTCAGCGCAGAGCTAGATTACTCGCGCCGATGCTGCCCGACGACGGCCTGAGGCATTTCATAATCTAGACTGTGGTAATGGATATACCGCCATTCGTTGGTTTACCTGTGATAATACGGGAATAATATAGTCTATGACACTTACAAATAACGTGGGTATCTAATAAAACCCTTTGACGATGTGTCCTAGAAAAAAGATCTACAGTTTTTAAAAGGTCACAAATATTTAAAATGATAGGAAGTGATTTCTGATTTGTAATAATTTATAGTAAGAAAAGGAAATACGAGTACAATAGTACAGAAGGCATAATGGCTCCAATTGTGTATTTCAATAACATGTTAAAACACAAAAGTTCAACTTTTAATCACAATTAATCATCAATTTTGCGCTTATTGTATGCTATTATATTGTATATACCTATATTTATAGCTTTTCCATCGATGCCTTTTTAAATTTAGTGACAGGATTTTGTTTGGTTTGTTTGTTTACTGAGTGGAATTTATTTTACTCAACTGATGGTCGATTGTTGGAATACTGCATCCAAGGTCGTAGGTTCGATTCCAACAACAATTCTTATAACATTATGAGAATTTTACATAAAACGAGTAAAATCCACCTTTAGTATCCGTGGCAAAATAATTCTGTGGTTTGTCCACGGAAGTTTGTTTGTGTTTTAATTCACCTTTTTTGGTTTAGTGATCATCACATCAAAAAATAAAAGGGTTGATTAACCTTTTATTTTTCAAGAAAATAACGATAATAATGTAATTTTATTTATTCAAGTAGCATCGTGACTTTATTACCGTCATTTCAAAATTAAAAATGTTTTTTTTTAGTAGGCTTTTTTTTTTTTTTTTTTTAATGCAAATAGGCTCGCGTTTGACCATGATCTAACCTGATGGTAAGTGTAGATACAGTCTAAGATGGGACACGCTTGCCTTGCCTATTCACTCTTGTTTTGAAGATACCCAAGTTATAATATTCAGGAAACACAGACTTGGGAAGAGTATTCCAAACCTTAGCCGTGCGTATGAGAAAAGAAGACGCAAAGCGTTTTGTACGGGTCCTAGGGACATCTAAAATATAGGGATGAAAACCCACCCGATGTCTTAGTACTTACGATGTGATGACTCTACCACCAGTTTGGAAGGTTCTGCTGAGAAAAAAAGGGCAAGGAACTTAAAAATCGTTAAAAAATCGTTAAATTTTGTTGGGTGATCGCGAAACAAAAAACGACTTCTACTTGATTTAGTGGGTCATATATTGAATCATACAGTACCGAAATATATAATTAACCTGCTATGAGGATTATGATAAATTCAGTCAGTTTAGTGTTTACACTTTTCATCGTTATGGTTACGAATATCTGAAATTTATTTCAAAGGGAAACTATTAAACCATTAAATTATTTATTACAACATAAAGTATAGTTAGGATTATTATTGTAAGTAAAAGAATCAACTGTACTGTGGGTTCAATTTTCGTAAAACAGAGTTCACTTTTACAATGTCTGCAGGACTAATTTCGGTGAGTCACGAATGGTGTTACATAGTGATGTAGTAAACTTGGATATTTGTAGTCGAATTTGGTTGGTACTTGCGAGTATTATTGAATACTTATTAAAAAAACTCAGTCCCGGTATTATGATTAACGCTTGATAGTTATTGTTAAAGAATTTACTATTTACCTTAATATAAAAAAAGTATGCGTTTTCTATAAGTAAGTCTGCCATGTAGCCCAGTGAATATGACCTATGCCTCCATTTCCAGAAGGCGTAGGTTCGAATCCGGTCCGGGGCATGCACTTCCAACTTTTAGTTATGTGCATTTTTAAGAAATTAAATATCACAAACGGTGAAGGAAAAACATCGTGAGGAAACCTGCATAACTGACTTCTTAATTCTCTGCGTGTGTGAAGTCTGCCAATGCGCATTGGGCCAACGTGGTGGACTATTGGCCTAAGTACCTGCACAAATGACGTGCAAATTTGTAGCTTTAAAGAAAGAAAGATAATACAGAAATAGTTAATTTCCAAAAAAAAAAAAAAAGAAATTAAACTGAATTCATTTAGCCCAAGTCGAATTACCGGTGCACATCACTAAACTAACCGTACGCTACAATTATGGCAAATTTACCAAGAAACTTGGCCATGGTCTCACAATGGGTGCTTAGTAGAACAGTAACTTTAATACTAGCAATTGTTGAAAACTTTCCACGGAAATAACTATTATTTTTGTCCTTGTAACAAGATTTATGGTAATGGAAAACAAAATAGGTTTTGCATTGTTTAGATTGAAACGTATTGTATACACGATGTATTTATGTTCTGTTAGGTACCTACTCCCGCTATGTATTTAAAATTAGGTTATTTTAACAATAAATTTCATTTCATTTCAATTTCATTTCATTTCATTAGGTGCGCAGTGTTTTAACTAAACGAAAATTCAATGTAACATTAGTTAGCTTATCCTAATAACTATACAAATAATGTCCACGTGAAATGGTGGCAAGAATGTTGGCTGCATTTCCGCACCGGACAGCCCTTCCGGAGAAGGCTGACCTTTGCGCAAAAAAGGAGTCAGCCCTTCTGTCACCAGTCGAGGCAACTAGCCACGGTTAAAGGATTCGAAGAAATCACTTAGCTTGTTATTTTTTTTCCTTAAAAATTTAACAAATATACTTTACTAAAATAAAGTTTTGTTTTCCACCTATATTATTATGTCACAACTAATTCACTTGTTCACTGTTAATTAACTAACTAACCCGACTTTGTTTTATATACGCTTGAATAAATACATGATACATACATACATACGCCTCATTCCCGTAGGGGTAGGCATATACCACGTTATGCCAGTTGCTACTTGCTCTCTCTTACTTTCTATTCTTAACAATCCTTTCATACAAAATACGAGAATAGAAAATAATTCTTCATCGTATCCTACACAGATTAACTACACAACAGAGCGTACAATTACATCAAAATCATCTGCAATTACATCGTTTTATCCTCTGCCTTAAAGAAATATAAAGCATGTATCGCTTTAATTAAGAACGCGTTAGAATAGGGTTTCAATTTTCCCGCTTTTGTTTGAGCCGTTATAGCCCAGTGGATATGACCTCTGCCTTCGATTCCGGAGGGTGTGGGTTCAAATTTGATCCGGGACATGCACCTCTTTTCAGTTGTGTGCATTTTAAGAAGGAAGGAAAACCTTCGTGAGGAAACCTGCATACCAGAGAATTTTCTTAATTTCCTGCGTGTGTGAAGTTTGCCAATCCGCATTGGGCAAGTGGAAATGCCTAACCCTTCTCATTCTGAGAGGAAACTCGAGCTCAGCAGTGAGCCGAATATGGGTTGATAATGACAATCTTACACAGATTAACCACACAACAGAGCGTACAATTTCATCAAAATCATCTGCAATTACATCGTTTCATCCTCCGCCTTAAAGGAATATAAAGCATGCATCGCATTAATTAAGAACGCGTCGGAGCGGGGTTTCAATTTTCCCGCTTTTGTTTTCACACTTGGGGGCGCCATTGTCGCCACTGAATATTTTCATTTATCTGTGCCGTTAAATTAATTCCCTCATGTTAATTTATTATTACGTGTGAGCTCTGTAAGGTGTTCTTTGTACATTTTATTTGCACCATCGCTCTCCTTTGTAATTTCGACGCCCATTGTACCGTATTCATTTGAAATTGCGTCTATTGTTATTATATAGTGTTTGGTGACGTATTGTTCTAATGTATTGATTCCACGAATTCGCTACTGAATATTTGTATTTGTAAAGTTTAATTAAATTCCACGGGTTATTCATACACCACTAAACATTTATGACTTGGTCTGTGTAGAATTTGTTCCAATCGACCACCTTGGGACCCCAACTTTTACAATCTCACCTGATGGTAAGTGATGATGCAGTCTAAGATGGAAGCGGGCTAACTTGTTAGGAGGAGGATGAAAATCCACACCCCTTTCGGTTTCTACACGGCATCGTACCGGAACGCTAAATCGCTTGGCGGTACGTCTTTGCCGGTAGGGTGCTAACTAGCCACGGCCGAAGCCTCCCACCAGCCAGACCTGGACAAATTAAGAAAATCTCAATCTGCCCAGCCGGGGTTCGAACCCAGGACCTCCGTCTTGTAAATCCACCGCGCATACCACTGCACCACGGAGGCCGTCTGCGGATCTCCTCATTTCTGATTCAATCACGCAGAGAAACTCCGCTCGCTCCATCGCCCGCTGAGTGACTTTGAGCTATCTAATAATGCCCATAGTTAGCGACCAAGTCAGATCCGTACTGGCAACGTAGTCATCACTGGCAATACGCACTGCTCGCTGCTGCTTTACTTTGTTGATAAGACGTAACTTGTTTTAATATACAAATTGGAGCGATGTTGGGGAGATAACTTTTTTATTATCGCTAAAACAAGACAGGACGAGATGAAACAGCCGAACGTTATCAAATATTTGCACTCAGGTTTGAGTGGTCTCAGCGCTGTTGATGATATTATACTTTTTACAGGCTTTTATCTAACTTGCCATGTTGGTTCGTGTGGTTCAATTTTCGGAAAAATACGAATAGTCAGGGATCCGTAGAACATTTTTTACAACTGATTACTTTTGACGGCCTCCGCGGCGGAGTCTCTATGTCCGTATTAAATGTTAACCGTGCATCACGCTGAAACTACTAAATGGATTTAAATAAAAAATTGGCAAGATTTGCTACCACAATAAACGTAGGAGGTTATACCTTTAGTTGCAAAATTAAATCAAAAGGGGATGAAACAGTGGTTGAAGGTTTGTACGGAAAGTCCTTAATTTTTTAAGTAACATCTGTAAAAATTGGTAAGTGCATTACAAGAAAAATACTAATAATAATGTCATTAAAGATTTTTTTAAAATTCAACAAACTTACAAGTTAGCCCTTGACTATAATCTCATTTGATGGTAAGTGGTGGTGCAATCTAGGATGGAAGCCGGCTAATTTGTTAAGAGTAGGATGAAAATACACACCTCTTTCGGTTTAGACGTATTAATTCGAGTAAATTTAATGAAATTACGATATTAATTACAAAAATTAATTAATTTAAGTGCATTTTACGTCATACACTTTTAAATTATTTTTGTACAAAAATAATAAAATATAATGTATTGTTTTTTTCATTTTAAATCGAATCGAAATAGAATACAATAAACATTCATTTGGGTTCATTTCGCTGAAATTCTACCTTCATTTTAAATGTACCACATTTAATTCGTTCCGTTTCTAACTACATTTGCTACGTGAATGTTTTTCAAAATAAATCACCTTACCACAGAACACAAAGCTGAGTCAGTTCTTTCTATAAATTTTGAAATTGGGTTACTTTACTGAAAAATTCTACTCAACCGGCGGTGGTTGAAAAGTTTTTTTTTTTTACAATATTTTAAAGGAACATTATTTTTTTTATCGTGGGGAATTCCCCATGGATACCTTCTCGCCACAGGGAGGCAAGAAGGTTATGTCTTACTTCAACCGACTTTAGCCCCACGGTGTACCGACTCGCCGTCTGATGACTGAGCAATGGGAACATTTCATAAACTACAACAATACGCAACACACTGCCAGATCCAGCTATTTTTTTATGCTAAATTGAAGAAAATGTAAATTAACTAGACATACTCACTGTTAGTTTTATAAATTTAAAAAAAAATATAGTTATTTTAAAAGTTCGGAATATATTTTTTTTCGGTTGTCTGTAAAATCAGTTTACTGACGATAGTTGAACGTGACAACGTTGGCAACCCTAGAGCGAGGGAACGACGCATGACGTCATCTTTTTTCGAGTGTGCAGCCGGTTCCATCGAATTATAAGACGTTGTCACGTCAAAAATCTCTCATAAATAGTTAGTAAAGTACTTATACCTACTGTTTCTAGAGACGTGTATTCTGGTTACGCATTTTTTTTAAACTTTCATTACAACTCGGAGTTGTAGCCCCTTTTTTATGCAATTTCATAACGAACGATTATTAATAAACGATTACATTGCATCTACCGGTGTGACGATGTTAATAAAAAAACACTTAAGTTAATGGTTATAAATTGCAAAGTGTTGGTCTGTTATACGCATCAGTTTTCCACTTAACATCAGGTTCGTTCACTGTTCCGGTCAACTAGTTCCTAAAAACAGAAACGTTATTTCCACGTTAGTCCGTAATTTACCATTTGACATGGCAATAAATCGTTAAGACTCTTGCCATTGAATGAAGAATAAAAAACAAAGCCAAGTAACATTTCGGTAATTCGTAACAGTTGGCTCCATTCTGCAAAATTGCTCAAATTGGCTTACTTTGCTCAAAAATTCCATTCAGCCCGTCCCATTCCTTTAAACGCGCACACATTTTGACAAATTGCAATTGCCCCTTGATTGCAATTCGCCATTTAGACAATTTCACAAAACTTGCTATGCGGGCTTGTTAATATTGAATGCTACACTCGAGCCAAAAATGCCGTGTACGGTGCCAAAACAGCTTCTGTTTACTACATACGGCTTGAATTAAAACGTCTAAACCAAAATAAATGGCTCCCCTATTATGTCGGCTTTTAGGTGGTAATTATACCAAATAAAGTAGCCCGTGGTTTTTCTCCCTAAATGCTTTTTCACGTTAGTTTTTAATTTAAATGTTGTAATAAAATGTTTGCTTGCTAGAATTTAGGAGTTTATTAACCCATGTACCTACACAGTACAGGGTGGGTAGTTATTAATAGTTCCAGAACGGCAAAACTTACTTAATTATGAATTACTGGCAATTGTACCATTAAGACAGAAAACAGCTACTTGAAGGGAAATAGGGACATGAGGGACCTTACTCTTTACAAGTTAGTCCTTGACTACAATCTCACCTGATGGTAAGTGATGATGCAGTCTAAGATGGAAGCGGGCTAACTTGTTAGGAGGAGGATGGAAATCCACACCCCTTTCGGTTTCTACACGGCATCGTACCGGAACGCTAAAAAAAATCTATGGAAATTTAATTAAATCATAAAAATACGCATCTTAGCGCGTTATATCTACACTTATTGGATGAATTAACTTGTTGATCTATTCCTTAATAAAAAAAAGTGTGCATCTGATGAACCGCAGACGAACCAAAGTCACTGACATAGCTCAGCGAGTCGCGAAGCTGAAGTGGCAATGACCAGGCCACAAAGTTCGAAGAGCCGATGCACGTTGGGGTCCCAAGGTGCTGGAATGGCGACCCCGCACCGGAAAGCGCAGTGTTGGAACTCCCCACTAGGTGGACAAGGACATCCAGCGGATTTCAGGAAGCCGCTGAATACTGGCGGCTCGAGACCGTTGTGCTTGGAGGTCCATGCAACAGGCCGATGTCCAGCAGTGGACGTTCACCGGCTGATAATGATGATAATGATGATGTGCATCTGATATCTGATGGACAGTCATCATTTAAATATGATAATAATCGTTATATATACAGTTTAACGTGCTCTCTGAGGTACAAGGTATCTACAGAGTAGGTACTCCTATGTTTTTAAATGTAAAACATGTTGAAATGATTTTTTTCTCTTGTTTCAGATTGGAGACTTGAAACATTACTATTTATTTTCACATCCACACCTAAATAAGAGATCAGTAAACGCAAGTAGAGAATATGAAATTCGTCTCAAAAATGATCCCCAGGTAAGTTATCTATGATAATAATACTCTAAATAGTATCTATAAAAGTAACTGAAAGATCTAAACTCGCTCAGCGATTTTCGTTTTAAAATTTTTTTGGTGACGTCATTTTGGTTTTGCGTTCAAGGGCGTATGTATAATTACAGGCATATGAGGCCTATGAGGTCACAGACATACCGAAGGCTCGGGTTATTTGCCGCAGGGTGGCACTTTTTAGTACGTATTGTATTCCTTGCATGCCATGCGAAGTTTTGCTGCTGTTTATAGACTGGTTTTCCACTTAACATCAAGAGGACTGTTTTGGTTGACAATTATTGTTATAAAATATCTACAAACAGTAGCAAGTATGTCGACTTTACTATTACTTTTACGAGTTACTTGTGAGATAGCGTTGTAAAAACATCCTACTAATATTATAAACGCGAAAGTTTGTATGGATGTTTGGATGTTTGTTACTCTTTCGCGCCTCGGCTACTGAACCGAATTAGCTGAAATTTGGTATTAAGATATAATATAGCCTGGACTAACACATACGCTACTTTTTATCCCGGAAAATCCATGGTTCCCGAGGGATTTGTGAAAAACTAAATTCCACGCGGACGAAGCCACGGACGTCCGCTAGTTTAGTTAATACGAGTATTATTAATAAATAATTAGTGACATGTATTTCATTGATGCAAAAACGCACTGCCCCTGCTGCACAGATTTATCATTATCTTTCATCATTAACAACCCATATTCAGCTCACTATTGATCACGAGTCACCTCTCAGAATGAGGGTTAGGTTAGCAACATTGGCCCACCACGTTGGCCCAATGTTGATTGCTAGGCTTCATACACGTAGAGAATTGGGAAAATTCTCAGGGAGATTTTTGCACGATGTTTCTTTACACCGTTTGAGACACGTGATGTTTCATTTCTTAAAATGCACATAACTGGAAAGTTGAAGGCATGCCCCGGACTGGATTCAAACCTACTCCCGATCAGAGGAAGAGGTCATATGCCCTGGCATATTACGGTTCTCAATGCACAGAATAAATAGCTTGAAAAACTTGAACTTAAAACTAAACGAAATTTATTTAGAATCCTAACCTACACCTACGTACCTAGTACGAGTCAAATATATTTATTCACCTATCTAATTTTATGAAAGTTAATAAAATTACCATTAATTTTAACCATTACATCGTTGTTTATAGCCAAGTGATTACATTTGAATTTCAGCCGAAGTTTTTCATGAAACAATACTTGATGTTTCGCGTTTTATAGCGCGACGCCGGAAAATAAGAACCCAATAAATGTTTACAGCGCAAAGTTGTAAAATATTATTACTGGACGAAGATGCTATTGAAGCTTTTTGTGATATTACGATTTCAAGATATTTGACATTATTAGATCAAATTTTTTATGTAGTCATTTTGTACTTAATAATAATAAAACTCATTTATTCAGCTTAAGACTGGACAGAAATAGTTAAAACTAAATTAACTTAAAATTAACATAATTATAACTAAAAAAAAAACACGACTGCACTCCTGGGCAAATAGTGCCTCCCGATGTACAGCTTCTATGCTATTCAATTTATTCTCTATATAGTCTACCTAATACATAATAATATAACTGTTTATTTACTTTGTTTTGATAATCAACACATTAAAGTGCTATTCGTATGAGTAGGTATAATATGAGTATGAGATTTGGCAAAAACAAACAGACACGGCGGGCAATTTCATTTATTTCCAGGAGGCTTAATTTACAAGCACTTTTGAAACGTCACTATTACTATGGTGATAAGTAAAGTCAAAAACTTAAAAATAAAGTAACGCGGGTTTTAAACGCGCCTTGGTTCGAGAACAGCCAAAACGCAGCCAGCTTTTTTTAGTTTCTCAGCCTATATTTATTGAATTACTAACAGGCCAAACCTCTCTTTGTAAGAGAGTAGGGATTGGGTCCTAACCCCTTCTATACTATTACGCAACACAAGAATTATTTTTTTCGTAGACTAACCCAAGGATTGGAAGTCACGTATGGCTTATGCGGAAGAGTTTATTTGTATGTTTATTTAAACGCCCCAGGTATCTTACTTACTATCGGATTACAAAAAACTTTTTATATACAATAGTCAGGCTTATGAGTACCAAGTGGCATTAATTTTATAGGTCAGTAAGCCTGCTTTAATAGGAGGGGAAACATTGTAAAATTCATGGACGTAAATTAAATAAACATACGATGGTTATAACAGTTCTTGTTCGAATCCGACTCTCACTTGCCCTGTTTTTTATTTCACATCAGAACGAAATGAAAGGGCTTTGTAGATTCGCATTGTAAATATTGCCATGAGAAAAATTTTATTTTCAAATACTCCAAATAGTATTTCGTTGAGAGCGCTATTTTTTTCCGTTTGAATGAGCTTCTGTTGGAAATATTTAGTACTCAGATATTTAATCTCGTATTTAATTAATTTGAGTAGAAATTGTAGCAATACAAATTGTGTAATTTATTCGAGAATATTTCGTAATTAATGATTCTAAGGCTGTATTACATATAGGTAAATTGAAATCCTTTAATGACCAGATATTCGTCGATAAAAAAAAGCTGAAAGTAAGTCAGCAAGCTCCTTGTACTATAGTTTTACTGAACAGTTTCATCATTTATGTTGTGTACGACAGTTTTGATTGTACAGTTTTATTGAATCGAAATTTCAATAAAAATCATTAAAAAAAGTGTACAGTTAAAACTGCCGGAAATCTAGACACGGACGATATAACCGTTCAGTTAAAACTGCAGGTAACTTAGTTAAATCAACCAAAACACATCATCATCATCATCATCATCATCATCATCATATCAGCCGATGAACGTCCTCATTAGGACAGAGGACTTTTGTAGGGTCTTTCAAGCATCACGATCCTGGGCCGACTGCATCCAACGAATCCCTGCGACTCGCTTGATGTCATCAGTCCACCTGGTGCGGGGTCGACCAACGCTACGTTTTCTTCTAGTGTGGGGTCGTCGAACTATGTGCCTCGCCCAATGCTTCTTCAGCTTCGCGACTTGTTGAGCTATGTCAGTGGCTTTGGTTCTTCTGCGGATCTCCTCATTTCTGATTCGATCACGGAGTTATATTCCGATCATAGATCGTTCCATCGCCCGCTGTGTGACTCTGAGCCTTCTTAAGAGGCCCATAGTTAGCGACCTTGATAAATATGTCATCACTCACAACACGTGCTGTTCGTAGACTTTGTCTTCAAGCTCTTAGGAATTTCAGATGTAACAACAAAACAAACATATACACCCTTCAAACTAAGATATTGCTTACTAGCAGAATACTCACTATTTCAACCACATTGTTCCTATTTCCGTGGTAATACGAGGATTAAATAAAATTAACGTTACTCGTTGATAATGTAGCTTTTCATTTATGAAAGAATTTCCAAAATCAGCCTTGTAGTTTCGGAGCCTATTCGTTACAAACAGAAAAACAAATCGTACCTCTCTAAAATAAAAGTGTAAGTGAAGTGTGTAATTTTTGACATGATTTGGGTATTGTATTCAATACGTTCCCAAATGGAATAGAATAAACAAACCGTTCAACGTTTGGAAAAGTCTTCGCCGACGAGGAAATATTCGATTTATCAGAACTCGGGGATAATTTCATTTGAATAAATGTTCGCAATTTAACAAATAATAGATGATTCGGAAAGCGATCTCGCTGTAGGCGAGTTTTATTAAGGTAATTTTAGATTTGTGGGTTCATTATCTGCTGTATATTTGGTTTATTTATTTTTAATATTAATACTTATTTATTATTTTATTAGTATTACTTTAATTATTATTATTAATACTTGTTTATTTTTTCGCGTGTGATGCATTTAAACACAAAAAAAAACACGGTCTAAGCCTCCAGCTATACCTGGACCTATTCACAACACCCTATCGGCCCAGCCGGGGATCGAACCCAGAACTTCAGTTTTGTAAATCCACCGCGCAGACCACAGCGCCACGGAGGCCGTCAAAAACTTTTACCTCGTATCGTCGTGTTTCGCGCACTCTATCTGCCTTTAATTCTTTAATCTGTGCGACCACTGTTAAATATTAACGGTAATGACCGACGAAGTCGTAGCTATCTGTGATATTTCGTAGCACCGTAGACCGTTGTAGAATGTCGTAGCTATCTTGTATTATAGTGCCAATGCACTTACGAAAATCATGAACTAAAATATTTTATTCATCATCATTAACAACCCTTATTCGGCTCACTATTGAGCACGAGTCTCCTCTCAAAATGAGGGATAGGCTAATAGCCCACCACGCTGTCCCAATGTTGACAGAATTAAGAAAATTCACTTGTTTCCTCAGGATGTTTTCCTTCACCGGTTGAGACACGTGATATTTAATTTCTTAAATTGCACACAACTGAAAAGTTGGAGGTGCCCCGGACCGGATTCGAACCCACACCCTCCGGAATCGGAGGCAGAGGTCTTATCCACTGGGCTATCACAGCTCTTAAAATTATATTACGTTTTCATAATTTGATGAAACACTTCAATTTAGTTGTACTTGATTTGAAAATCTTGATCCGTTCGAGGGTTGAACGAACGCTAGGGTAAGTCCTAAAGCACTGATGCAAGCACAAATGCTCTTGACTGTACTTAAGAGTTCGTTGCTCCATTGTTTATTTCTTCTTGTCGCGTTCTTTGACGAGAGTGCCAACTGAACAGCAAGGCATGTTTATTGTGAGAACCGTTTCAATGAAAATTCTCTTTAATCCTTGTCTGAGACTGTATTTTTGTTACATGTTAACAAAAATCTCGTCTCGTCTTACAAAAGGATTTGTACAAGGGATATTCTTTAAGCTTAAGTAAATGTTCAAAAATGTTTTCAATATATTTATTTAATATTAATAAAAAGTTAATCCTTTACTTTGATTTGACGTTGACAGTAGTGTATAATTGAGGATTCGGTAACAAAAAGCATGAGCTTCGCCCAATTGATACAGAATCCCACATTATACACTACTATTCTAGTCTTCTTGATGAGTACTGTTTACTAACAAACAAATTAAAAATGAGGGTATACATCACCAGTCATTTAACAGCTAATAATAATTATAATTAACTTGTTCATAAATTAATATGATAAATATTATTATAGGACTCAAAAGTTATTACAAATATAAGAAAACTAAAGTCGAACAAAGGTTATGATTCCAAACACTTGTCAGGACAACTTAATTAACAAATCAAACTGTAACCAAAATAAGACCCTAGAATGGCAGAGAATGACCTTGAGTGAAGTCACGTACTTGTGAACGATGTGTGTAGGGTTAAATGTACCTTTGACTCACTCAAGTTACTCTCCCCGCCTTTCCTAAGTAACCCATAAAGAATTACTCAACAAGAGATGTGGACGGCTCGAACGCCACGAGCACACTGAAGCCAACACGAGATCGGGCGACGTCATATCTGTCACAGACTACCATTTCCTACACTATTTATTAATAACATGTAAATTTAAAAGCGGACAACGCGGCGATAACAATATATTTTATATAATTTTTTATAAACATAATATAAAATAAATAAGTTATGAAATGACATGCGTATTCTACCTTAATTTCTTATTTCTTTGTTGGTAAACAGTACTCATCAAGAAAGGTTGTAGTATAGTGACGAGTACAATCTAAGATGGTAACGGGTTTACTAGGAAGAGGTTAAAGTTTATTCTGACCATAATGACGATTCCGCGTAGAAATCATCGAAACGCTAAATCATTTGGCGGTATGTCTTTACCAATAAGCTAAATAGCCACGAATGATGCCTTAAACCAGAACAGAATAGAGCCAATTTAGAAAATATGAAATTCAAATCGGATCGAGCTATAATCAAAACAATGAAATAAATACAAATACGTAATATAATAGAAACGTTGCAAAAATAAGCGGATTATCTGCGAAAACTAGTTCGTTAAAGTCTAACGACACAAAATAGGTATATTTCCGAACGTAAAACGATAGTTTCGAAAGTCACGTGACTCGAATAAATAGTGCAACTGTACATTAACATAGAAATAGTAATGCCGTTCGAGTTTCGAACTTAACTTTTATCGGTTAGAACTTACTTTGGCCCGCGCTTGATATTTATGCGTTACGTTCAATACATTTAGTTGGTATAAAGTTACACTATATTTAGTTACACTACCTGACTGTTAAAGGGTTATTTTATGGCTTCAGTGGTACATGTTTATTGTATTTGAATTATTGTGTTGGATAAGTTTTATGCTCTACGTTTGACGCATTTAAGTTTACGTTTACTATATTTAGTTATGCTACATTGGTGTTGAAGGGTTAATTTATTTTAGTAGTACAGTGTTGTTTATTGTATTTCTAATTTATGTTGAAAAATTGTAGCTTTCAAATGTTTTTTATATTTTCATTATTATCATAATTCTAGCGGAAGCCCGCGACTTCGTCCGCGTGGAAATCTATGTAAACTTTCAACCCCTATTTCGCCCCCTTTTTTATTTTCGCAATAAAAAGTATTCTACAACCTTCTCCGTATTATGGTCTTAAACCGTGCCAAGTTTCATTTGAATTTAATCAGTAGTTTTAACGTGATGCCCGAATAACAAAAAAACACGGACAGACAGACAAAAAATCAAAAAAAATAATTTTTGGCTTCAGTATCGCCAACAAAAAATTTCAAAATATATTCAATGTACAAAATGTACATAATTCTTATTATAAGTATCGACTCTACATGGCGCTGGCGTCCGTTATGCCACGGTAACGGTTGGTGTTACAAATTATAAGTAAAATCTTAAATTGCGAATAAATGTATAGAGTTCGACCAGTTTTATAATATTACACTAAAATGTACCTATTGCAGACTGGACTCTGATACAATCCTGATGTTGAGTAACGGTCTATAAAATGGAAGAGGATTTTAGTTTTCTGCTTATCCTTGATTACCGTAACTTTAATTGTTAATCTATTGCATTTTTGATCATAATTCAAAGCCCTGGATTCGAGTCTCTGTTCAATATTTAAAAATATTGTTTTTTAAGGTATGAGATTATTACTTTAAAAAAATCAGGGAAAATACATTGCGCCTCTGCCGTGCATCGCTCTAAAATATAACATAATAGTTACTACTATTTAAAATCGTGAGATATATAATTATGGTCGTTAGAAACTTAACAAATATCTTTGGATTTTTGATGTTTATATTTATGCTAAAAAAAGTCACATTGAATCTAAGGGAGCAGAAAATATAATTTATACTTCATCTTTAATCTTATCACAGATGAAAAATCAATCACAGTTACAAATATCCTGACTTTTTGTTTTTATATATGCAGACGTCCCGGATACTAGGATAATAGGTACATAGCCCATAACACTCGCAAACAACGTGGCTTTCTATTAATAAAAGAATTATTGAAATCTGTTCACTAGATCGAGAGATAGCCTCACCAACTTTGCTTCTATAAAATATTTCGCGTAAATCTCATAAAAAATATATTTAACAGGAGGCAAATACTAATTCCGGTTATAACTTCATTATTACCAACCCATATTCGGCTCACTGCTGAGCTCGAAAACGTAAGAGTAGACAAATATAATCAGAAAGCTCCGAACTACTAAGCTATCGGGAGTTACAGGTGTTATTGTGAGACAACTATAAAAGATAGACATATGCTATTATGTTTTTTAAATGTATAATTTTACTGAAAATATTTCCGTCATAGATGATTTTCATGTAGCTTTAACCATTAAGGCTTCACATGCGACGGAAGCTTAAAAAATGGAGTATCTTCTCCCGTTTTCCCAACATTTCCCTTCACTGCTCTGCTCCTATTGATCATAGCGTGATGAAAAGTATACTATAACCTGCCCAGGAGTATGAAGAATAATTGTGATAAGTTTCGTTAAAATCCGTCAAGTAGTTTTTGTTTCTATAAAAACATACAGACAGACAGACAAAAATTTTACTGATTGCATTTTTGGCATCAGTATCGATTACTTATCACCCCCTGATAGTTTTTTTGGAAATATATTTCATGTAGAGAATTTACCTCTCTACAGATTTATTATAAGTATAGATAACTTAATATCAGTAAACTGAAACTACTAAAGTCCACATGGTGTGCAAGTTGTTCAGTATTGCTCTTATCGATTTACTCCCAATCGAGTATTTATGCAAAACGAGCGGCTTTTGCGATTGCGGCTGCATATTTAGACTGCTTATTTACATTAAAGAGGGGAACTAAAGAGTTTCAATCAGCTATTGTATTGTAGTTTCTTGTTTTTTACCGACTTTAATTAGAGAAGGTTCTATATTCCACCTAACTAATATTGGTATTTCGATTTTCTTATTTATGTATCTACAATAGATGCATCTTTGGTCCATTGGTTAGCCTATGTGAACGATAGTTCAAAGCAACACTAGGTCCTGTGTTCGAAACCTGGGCTCAGGCTGTAAAGTACTGAACTTTTCTTCTAAGAATTTTTCATTAAAAATTAGGAATTGGGTGTTAAGCCCTCGTGCTTCGGAGAGCACGTCAAACTGACGTTACCGGTCGGAGCATAGTGGTGGGTTTCAGCTCCATATTCTTTTTCCTATAAGGAGGGAGGTCTGGTTCTCTAGTGAGCCGTGAACATTTTATGCTAATAATGATGACTGAATTTCTTATATCTTGTTATCTTGCATAAAAAATTAATAGTCTATATTCTGCTAAAAGGTCCCATTTCTTTATAACAAATTTCATCTAAATCGGTTCAGGAAAAGGTACATAACAGAGAGACTTATTGTATTTATATATAACATTTCTTATGGATTTAGAAAGTGGTTCGTGTTCCCTTCATCTTGCTATCACATGGGACATTAACTTTTTCCGATAAGTTCATATTAGTTGAAAAAACAAGCTTTGTTTTGAAAATCGTTGAACGTTTCTTCAGTACTATTAATGTGGGTGTTCTATAGGGATCAATAGTATGCCCAATATTCTTGTTTAAATATGATTCCCTTGTTCTAGGTGAGATGGGTGATGCAGCAAAGAGAGCTTAGGAGAACCAAGCGGGACCACAACCCACGACATGTCATGCGACAGTCGACCTCTCCGTCGTTTCCTGACCCTCTGTTCAAGGAGCAGTGGTATTTGGTAAGTGAAGTTGGACTAAAAGGTTGCTTAATGCTTATTTATACTAATATTATAAAGCTGAAGTTTGTTTGTTTGAACGTGCTAATCTCAGGGACTACTGGTCCGATTTAAAAAATTCTTACAGTGTTTGATAGCCTATTTATCGAGGAAGGCTATATGTTATATATTATTCCTGTATTCTTACGGGAACGGGAACCACGCGAATGAAACTGCGTGCAGTCATCTAGTGATATAACTTTGTATTTACAGGCATATCAGGCTTAACATCTATGTCTAGGTATACGGGCAATATAATAGTATGTGTTCCATTTAATACCTGTAAAGTATTGCTCTGTTATAGACTCATGGTTTTCCATTCAACTATACTCAGAAGCACAATTATCCGCCCACTTTAATATGACGCGGGTATATTAAAGTGGGCGGATAATTGCGCCTCTGAGTATACGTTTTGGTTGCATAAATGGCGGTATCTTTTTTAATTTAACTTAGAAGCTTGATTTATTCACATCTTCAGGACTATTGGACCTGATACTTTTAATTTCCACGTGTTTCCGAGATAAAGGGCCTTAACAGACAAAAGACAGACGGACAACAAATATAACCTATAACGATTTCGTTTTATGCTCTTGAGCTGTGTAACTAAATATGATATTATTTCCGCTTAAAAAAGAGGAAACTGAAGAGGAAAACCATAGCAAAAGAACCTCTTAAAATAAAAATTTAAGTACGAAACCTATGTGAGACAGAGAGTAATATATCGAGTATGAAATAAATGAAATCTTAAACCAAACGGACATGAAGTTTGCGTTGTGGTCGTAAATGTGCACGTTGTTAAAACTTTACACTCCTATCTCAGTCTTAACTCTCATGCCCATCTTATGACCAACACATTGGTCGATATGTTGGTAATAAGCTGGCCAACTTGTTAGCTGTCATGTAGTGATTTGAAACAACTACAATGTTGACCAATGTGAAGAGCGTATTGGCCAATCTATTGGACAACGTGCTGGCCAATATGTTGGCTGCCATGTAGTGTGTGTGAACTGAAACAACGACACGGTTGGCCAGTTATTGGCCAACGTACTAGTCAACGTATAGGCCATATGAAGAAGGGGCATAAGCTGCGGACTGACATAAACTAGTTTATCTTACCTATAAAACTGTGACGAGTCTTTTCTTATTAGCTCTTTATATGACGTATGGCTAAAGACAATGATGATTCTAACTCTTCTTCTTAATCGTTCACTCTAGGCAAAGTGGTCGTCAAATGCACACAACTAATAAGATTGAAATTCCAAAAAGACTAGTGGCCAAATAAAATAATTTTCTTTCTTTAGAACGGAGGCGCGGCGGACGGCTTGGACATGAATGTTGGGTACGCTTGGAAGAAAGGCTACACGGGGAAGGGAGTCGTTATAACGATACTGGACGACGGGATACAGCCTAACCATCCCGACCTGCTGCAAAACTACGTAAGTCATAACTCTTTTGTTAAATTACATACACTGCTAGTGGATGCCTACGACTTCATCCGTCCTTCATCACCAACAACTCATATTCAGATGAGTGTTAAACACGAGTCTTCTCTCAAAATGAGAGGGGTTTGGCTAATAGTCCACCACGCTGGCACAATGCGGATTGACAGACTTAGAGAATTAAGAAAATTCTCAGATATGCAGGTTTCTTCACGATGTTTTTCTTTCACCTTTTGAGACACGTGATATTTAATTTCTAAAAATACACATAACTGAAACGTTGGAGGTGCATGCCACGGAACGAATTCGAACCTACGCTCTTGGAACCGAAGGCGCAGGTCATATCCACTGGGCACAGCTCGGCGGCTCTTAGACCCCTTTAAACCAGCTTTGTCGCATAATTCTTAGCGGAACTCTGCTTCTCGTAACTATAGGTAAACTACCTCCATGTCAAATTTCATTCTTTTACGTTATAGTCTGTGGTTTTCGTTATTTCGTTTGAAATGCGACTTGCGACGGCGTTCGTATGATAAATAGTTATATTAAAAGTCATGAATTAAAGTATCGCTTATACATTACTACTGAATTAATTACTTTTTATTTCCAATACTTTTTGACACAAATTCTCCCATCATGGTGTTGAGGATGTTTTTTTAACTGTACCAACTACTTGATCTATATAATATTATATAAATCAAATCAATAAAGAATTAATTAAATTAAAATTTTGATACTATGTTGAATTATATCAAAATCTTCTGTTCAAATATTTTTTCATACATTACGAAATATTCAGACCGTGTTTGTGAACTAAAAACATCCTCTACCAAACCTGAAAACTTTAAAAAATTCTACTTTTCCACAGCTCCAAAAGTTTAATAGAGTGATTGTTGCAACGAAATTTCAGCAGTTTCTGTGAGAGAAAACCTATTTTGTGGGATAGTTAGCCAGTCTAAGATCGACGATATGTTAAACAATGATTATAGATCTTTTATTATTAAGAAAGTCAAACTGTATTGAATTATTTGATTGTATCAACTTGTGACTTATTAGGTTGCAATAAACTTAATGAAATTAATCCTTACTAGCAGATGCAGGCTACCACGTTCTCTTGAAATTTGGTTTTTAACCGACATAAAAAAGGGGAAGATATTGATGATATTGATAAGATATTTATGTTTTTTACCTCATCACATCGTTACTTAACTGCCGTTTATTTGAAAGTGTTATTATCCAGTTAGCCTTTAAACCGATCAGCTGGCCTAGTATTTTAATCTTTATTATAAAATATTAAAATAAACATCAGATCAATTGACAACATATCATTTACCTGTATTACTTAACAACATATCCACCAGTAAGCACCGGATGTCATTTTTACATAGACTCTCAATTTCTTATAAAATATTATAAAGCTGAAGAGTTTGTTTGTTTGTTTGATTGAACGCGCTACTACTGATCCGATTTGAAAAATTCTTTCAGTGTTAGATAGTCCATTTATCGAGGAAGGCTATAGGCTGTATTTTATCTCCGTATTCTTACGGGAACAGAAACCACGCGGGTGAAACCGCGCGGCGTCTACTAGTTTCTTATATTTCAACTAGCATACGTAAAAGATTATTATTAGCCTGATGTAGTTAGCATCGAGAAAATAACCAATCATAGGCTGAAGGGCGTGATTAATGAAAATTTTTACAAAAAGCCTATGTCAAGCAGTGACGTATACCCGGTGATGATGCGTCCGCTATTATATGAAAAAATAAATTTAATTAAGTAATTGTAACCGTACAATAAAATAAGAGAAAATCTTTACACTGTAAGATTCTCAAAGGCGTCTTTAGTATGTACGCCCGGGTTGCGATATTGCAACCCCCTTTCCCCTCGCACTTAAGTTTCATTGCCTTTACGGGATTTCTAGGTACATTTGCGGATTCAATATCTATTACAACGTAAGATTATTGTTTCTGTTTATTGTTTGTTTTCAATCGGTATCACTGTTTGAACAATATAATGTTATGTAATACGTCAGCCAGCCAATCACTAACTTTAACGTATATTAGTGGACATATTATACGTATTTTTAGCAGACTCAGAAGTTATTACAAAAATAAGAAAACTAATGTCGAACAAAGGTCAGGACAACTTAATTAACAAATCAAACTGTACCCAAAATAAGACCCTACAATGGCAGCGAATGACCTTGAGTGAAGTCACGCACTTGTGAACGACGTGTGTAGGGTTAAAGGATCCTTTGACTGTTAACAAACACTCCCCTTTTCCACTCAACTCACTTTCCCCGCGTACCCCAAGTAACCCATAAAGTATTACACAACAAGAGATGTGGACGGCTCGAACGCCACGAGCACACTGAAGCCGTCCGTACCGCAAGTCGTTGCAACGCGGCGATAACAGTATAGTTAGTAATTCTAAAGTCAAGTGATTGAAATGATAAATATGATATTATATCCAAAATAAATATCAAAAATCGGTGTCTATTGACAACTCTTCGTGGATATCCTAGTGTTGACGTTGATAACGTTGCCCAGTTACATTGTAATTTTTGTTATCAGCAGGCTGTATGGAATGCGGTTGTTATTTTGATGTTAATTATATACGTCAAAATTAGTGAATTAGCCGGCTTGTCTAGTATTAGGAAATGGTCTAGTGAACAGTGATTGATTATATAAGTCCTACGCCGATTGATTTCTTAATTTTATATAATATACAATCAGTATGAAAATATTTTTTTTTAGGTATTTGCGTTAGTTGGTATCAACTATAGGGTTAAGGGTTTTTCAACAACTGAAATGTGAAGATCCTAAATACAATTTCTGTCCTTTGTCTTATATTTATTTATTTTCATAATAACTGTAAATAAAAATAAATAAAAACCCGTTATTCATGGCTCTATCAGGAAAGTTTTTATTTCGTTCATAAATATTGATGTAGTCGGAATTCTCAACGTGAATTTTTATACCGGATACGAAATATAACAGAAGCTACAGTTATAACAACAAAAAAGAATAATTTACAAAAATATATGAAACTAAATGAATACTAAAAGAATGAGATGTATTTTAGGTTAAAAATATAAAAACTTCTTTGTTATTTTTTATCGGTTTACTAGTGGTATAAATAAAATGATTATCATTCAAAGTATACATAGTTATGTAATATTTACTCAAATAATAAAAAAAAAGATGAAATTATTCTAATCAAAACTATTGATCTGAATTGAGTTCCTTTTATTGCAAAACACAAAAAGATTTAACTATTCATAAACTATTAATTAATTTCTAGTGAAATAACTGATCCAACGTACAATATTATAAAAAGTATTATGTTTTTTTTTTTTATTATTCTTTACAAGTTAGCCCTTGACTACAATCTCACCTGATGGTAAGTGATGATGCAGCTTAAGATGAAAACGGGCTAACTTGTTAGGAGGAGGATGAAAATCCACACCCCTTTTCGGTTTCTACACGGCATCGTACCGGAACGCTAAATCGCTTGGCGGTACGTCTTTGCCGGTAGGGTGGTAACTAGCCACGGCCGAAGCCTCCCACCAGCCAAAATGTGTATTGTCTGTGTTTTGCTGATTCTTATCACTTAGGTATCTTTAAAACAAGACTGAATAGGGATATTCTAGTCAAGCGTGTCCCATTTAGAGATCCATAGTGTCCCATAGAGCTGTGATATCCAAGTGGATATTACCTCTGCCTCCGATTCCGGAGAGTGTGCACCTCCAACTTCCTAGTTGTGTGCATTTAAAGAAATTAAATATTACGTGTCTCAAACAGTGAAGGAAAACATCGTGAGGAAACCTGCTTGTCAGAGAATTTTCTGTGCGTGTGAAGTCTGCCAATCCGCATTGGGCCAGCGTGGTGGACCATTGGCCTAATCCCTCACATTCTGAGAGCAGACTGGAGCTCAGCAGTGAGCCGAATATGGGTTGACAACGACGACGATGACGTGTCCCATTTTGGACTATAACTACTACACCTACTATCAGATGAGATCATAGTGAAACACTATCTTGCATAAAAAATTGTATACTCTTTTTACCAGTATCAATAATAATCGTTCAGTATGTTTGAATATGTGTGTTATATTGTTTAGGATCCAGCGGCATCAACGGACATAAACGGGAACGACACCGATCCGACGCCGCAGGACAATGGAGATAATAAACATGGCACCCGATGTGCGGGCGAAGTTGCTGCGGTCGCCTATAACAAATACTGCGGCGTAGGCATAGCGTACAATGCTAGTATAGGAGGCATAAGAATGCTGGATGGCCTAGTTAACGACGCAGTGGAAGCTAAAGCGCTAGGCTTCAATACACACCACATAGACATCTATAGCGCTTCCTGGGGGCCTGAGGACGACGGGAAAACTGTCGACGGACCGGGCCCCTTAGCTAGAAGGTATTGTCTAAATACTATTAAAAGAGATAGCTGCCGGCGAGCTCATTAAAAACAGCTTTTTTGTTTCAGGGCCTTTATAAACGGCGTAACAAATGGAAGAGGGGGGAAAGGGTCTATTTTTATATGGGCATCGGGGAACGGAGGGAGGCACACCGACTCCTGCAACTGCGATGGCTATGCGAATAGCATATTTACTATATCAATTTCAAGTGCCACCCAAGGAGGTTACAAGCCTTGGTATTTAGAAGAATGTTCCTCAACTTTAGCTTCGACGTACAGTTCGGGTACTCCCGGTAGAGATAAAAGCGTTGCGACTGTTGACATGGATGTTCAGTTGCGGCCAGATCATATTTGCACAGTTGATCATACGGGGACTTCGGCGTCAGCGCCGCTAGCCGCAGGAATATGTGCTCTTGCACTAGAAGCAAACTCTTTACTTACATGGAGAGACATGCAACATCTTATCGTTATGACTTCCCGATCGCAGCCGTTAGATAAAGAGGAAGGGTGGATCGTGAACGGCGTAATGAGAAAAGTAAGTCATAAATTCGGCTACGGACTCATGGACGCTGGTCAAATGGTTTCCCTCGCCGAACAATGGATAAATGTACCACCGCAACACATATGTAAGTCTCAAGAAATAAACGAGGACAGGTCGATAGAGACTTCCTTTGGCTACACGATATCCGTTCACATGGACGTGAATGGCTGTAGTGGTACGATAAACGAGGTCAGATTTTTGGAACATGTTCAATGTAAAATTTCACTGAGTTTTTTTCCTAGAGGAAATTTGCGGATACTGCTTACGTCACCGATGGGTACTACGTCGACCCTTTTGTTGGAAAGGACTCACGACGCCACTAGTTCTAACTTCGACGACTGGCCGTTTCTCAGTGTACATTTTTGGGGTGAAAACGCGGAAGGACGATGGACACTTCAAATAATAAACGCGGGAAATAATCACGTCACCCAGCCAGGAGTATTGAAAAAATGGCAGCTCATTTTCTACGGCACAGCGACGGATCCAATACGACTGCGAAATAAAAGTTATTTCAATTCCAATAACGTTCAACAAGAGGAGAAACCTTATCACATCAACGATGTATATGACGCGTCGGAATATTCCCACTTTCTCAATGAAATCGAGCTCGGCGTTTCAGATAGACGTAGTTACCAGAAAAATATTCCATCGGCTCAGAGGAAAAATGTGTTAGCCGATGCCAATGATAAACAGGTGCAAAGGTTGTGTGACCCAGAGTGTGACTCCCAGGGTTGTTATGGTAAAGGGCCGACGCAATGCGTTGCTTGCAAACACTATCGATTGGACAACTCTTGCGTTTCGAGATGCCCACCGAGGAGTTTTGTGAATCAGGGTGGGGTTTGTTGGCCTTGCCACGAGTCCTGCGAAACTTGCGCTGGTGCCGGTCAAGACTCATGTCTCACATGTGCTCCAGCTCATTTACTTGTTGTAGATTTAGCTGTGTGTTTACAACAGTGCCCTGACGGCTACTATGAAGATCAAGACGCGATTGCCTGTTTCCCGTGCGCAGAACATTGCGACACGTGTTCAGAGAAGGCTGATATGTGTTCTTCGTGCGCTCATAGCTACGTGCTGTATAATGGTTCGTGTCTGGCAACCTGTCCACCGGGCACCTTTCAAAAAGACGACTTAGGTTGTGTACAATGCCATGAAACCTGCGAATCCTGCAGCGGTCCAAGTGAGACTGGGTGTGTTTCGTGTCGGATAGGCGATTACGCATTCAAGGATCGCTGTGTATCTAATTGCCCCACGGGGAGTTATGCGGACGTACAAAAAAGAGAATGTATCCCGTAAGTACTAACCCAGATTTATCCTTGTCTTATTGCCAGCAGTTAACGTTTTGAAAGATAAATGTTAATGTCGTTTTAGGTGCCCGATTGGATGTTCAATTTGCACATACTCAGTGTGTTCTGTTTGCCAAGAGAAATGGATTCTGGATAAAAGGGGAAATTGTCAGCCCGACGGGAATGAAAAATGTGATACTAGTAAGTATTTCCGTATATTATAAATATGTTTGACTTCACGACGAGTAAGCTATTTTCTTTCTGTACTGAATACTAAAAATATTATATTTATTTTTTATTATAGGTCATATTTTGTAATGAAGATTAAAAATGTAGGAAGGTAATTTATTAAGCACCGTCCTATTTTTTTTACACTTTAATACTATTAAAATTGAAGTTCAGTATAAAAGGCAACCATCAACAACGTCCTTTACGTTTAACAATATCTTTTTCACATTTTTCAAGAAACAACATAAAACGCAACACAAAGGCAGACAAAGCATTTATACACAAAAGTGAACGGGATGAAAAATGTCAATTTAACATACCGAAGGTTTTACGCAACGCCGTCACGGGCCTTTGTTTAAAAAACTTTTTATTTACAGACGAATATTACGAAGGAGGGCGTTGCAAAAACTGTCATTCCACTTGCGAGAAATGTAGCGGATCAAATGAGTGGGACTGTTTATCTTGTTCAAACCCGTTGTTATTGCAGGGATCGAGGTGAGGGTTCTTTATTACGGACCCTTCTGTACCCTTGTCGGGAATTCGACTAACAATCGTTTCGTTTTAGGTGCGTCGCGGAATGCGGCCAAGGTTATTACCAAACTGCGGGCAGTTGTTCTCAATGTCCCCACACGTGCACGACTTGTGTATCCCGTTTGAATTGCACGTCTTGCAGTGGGTCCTTAAGGCTACAATCTGGAACGTGTCGGGCGACCTGTGCGTCAGGATATTACCTTGATGAGGGGATATGTTCTAAGTGCTACTTGTCCTGTGAGACTTGCACCGGGCCGAGGAGAGATCAGTGCGCCTCATGTCCTCCAGACTGGAGATTGGCAGCAGGGGAATGTAGGCCGGAGTGTCCACAGAACTTTTTCACATGGGGGGAGAGTTGTAGACGATGTCATCACTATTGCCAGGATTGCCACGGAGCAGGCCCTCAGAGATGTACGTCTTGCCCGCCTCACTTCTCTCTAGAAAGCGGATTATGCGTGGAGTGCCTTAGCTCGCAGTATTACGAGCCTAGATCGAGGACTTGCCGTCCATGTCATGATTCCTGCAGATCTTGCTCGGGATCTGGACCTACTAGTTGTGTAACTTGCGCACACCCTTTACGTTTAGACAGGTGAGATTCCTTTTATTATATACCAATAATCCTTAATAAGCACTGATTTAAATTAAGAGTTATATGAACCTAGAATACATTATTTCAACAAAGAAAATAACAATAAAATGAGAAACATCTCTATAATTTCCTATATAGTTAATTAATACTCAACGTACTTAGTTGATTAATATTAAAACCTAGATGCTACTCGTATTTAAAAATATAAATATTATAGTGAGATTAATATGATCGGAACAGCGAATGTTAAATCTTTTAAAACATTAACAGTAATTTACTTATTCATAATATCAGTTTTAAATAAATCGTAAATATTAAAATTTTATTCATCATCAAAAATTTCATTACATTTAATGAATAATTCTCGGTACGGGTTTCATTGAATTTATCAAAGTAAGCAGAAATGAGACATTAAAATTTTAAATGCATCATTCATAACATTTTAAATCATTGACACATTTTCGTTATATCTGATATCATTGTTCCCTTTGAAACGGGATTTTCATTTTGTGTTTACTTCAAAAGGAGGGTTTTAGCGTTTTCATCCAAATCTTTTACTCTTTTAGTAAAATTACTTTTTTCTTTCAGAGTGAACCACAAATGCTTGCCGTGTTGTACAGAGAGCATGGTTTCGTTATATTTAAGTACTAATCAATCGACTGACTGTTGCCATTGTGATAGAGATGTGGGTAAGTAATATACACAATAATAGATAGTAGATCCTTAACTTTTTTTGTCTCAAAAACTAAGAACCCAGAGCTCTAACTGTGCTATAATAGTAAAAAAAAATATTTTATCACACTTTCCAAACAAAGAGCAGTGTATTTTATCCAAAGGTTTTAATGCAAATTATGTATGAGAATAGTCTAGGTCTAAAACAAATGCTTGAATGGCATAGAGTGCATCGAGCAGTCCCAGAGCTTGTGACTCTGGGTGCAGGTTTAAGGCATCCCTGTGGACTAACCAACACTCACCTTTACTGCTCAAGTTATTCACCACGCCTATCCAAAGTAATCTTTAAAGGATTACACAAGAATTGTAGATGGGTCGAACGCCACGAGACCACTCAAGCCGACCATATGGCAAGCGCCTTACATCACCAGCTGTTTCCGCCCGATCGCTCCCACTCTCTAACTCCCACTCTTTACGGCACGAGCCAACATGAGATCGGGCGACGTCATATCCGTCTCAGACTACTCTTTTCCTAAAGTAATATAATGCTTGCTGATATGATGAATAAATAGTTCGGACAATTGACCTATATTTGGCAGACCAGGTCATTCAAAACAAGGGAGCGTGGGAAGCCTTTTATTATTAGTTATAAGTTGTGTTATGGATACAACCAATAGGCCATTATTATCATATCACATTGCATTGTACACTTCACAGGTCTCAGCTAAGTTATCGCCTCTCGTAGTTTGAATATGGATAAGTAATTGGAATGATTACAAGGTTTCAATATATTGATTTTTATGAGACATTTGGGTAAATAAGGTTAATATTGACTAATTAATACACAAAAACTAAGATTGTCTGGATATTTATAAATATAAGATTATATTCGTGACATTTAATATGGACAGTTCGATCCATGGCAACGTCAAAATTGACCCTATAAATCCCTGTAGCTCCCAAAGTATGGATTGAATGAATAAATTAATACTTCTACAAAATTTAATTGAATGATGAATGAATACTTCTGCAATTACATATTCTTAATTTAAATACAATTTAAAAAACTGTTATCGTCCCTATTATTCAGAAAAGTCATCGTTCTTATAACTGTTTATGTCCAAGACTTAAAATCAGCCTTTTGACGGCCTATAGAAACAGGCCTTACCAGGCTTAGGCACAACATGCTGCTCCAATGTGAGTTGACGGGCGGGCAGGTGATAATGTTTTTAATCGACCAGTATCAGATGTTTATTTAAAGGTTTATTAAAAGGGCTAACTTGTAAAGAATAAAAAGCTTAGTATGTCAAAGCCCGACACAGGGCTCGAACCTAGTACCTTGTGAATCAAAGCCACTTATGATATTCACTGGACCAAAATGGCAGTACCTGAATTACAGCCATATAATTTTTAAATAAAGACGCCCTTAATGGGCAGGGTGAACGCTTCAAAACCGCAAATTGCCCCATAATTACTCTTGAAGTATTTTTTAACAATAGGTACAAGTGAGCTCGTAGAGACAATTAACAAGTACATTTTGGTTGACAGAACACCCACTTAGTTCGCGTAATTGTGTTTTAAATTGCGCTCTCAGTTTAATTTGTTAAAGTACTTTTTTTTGAACGGCTGTCCTTAACTACGAAAAAACTAAATGACTAAACATTTGGGATAGATTTTTTCGGATTATTTATTTATATATATATCTTTTGCACATAATAAAAACAATAACAAAGAAAATATAAGAAAAAGTAGTAGACAAGTATGTGCAAAGACAACACGACGTACGATATATACTCGAAATTTGTTAGAGTTAGACCTAAAGTACTATTAAGAAAAGAATAGAATAGAATAGAAAACACTTTATTTGTTAACACAACACATTGAAAACTTAAAACTAATACACATCGTGATACTTATAACTATAAATATATAAATAATATAGAATTAAATGTGTTGTGCCAATAAAATGGATCCGACTCAGCTAGAATGTTGTGGGTACAACAGTGCCTACAACGCTGATATTCTGCCGGATCCTATTGAGGGAAGAACAAAACGAAGAAACTTAGAAGAAGGTTATAAACCTAATATTTTTAATAATATAAATTAAATAGAGAAAGCAGTGTAAAATTATTACGAAAAAGAAACAAAATTAAATTACAATAAATAAATAGAATACAAAATAAAATTATAGAAAACAAAAATTATAAATAAAGAAGCCCAATTCGAAATTATTTTTAATAAAATATTGTTATGTATGTTACAAGTGCGCCACACTTGTAACAAAATATGAATTACAGTGAAAAATTAAACGGAAAAGTTTGTTTTCCTTTAACATTTTTATATTTAAATAATTGAGAAAGAATTTATGAAGAATCAAGAGTAATTCGTTTTTCTATATAATACAATCCGAACATGAAATTAATGGTTACTTAGCAGCACAAACTGAATATTGTAATACTTCATAAAAATTAAAGGTTTGCTATTTAATGACACGGACTATGGGAATATTTACATCTCAAAGGAAAACATAATTAGTAAGAGCCTTAGCTGTGATTTGTATGGAAATAACGACCAAAATGTTACTCGAATTAATCTCTAGTATTATTAGTCACTGAGCTGTGACAGCCCAGTGGATATGACCTCTGCCTCCGATTCCGGAGGGTGTGGGTTCGAATCCGGTCCGGGGCATGCACCTCCAACTTTTCAGTTGTGTGCATTTTAAGAAATTAAATATCACGTGTCTCAATCGGTGAAGGAAAACATCGTGAGGAAACCTGCATATCAGAGAATTATCTTAACTCTCTGCGTGTGTGAAGTCTGCCAATCCGCATTGGGCCAGCGAGGTGGACTACTGGCCTAACCCCTCTCATTCTGAGAGGAGACTCGAGCTCAGCAGTGAGCCGAATATGGGTTGATGCCGTATTATTAGTCAGTTGGTAACGACAAAATTAAATTATAGCTGACATTGATTGCTCAAATAACACAGAGTAGTATTAAAATTGTATCTTCTAAAACGTAATATTCGAAATATGAAATACGCAAATGTTATAATTATTTTAATCTGTTGCCTACATATACACTGTCACATCAGGTCTTACACACATTCACAGATACCACGTGAATGTATGTAAGACTTGATGTCACACTGAAGATGTTTGATGTATGACGTCACATCTTGCGCTTCTTGATTAAATTTTAGAAAGAGGTGAAATATTATTATGAGCTGCACCATTCTGTAATCATTCGTTTGTTGAATAGTCTCGTATTAAGAAATCAATTTTTAAAGACTTGTTCACGTCAAAACGGAGAAAACTTATGAGACTGTACTTAGGTTTCGTCTAGATGACTCCGCTGCGTATTTTGTTTTGTAACGAAAAAGTTGGTTTTTAAATAGGCTGTCAATGAGTGACGTGTATATAGGCTGTCAACACACACTTTCCATTTCGCCCTTTATAGTTAAATACAGATTACATTATAATATTGACATTTGCGTCGCTATATCTTGGCAACTTCGTTCGTAACACTTCCGATGTTACGCGCGGGCCGGAGGGCGTGTAGCGATGAATGAAAAACCCGCGACTGACGCACGTCACTTCCCCGCACGCACGATTTCACACCCGCGCAGTCTTTCCCCCTGTCGCCCGCATTTTATGAAAGTGTTACCTACGAACTTGCCAGATAGTAACTGCGATGTTTCTTTGTCTGCCCACATTCACTGCTTTACTCGCGCAATTAATCGCCACGCCATTCGCTCGTTCTCAAAACCAATATTGAGAGGACAGGACAGGACTAAGTGCATATTATATGCGGCAAGACTACTGACGTGGCCACATGACGTCACTGCCTGCTTCCTGTGCCATTCGTGCAGGGTGTGACGGGCTTGTAACATTGTGAGGAGGGTCAGGGCCGGCCCTTCCATACGGAAGACCTCACTTCATAGGATCATTTCTATAGTAAGCTCTTCACGAGACTCACACAACATGTGAGACCTTATCAGCCATGTTGATGAGATGTGGCGCGATGTCCTGAGCGTGAGACGGACGATGATCGGTTGGTGGGCATCAGTCTTTGATGATCGTTCACTCAACCCCTTCGGGGGTTGGGCGTGGGATGCTGTCGCTATCTGAGTGGCTTTTTGAACGGCCCGTCCATACGGCGAACGGAGCAGTCGCTCCAGGCACCAAATCCTAGGGAGCGCCTAAATGATAATCCTAGTCAACCGCAGACGGTACTGTGCGTGATTTTCAATTGGTCACCCCAGAGTTTGGTCAAGATCTTCGCGTTCCATCTTTACTTTAAAATCATAATTTGGTATAGGTATCTGCATATTATTAGAAGCATATTATTAGAAGCAAAAGCAAAGAAATTGACTTCAGGCCGGCGCTGAGGAGGGTTAAGGTGAAGGGGAACGTTGGTACTTTTTTAAAGCCTTTATTACTTTGCAGGAGGTTGTCTAAACGGCTCGTCGGCCGGCAAGCGGCGTATCGCAGACAACATCGGCACGCGTATGACGGCCTCATTTTTTGTCGACAACGCAACCGACCCGCAGAATGTGTGGGACCGTGATTTATTGATACTGCTGAGTGCGGGCGCGACACTTTTGGTGATATCCGTCCTTCTCATTGTAGTTAGGGTAAGTTTGCAGTTATATATTTGAATTTAACAATAATAGTAGTAAAGCTTTATTTAACACCATGTAAAACTAATACATAATCTTAAATATAAATTTCATTTCCAAAATAGAGTTGAATTTTTCATGTTTTTATATTATATGGTCCCCAAAATGTAAAGAAAAGTGATTTCCACCTTCCGTCTTTAGCTGTAGCCTGCCATTTCACCCTTGTTGGTCGAAATGTGTGTATTTCCTTATTTCTAAGAAATATTTTCCTATACCTACTTTATTTTATTTCCTTACTTCTAAGAAATATTCGGTTACAAAATTCAGACTGGAGTTGGGAAATTGGTGGTGTTATACGAGTATCCGCGTGCGTCGGTCCCGGTCATTTTATTTAACATCTGATAATGGGTTAAATTAACATTATCACCCTAAACCCGCTTACCCACATTGAAGCCGCATATTGGGTCTATGGCCCATATTCCGTTTCCCATGAGAATGGGGGTCTGGCCTAGCAGTGGGCCTTTAAAATACTCCAATAATGACTACAAGTAAATCATAGTATTGCTTACAAAACAGATTATCTTTAGTTGGTTGACCAAAATATGTCAAATCTTGTCGATAACGGAACGGACGAGAATATCTTGGATCGTGATTTATTGATACTGCTGAGTGCGAGCCCGACAGTTCTGGTTATAGCTGTCTCTATGATAGTACTTAGGGCGAGCCTTTATTGTGCAAGGACGTGGAAAAGATAGCCAAGTTAATGTATGAGGAAAGTTCCCTTTTAGGGATGTCGCCCTACCAGAAAATCCAAAGGAATGTACAGAGTGCGTGAAAACTGCGAATTGTAGCGTAATTGCGTAATTTTGTTCTAATGGAAATGTGAATTTGTGAAGTAGGTGTGTTGGGATTGTTATTAAATAAATTTTAGACGTATAGGACATTTACCAATAATCAAATGGGAAAAGTTTCAATCTATGTCTCTCTGTTTTGAATCCGGCTCCATACCAGAGTAAAATGGAGCTATCAAATCCAAATCTAAAAATAACTCCTACAGATATTTTCGGAAAATTTGAGAAGAATCGTAACAGGCAATAGCCGGAAAACTATTGTAGGGGAGCCGAAGAGACAATTTTTGCAGTTACTCGAGCGCTGCAGATGAACATAAGAGAGTATACCTTGCATGTTGTTCAGTACTTCCACCAAGTATTAGCCCATATTATTGGTGGGCGCGATTATCGCAACCAAAAAATAACTAACTTCAGAAATATTCAACCAGCACGTCAGATTAAAATAAGATAGGTGAGTTGATATCTAAAAAGTGTCCATTTCGAAAATCTGACGATTTGAGCGTATCTTAATGGAATGGGAAGGTTACAAAGTTACAAAATAAAACCTTATATTTCTATTTATTTGTTGAATGAAATAATCTGCTGAATAATGTTTTCTAATTATTTCAGTAAGCCAAAGTAATAAAATTTTAGTCTGTAGTTTTTTTCCCAACCTAGTTTTTTTTCATCAGTTCTTTCTTTCATCTAATCTATTCCAATGACGCTGTAGTAACTGCAAATTTAGCAGCCCGGGCTCTCCTACTATATTTTGGTACCTACATAAATTACTAAGTGTAGTGATTGTTTGACCTGAGTAACACCAAGTGTCTCCTATTTTAATAACATTAACGAAGATTGAATTAATCTTATTCATAATTACGAGTATTACTATCAGTCATATAGGGTGGTGAATTTCAAAACGTAGGTACCCTTATTACATTTTAAAGCAACAAATAATAAAATACAATGCATATTTTATTTAATTAATCGGACGGACATTGGTGTAAAGTATGATGCATGGAAATGAAGTCCAGGGGAAAATTAATTTCACATTAAGCCGAGATAGAGTATTTCCTGAAATTCATATAATAATGAAATGCATACCGGCTTTATGTAGATGTAGTAAAGTACTAATATAGAGATGTAGAAGGCTATTGTAGAATGCTCTTGCCTAGATGGTATTCACTCTTGATTCGAGAATACCTGCATTGTAAGTATTAGGAAAAGGGAACTGAAAGAGCAGGTCAGATCTTTGAAGTGCATGAACAGCTATGTAGTTGCAAATACGTGGTGCAGATTTCTGTGATTAAATGGACAGGACATGATTTTGAAATGTGTTACAAAATCTTGTCGCTATGAAGTTAGGCATGTGGCAACTAAGATAAATTAAGCTAAGATAAATTAAGGTAAATAAATACGCTTTGAGATTTTTTGTTACTTGGTGTCACAACTATCATGATCTAAAGTCTATAGTTGACTATCGTTATATAATCTAGTAGGTAGTGATAGAAACATGCGTTAAAAAAAATCAGCTTTTATAAAATTAGCAAGGTCTCACTTTATACATAAATTTTAATGAAACTGCGAGTATCTGTTTTGGTATGTTTTATTGACACAAATTGTGAATTGCGATACACCACCTTAGGCTGGGTTCACATGGCATTGTTCTGCCGCCTTCAGCCGGGTTTACAAAACGATAGGTTGTCACTCGTATTAAATATTAAATATTAAGAGTTACCTCAATGAACGTCGACAGCGCATACGGACTGATGAGTCCTTTTCATCTTGGTGTGATGTTACGGCAGGAGTACCTCAGGGTAACGTGTTGTTTCCCTTATTGTTTATGATTTTCATTAATTCTATCACTCAATGTATTTCATCTCTCTATCACATGTATCCTACTTCTGTGCTATACTTCTTTCTGTCTTGTTATTTGTTTTTTTTTATGTTGTGGTGTTTTCACAAAACGTAGACGTCTATGATGGATCCCCGTTTAGTGGTAACTTTTTAAACTGTTTCGACGTCAACAAATCTGCAGGTTTTCGATACACCCTATAAATTTAGAATTACTAAAATATTTGATAATGTTATTGTAAACTTAAAAACAATGAATACATTAACTATTCGTTAAAAAAACGTGACGTCATGCAGAGTGAAAGACACCGAATTTAACTTTATGCAAACGGAATACGCTTTACTTCAAAAGTCCACTGAGTATTCATTTAAACGTATATATTTGTAAACGTTTTTTATGATGTATCTATTAGTATTGTGTAAACGGTTCTATGTACAACGTATATGACTCTATTTACACGTTAAGTCGTATGCTGTAATAAAAATAATTGCAGGAAAATGCCGTGTGAACCTAGCCTTACTTGTAAAACGACTTTTTTGTCTCGCAATAAACCATTTTGATACTTACGCCGGGGGTCGAAATTATTCCTCAGTTTTATTTACGCTCAGCATAAAACCTCTGTGTTATTTCTTTTTGTCGTCTGAAAAGCTTTATACCTAATCGTCAATTTTAATACGGTATAAAGGCGCACTCAAAACAAAATTGGAGTAGGTTCACTGAGCGAATGTCACCATTTCAGTCACACTTAATTATTCTTCATCTTGCGACATCAGTCAGGTCATACTCATTTGGACTTTAGTTATTGCGAGAACTATAAATTCTGATCAGTTTTAGGAGGTCAAACGTTGGCATTCACATATCCGTCGTACGAGTACGTACAGGATTTACCGCATCAAACGGATTTTAAATTTTACGGTAGATAAAATCCTTTAATTTTGATCCGTACGATGCGGATCAGTGGGTCAGCACTTGTATGACTTAAACAAAGAATACTTAAACCTGAAGACGCCTGCCATTACAACTCATCGCTGTCAAACAACTGTAACCTCAATAGCTCAACGGTAAAGAGACCGAGGGGTATTCCCGGTACGCTACCATTGTCGTAACCACTCATCACACATTGTCACAGATATAACTAAAGTATATGGCAAAAATTCTTTTAAGAAAAAAAAAAATGTTTTCCTACACGATTTTTTCTATGATGACATATATCGGCCTATTAAAACGGCCTACTGCAGGGCTACTTCAGCCCACAAGACTGCTTCAATACGGGTTGGCAGACTTAAGGAGATAGTGTTTAACTTTTAGTAACAGTTATCAGATGATCAGTTAAGGGATCGACAGTTTAAGATGCTCTTCGAGGTACGGAGTTTAACATCATCGATTTACCATCTCCGGTCTGATAATTTTTACTGAAAATAGCTCAGAAGAAAGTTATTCTCAGTGTTTTTTTTTATCCCGAAAGATTTAAACATAAAACATCCTGATCCGCATACCTTCTACTAAGTACTGGACTATTGAATAAGGCAAAAGCCGACGAAAGACATGTTGTTGCATAAAATAGTAATCTTTATATTTTTACCTCATTTCATATTCGTTATAAATAGACATACAGTAATACTAATTTTGTTTTGGCTTATACACTTTATACAACAGTTGTTATTTCGTTACAATCGTTTCAATTCACTATTTTTCCACCCTCTTGACATCAAGAAAAGTATTTAGCAAACCAGGAAGAAAATCTTTTATTGGCTTTCTCTTAAAAAACTTTGCAAATCTAATCAACGTAATTTTCCTTTAACTATTTTCCTTATACTATCGCTTCCGCTTATAAGTTTCTTTTATTTCAGTTCAGATCAAAAAGGCGTAAGCAGCTAACGCCTTTCCCAAGAACGGTTTATTCCCAACTGAACTCAATAGATGAAGATTTTACCACAACCGGCTTATCAGCAAACACTGCTTTGAGGGTGAAACTGAATGGAGACCACAGTAACACTGACAAAGAACCAACATAGTAATATAAACACTAAGTCAATATAATTAGAATAAATTTTACACTGCAGACTGATATGTAGAAGTTTCTATAGGTACAGTTTAGTCGTCGTGTTTTACAGCTGAAATCTGTGGTGAAACGTTTAGAAATTTGTAAGGGTTGAAGTAAATAAAAGGTAAGAAATATTTTTTCCATTAATTTTAAAATAATTGCCTATTGTTGTGTTTTATACTATGATAATGTGTATTATAATCTGATTCCAATTTATTATCAGAATACATTCCCCCTTAGTAGTACCAGTATACGCATGCTGAAATAAGAATCAATGTGATATTCTGTTCTAATCTTTTTTGACTGATCCTCAAAAGAAGTTCAAAAATTTAAAAAGGGATTTTCTTTAGTATGAAAACAAGTCATTTATACTCCCTTTTTAATGTTTAATTTCTTATTTTTTTATTATTTTTTATGTTTAGTACAAAAGTCGGCAGAATTTTAAGCATGATCAACTTTTTAAATATAATCACTTTTACATTTTGTCTTGTATTAGTAAGCCATCAGATTTTAGCCGTAAAATGCGTATAAATTATTATTACGAATAATTATACCAACGGTTTCCTGGAGGCCATAAATGTTTTGGTGTATCAGTTTTCACGGACCATATTGTTAACTGAGTAAACTGAAGTATTGTAAACTATTTTGCTTAACGGAATCAAAATTAAACTTTATAAAGTTGTAAATTGTATCGTATAGAACTAATTGATCTCGAGCCTGTAAACTATAGTTACATAGATTACAAGAATCATTATTAAATAATGATTTTAAAAATGAGAGTGCTAATTTTACTCTTTTTTATTTTCATTGTTGTGTAGTTTAAATTTAATGTTATGATGAAAGTGTTAATTATGTTATATTTTATTAAGTAATTAATGATCAGTGAACGTAGTTTTAATATGATTTGGTTAAATATTATTTAGGAAGCAAGTGTTCTAATAAAGGTATAGTTTTAATTTTACAGATTGATTTATCGTATTAATTTAAACGTGCAGTGTTAAAGTTATTTTTAAAATTAGAAATATATAAGTTTTTTAGGGAATTAAAGGACTTTTTTTCTAAGCATAACATTTGATTTTTTTTTCTTTATAGAAAATACTGTTACACACATATTGACAGTATTGTTCTTATTGCAATTAACAGTTTTCTGGAGCATTTCGAATACTAGAAACTCATTAGCAGGTTTTTGCGGTGTTATATTATTATTATCATCATTTTAAAAGCCGATCCGGTCCATTGCAGGACATGGGCCTTTTGTAGGGACATACAAACATTACGATCCTAAGCCGCCCGTAGTTTTATATTATGATTATCATTTATTATATGATTGAGACGATTTGCACCCTTAGCCGTTGCATAATTGTTTACTAGAGTGGTTCAGTTCATTTAGAGTCAAGTAATATTTTCATAGTTAAAGCTAACACTCGTTTACGGCGTTTAAACTGCCATTTAACATTACCTTGTCTTGGTAAAATTACTAATTTCTATTCTTTTAAAAATAATATTATCAAAAAAATTAAAATTCATTTACTAAGCGCAGATGCTCTAAATTTTTGTTATGAAATATTTCATTATCTTTTTAATTATGTTCGGAGTCGGATGAATATAAAAGGGGATGTAAAAATTTAATATAACCACCCGCCTCTGAACATTGCAATTTAAAGGGCAACACTGAATGAAGATAGAATTTATGACTTTTTACATATTTTTTATAGGTAAATATAGAAACATACATTGTATATACTCGTGGATAGGTTAGATAATTCCTGTGGTTATATGCGCAAGGTTTTTTTTTAACATTTTTTTCCGATAGTTCCGTTCAGTTTTAGTTTTTTTTTTTGAATAAAACAAAGCTAATAGGTAGGTATTTTGAATGAAATTGCTCAATGATGTTCGAAAAAAAAGAGGTAGATACGTTATACGCGAACCGCAAGTGGCACGTTAAAACTATGCTTATTAGCAAACCTGAACTCAGTCGCCGCACTGTCATGGCGCCGTTGACAACGCCGCTGAAACATGTTTGTGGTTCCGTAGCGTGCCAGTTGTAAACATCGAATGTGGTTTAGGTAACCTATCTACCTCCTTTTCTTCTAACATCATTGTAAATTACTAATGAAAATATATATCATCAAAATCAATGTTAGGTTTTCTGACAATTTGAATATTTACAATTAGAAATGTCTAGAAACAAATAACAGAAAGAAAGATCTGCATTATACCAAATTCCATCTTATTCAATCTAGTCATTTTTAGGTTACATGTGATTTTCCTTATATTTATTGCAGAGATAATAATTATACTGTTTTTGTGAACAAGGCAATTATCACCAATAATTATTATTAATAAATAAAAATAAATTTACTCGCAATTTACCCTATTGAATTGAACACAATGAATACTAATTTATATTGAATATACCAGATATCTTATAATTTTATTAATTAGCGTGATTGAATAAACTAATTAGGATGAAAACAAAAGGAAGTTTCAAGTGAGGACGCGATAATATTTTCTTTGCTGATTACTAATGTTGAAACTTCATGCTGGCGACTTTGACTAACGATCGAGGGTAGTATGAATTATGATAGTGGCAAACTTTATGGAGATTTCTTTTGTTGTTTGAATAAATACTTGCGAATTGTTCGAGATGTAGTGTTTTTTTTTAGTTCTCTCTCTCCGCGTCGTGTTCCTCATTACTGAGGGTCGTGACCCCTATCACACATTCACGACTTTTTCCCGCACGATGTCGCGCCATGCGGCTCGGCTTTTCGCGACTTGTAGAACTTCGTGTATTTTTGTATCTAGAGTGGTGCGGATTTGATCTGACCAACGCATCGGGCTGCGTCCCCGAGGTCGCTTTCCTTCCACTTTGCCAGTGATGACAAGTTTCTCTGGGTTAATTTTTTTTAGTTAAGTAACCGTCAAAGTTGAGTACCCTTTGCAAATGTTGAGTGGTAGAGATCCGAGATAAAATGTGCGATCAAGATTTTTGTTATTGCTGGGTTCGAGTAATGTGGAATTGTTATTGAAATATGATATTGTTATTGCTACATTTGAAATGGTTGGTTGATTGATAACTTCAATCAGAAACCTTAAAAAAACTTGTTACCGGCTTGTGCCGATCGACAAATCTCAGCTTTATTTGAGTTTGATCGGGACTCCTATATATATTTACTTACTTATATAAATCGAGTTGATTGTATTTCATGTTATGGGTAGCTGGGCGTTATTTTAAAGACTACTTTATGCCTCCTTCCTTCCCTTTTTTTTTACCTACACAAGGTATGTCAAAAAGTGAATGATATAATTCGGTAAATTTAAATTATTTTAAGCAATCGAGCTAAAGTTAAAAGACAGATCAGTAAATATATTACTGTGATTATATATTGTGTAGACATTTTTTTATTATATTTTCATCAAAAATGTACGTCATATTTATACTACAATGTTCAGTTTTATGCCGATCAATGTATATGTTAATATTCATTTTAGGCGTTTAATGTATTTTTTTAAATGTCCATATTATATGTTTGTTGTTATATAAAATAGTTAAATAGAAATTTATGTATTAGAACAGTTATTTTTAATAATTATTATAATTTTACAGTTATATCATTATTATCTAAATAAATGAACTCTTAAATGGGCGCAATTTCTTTTATCACAACTTTTATAGCTCATTAAGCAGTCATTTCTATACGTTATGTAAGCGTCGGGCGTGTTTTGTATTCAATGTTATAAGTAAATTAATTATTATCAAGAATTTAAGCACTGCTGTAGTTTTAAGGATTTAAAATTTGATTGTGTATTTAAAATATTGTTTCGCTGTGTAAATAAAACAAATCAATTATATTATAGAATGTAAACTTTAGTTGGCGTTGTGTAAATATGTAAATAACAGTGTAAATATATTGATGGTTTTTATGACGGCATTTGATTGTTTTATTAAACATCCCCTGAGTAATTTACGTAAAACACAACTCTAATAAACTCAGTTGTTTGTTTTACAGCAGAGTTTATTTTAAACATACTGGCTCAGTTTTAGTCTATTAAATCATAAAAAAAACAGATAATGATGCTGGGTTGAGTGATAACCTAGTTGATATAACCTCTGCCTCCAATTCGGTGGAGGGAAACATCGCGAGGAAACTTGCATACCAGAAAATTTTCTTATTTCTCTGCGTGTGTGAAGTCTGCCAATCCGCATTGGGCCAGCGTGGTGGACTATTGGCATAACCCCTCTCATTCTGAGAGGAGACTCGAGCTCAGCAGTAAGCCGAATATGGGTTGATAATGATGAATGATGCTGAAAGGATGGATCTTTAAAAATACCATTTAAAACAAATGTTTTAATATTATTTCTTTTGATACTGTCTCAATGTATTTTTTTTCGTATTCTTCACAAGTTAGCCCTTGACTACAATCTCACCTGATAGTAAATGATGATGTAATCTAAGATGGGAGCGGGCTAACTTGTAAGGAAGAGGATGAAATCCACACTCCTTTCGGTTTCTGCACGACATCGTACCGGAACGCTAAATCGCTTGGTGATACGTCTTTGTCGGTAGGGTGGTAACCATGGCCAAAGCCTCCCACCAGACAGACCTGGACCAATTAAGAAAACCTCAATCAGCCCAGCCGGGGATCGAACCCAGGACCTCCGTCATGTGCATCCACCGCGCATACCACTGCGCCACTGTCAAAAAAATATCAAACTTAAGACTGAATTTGATATTTTAGTGAAAATTTAATCTTGCCTTATAATGCATTTAAGACTAATAACAACACAAGTAGGTCAAATGTGTGCAAGGCGTCAACGTAAAATTCTAACTATGTATTATAATCTCAGACCAATTATTGTATAGGACCTGCCTCGCTAGACGTTACTTTTCTGTCAAAGTATATGATCAACGATCTAATGCGATTATAAAAACTGTCTCTATAGTATCGATGTTAAATAGTTGTAATCGTGTTCGTCGGTTAAAGAGCTCCGTAAAAATACCTTTTTGTGTAATTGAATTGTGTAAAAAACGGGCAAAAACTTCTAGTTTAGTATAAGATATATACCAAATGTAAGCTCGTTTTCTTCAGAAAATGACAGACAATTTTGTTCGTGAGTATGAGTACGATACAGGTCCTTCTATAATTGGTCTGAGATTATAATACATAGAATACAATAGTCGGTACAGTAAAAGTTAATTAGCTTACAGAAAGACATGGCAACCGTATGGCTTCATGATTCTTATGTCTCACGCAAGTTTTAGTAGTAATATCAAACAGTAAGTATTGTTACCTTTAATTTAATTTTCTGTCGTTATCAACCCATATTCGGCTCACTGCTGAACTCGAGTCTCTTCTCAGAATAAGAGGGGTTAGGCCAATAGTCCACCATGCTGGCCCAATGCGGATTGGTAGACTTCACACGCAGAGAATTAAGAAAATTCTCTGGTATGCAGGTTTCCTCACGATGTTTTCCTTCACAGTTTGAGACACGTGTAATTTTATTCCTTAATTTTCTGTAGGTACTAATATCATAAAGAGATAAATTTGATTGAATTTTTTTTATCTTCTTTACCACTTGCCCTTGACTTCTGTCAATCTGATGGTAAGTGATGATGTAATTTAAGATGGAAGCGGGATAACTTGTTCGGAGTAACGAAAATCAACACCTCTGGAACCCCTGATCGCTTGGCGGTACGTATTTGTCGGTAGGGTGGTAACTAGCCACGACCGAAGCCTTCTAACAGCCAGACATGAACCAATTAAGAAAACCCAAACGGCCCAGCTGAGAATCGAACCCAGGACCTCCGTCTTGTTAATACACCGCACATACCACTGCGCCACGGAGGCCGTTGTTTGTTCGTTTGTATTGTATCTCTAAAACTACTAAACCGATTTGAAAAATTCTTTCAGTGTTAGATAGCCCATTTATTGAGGAAGGCTATAGGCTATTTATTATTCCTATATTCTAACGGAAATGGGAACCACGCGGATGAAACCGCGCGACGTCAGCTAGTCATAACATAAAAAACTATTGAGAGAAAGGCTGAAAAAAAATCGTAAGCTATTTACAGGCTAACATAACATACGCTAAGTATCTGTATTACCAAAGGTTAAAAGGCTCGGGAAATAAAAAAGTAGAAACGTACCCAGTAAACTGGAGTAAAATATAAAAATAGGTATAATTTCGCTGTTTTAAGCGATGCCCAAAATCAAACAATCGCTTTTATTCGAATAATATAGTCAAACTAACCCTTTAATTTTATTCGTTCTAAAGCAACGTTGTCTAGTCTGTAAATGTATTTCATTGATAAATTTAAACAAAGATTGCTAAGGGTCCTAAATTTCAAAAGGCCTTCTTTGTAAAACACAATAAATGAAGACGTTGTCATTTTACAGTTGAAAACTTGGAAACATTTAGTTATAATAATAATTATATCACGAAAGTTAGTATCAAGCTTTTCCATCTCAACTCGAGATAACCGCTAACAACAGATGGTCCGCATTCTGACAGGTGAGTCGTCGGAAGGAACAAATGGTTCACGGCTTGATAAATGAAGGAGCGAGGGATCGAAGTTATGGTGACAGGCCGAGCAGATGTCTGAATACCTATCGTTTGTTATTATCTCCTGGTAATTAGTAGTGTTTTCTTTGGCATTTTATCTTTTATTCTATGATAATCATAAATTATTAACGGGGATTGACGGCTTAAACTTCTTTTCTAACCCTGGAGTTACTGACCGATTCAAGAATAGAACCCAGGACTGAACCCCTTGGACGTAACGATTGACGTGAACAATGATTCACGGCATTAAAAATGAAGGAGTGGGGGGTCCAAAGTGATAGTGACAGGTGGCCGAACAGATACCAATCGATTGTTATTATCTCCTGGTAATTAGTTGTGCTTTTTTTAATTTTATCTTTTATTTTGTGATAATTGTGATAATTAAAGGGGTGTAAGGGGGAGGCTAGTACCAGTCAGCCTCCCCAACTGCCAACCTCACCTGCTCGTGGTGCACCCAGCAGATTGACCGACGAGGGTCTGGCGACCGACTAATGGCGGTATAACCATTCTCAACTGGCTGGATTTTATAAATGGCAGGTGCGGAAAAATCCAGCCCTCTGAATGATCAACCCGCATGCCCAGCGTGATCATTTTATGTGCAATAGCCTATGCATAAAGCCAATACACAACAGCCCCTAGTCCCCGGTGGCACCGCTATTCCCGGCTCTGGTGTCGTGGTAACGGCGGGGCAAGGGGTCCGCTGGACGCTGGCGTCTCGAGACCGTTGTGCGGAGGTCCATGCAAGAGGCCTATGTCCAGCAGTGGACGTCTATCGGCTGATAAAAAGAAGAAGAAGATAATTAAATTATTAACGGGGATAGACGGCTTAAAGTTCTTTTCAAGGTATGGGGTCTAACCCAGGGGGTTACTGACCGATTCAAGAATAGAACCCGGGGCTGGAACCCTTGGACGTAACGATTGACCTAAACAATTGTTAGAACGGCATGATAAATGAAGGAGCGGGGTATAACCCATGCGGTATTTTGATGTACTTGTACGATGATAAAAAGGAGACTGAGACACATTGTCGTATAGTTCTTAAGCACTCTCTGATTATTTAGCAATTCAAGGCTTTGAAATAGTGAAATGCCTATGAATTTAGACGATCCAGAGTTACTCAAATCTAACCTTGTAATTCAAGTAAAACAAGTCCGATTGGTGACAGAAGGGCTGGCTCATAATTTGCGCAAAGGATGAAGCCTGGCTGTCCAGCGCGGAAATGCAGCCATTCTCGCCACCATTCCACGTAGGCATGATTTGTATAGTTATTAGGATAGCTTAAGTTCCTTATTGTATTCTTTCTCAATAATAAAAAAAGTTAAACAGGTGACTAATCCACAAGATCAACGACAGCTTTCAAACAAATTCTACAGAATTATGAATTCAAAGTAGGTACAATTTTGATTATGAAATAATAAAATTCATTACAATAATATTCATATAAGCTGCCCCTTGGGCCATTATAACACAGCCTTTCAAAATAAGAGCGAATAAAACTCCTACATAGAGAACCCGCAACTGTAGCGTATAATCAAAACATTTGCGTTATTTTAAATAAGTCGAGTAGAAAATCGTGTTAGCTGAAATAGAGAAACAAACTAATTCAGTTAACCATGAAACGTGGTTAAATAACGTTTTATTTTACACAAAATAAGCTGAGCGAAACTGTTACAAGGTGACATTTTAGGTAAAATAGGGGATAAAGGTTGCCGCGTGCATGATTTGAATTTTTGGATTGTCTCTTTTGCGCAGTGGTGTAATTTTTAAGTGGATGGTCGCAAGTTCTCTGCTGAATGCTTTTTAATTAGAAAAGCAGAATGAAAGAAAGAAGTACTTCTTTTTAGAAAGAAGAAAGAAAGAAAACATTAATTTCAAAAATAGTGCCACAGTTTTAATGCCTGATACCCAGACCACCTCGGCAAGTCAAAAACCAAAAGTAGTTTAAATATCAGAACACCACTATGCCATATTTTTACTCTGTCGTGATCATCATAATATCAGCCGATGGATGTCCACTTTTGGACATTGGCCTTTTGTAGGGACTTCCAAACATCACGATACTGAGGCACCTGCATCGACTCGCTTGATTTCGTCAGTCTACCTGGTGGGGGGTCAACCAACACTCTTCGAACTATGTACCCCGCCCATTTCCAGTTCAGCTTCGCAATTCGTTGAGCTATGTCGGTGAGTTTGGTTCTTCTGCGGATCTCCTCATTTCTGATTCGACCACGCAGATACTCCTAACATAGCTGTTCCAGAAGAAGCTTCATCTTCTTTTTTTACACTTTAGTTCTATTCTATTTCTAGTATCTTGTAGAATCAACGTCTGACGAAGCTGCGGTTTTAGTCTCCACTCTAACAAAACTCTTGAATTTTCCTAAAGAAAGAGAAGATAAGGTAAGGTTTTTTAAGTCATTTCACAAAACCGACGTGTCAAACATCGGTTTTTCACGGAGAATACTATTTTGTTTTTATTTTTCGCTACCAGAATCTTGCGGTATCCCATTCTTGTGGGAATACCTGAATAAAATATAGCCTGTGTTACTTTCGGATAATGTAACTTTTTATTATTAATTTTTCTGCCAAATCGGTCCAGGAGTTTTTGAGTTTAGTTACATACAAAAATACAAATCTTTTCTGTTTATAATATTAGACTAGATAATTAACCTACCGAAGTAGCGACTGCTCCAATTCAAAATTTCACCCTAAATAAATAAATTGTACGCATGAATTGATAATGAAGTAAGTGAGTAGGTTTCAGTTTGGAAACAGATGGCTAAACAGTAAAGCTGTGAACGTTCTGCGCCGGTTGTCTTAGTGTATTTCACTCTGTATTAGCCGATTTCCTCCGCCATTTGTTTTCGGAAAGTTTCAGGAAGTTTACTTTATTATGAGAGCTTAATTATTTTAGGCGATTTCTAACAAGATTTGTAACGTTGACTCGTAGTAGTTTGAATGTGGTTTTAAATTCAAATTAATAAATTAGTTTATTGAATTAATTGAACCGATTTTGAAAATTCTTCTGCTTCTAGGAAGCTACATTGTTTGTAAGTGACATATTTTATCCAAGTCTATTAGTAAAATTGGGTCAGTAATACCCATTCCCGTGGAAATAAGGGAATAAAATATAGCCCTTAGTCCTTAGTTATAGTCAATAGCAAGTTACATGGCTGGCATGCGAAGGGTTAAATTACTAAAAGATTTTTTGAAAATAGGTTCAGTACATCCAGAGATTATCCCAAAAACCTCACCTTTATAATATGGATAAAATGAAATAAAAATGTATTAATTCCTTTTTCTCTTATTATATTAATGTTTATAAATAAATCTCCTTGATGTTTCATTTCGCGAACAGTGCGTAGGTGTGACACAAAGTAGAATGTTTAATATTCGTTATTGTACATAATAATACAGATTGGCACTTAAAAATGACGTCATTAGGGGCGCGACAATAAAAACAGATTACTGCCACCCCTGACAATTTCGTAGCTCAACATACACACGGGCGTCAAGTTTGTCAAACATTTTAGCATTGCAATCCGCGCTACCTAGTCCCGCTAACAAATTGTACTGAGGTTCGCTAAAGTCAAATCGCGGAAATACATACGTAATAAATTAAAAAGAAATATATAAGAGTTGTTTTAATATTTTGCGCTTCTAAATTGATGCATCAGCACTTAAAAATAGTTGACGAATTTTGCAACAAAGTAGACTATTTTACTAAGTTAAATAACTAGATATTAATAGTTTTTTAATATCTAGTTATTTAACTTAGTAAAATAGTCTACTTTGTTTTGCAATTTGCAATTGATAAACTCGCTCCACGATTCCAGTTAAATTATTGTTTGAGTTTGTTGGCATTAGTAGCAGGTTTTAAGTCTTTTCATTAAAAAAAATTAATACAAAGTCTTTTGAAAAATATGATTAGTTATTTTAGACATAACAAAACTAATTTATAGATTTTCAATAGAAACATATATAACAGCACAACAAATAGTACAACATAATAGCAGCAAATGAGAAAACACTGGGCCTTAACTCTGTCATGTTTGTACAAACCCTAATGAAAGTGTTAATATTTATTATATAAATATAATTATACAGGTTGGCATTTAAAAATGATGCCATTAGATGCTCGACAATAAAAACAGATTACCGCCAGCCCTAACAATTTGTAACTCATATTACACAAGGACGTAGAGTTTCTCGCACAAAAAATTCAGATATAGTCTTCGTTATTAAATAGTACAATTGCTAGAGTACCCTTTGGATTACTGGATCTTGAGAAATCGCAGACATATTCAATCTGCGATTTCTTTTATAATCTGGCAGATTTATTTATAGTGGACGAGTTTTTTATAGCAAATTATCCTTCTAATGTTAACTGAAGGGCCATCCTCTATTTAAAACTTCACAGGGAATGTGAGGAACACGTCATGCAAATTGCTGCTGTATTAATCAACTGGAGGCAGCAATAAGAATGACGATAGTACTTCTTACTTTTACAAGCTCGCTTGCTCAGATTTTGTACAATTTCAAGCATTGAAGTGTTTTAGGAAACATTTTCTACTACTTGTACAATAATCCAAAATGAATAAATCAAAAGTATTTTTTTTTTATTCGGTCAGAACATATTTTGTTCATTTTGAATTGCAGAACCTCAAATTGATTTGGGATCTTATGTGTGTATTTACTAGCTAGGTAAATTATAGCTGGCAAAAGTACATATCCATCTAACTAGTCAAAAAAAGTTGTCTACACAAAAGTGTTGTAAATCCGTATTAACAGTGTGTCGCTTCAGTAACTCGAGATAAACATTGTCGCATCCGAAAATACATCTCCTGGAAGAGAACAAATGCCGGGGAAGGGAAATAAGCCCGTTCTTCCGGGGAAGTCGATGAATGAAGCATATTATGAAGTCGGCAGCGCGCTATTGTGTCAGCTTCGCGCCGTCTTACAATTACTCTAGGTGCCACATTACGCTGAGTTTAATGGTGTTATTTTTTAAATTGTTCTTTCAGTGTTCTTCTTTTAAATTTAAAATAAGAATTACTAACATCTTGCGATGCTGCTTCTTCTGTGACGAATGCAATTTTCTTGGCAACTTTTCAAATGACGCCTCAATAGCTCTAGGGTAAACAGGATCAGACTCAACACCGAGAGACCATTGTTTCGACGTTTGACGGCCATTTTTACGTAATGAAAAATATTTAATAACACAAATGTTCATTCATACATATATTAAAACTTTTGCATTTATTTGCAATACTAGCTGACACCGCGCAGTTTTATAAATACGGGGATAATATATAACCTATATCCTTCCTCGATAAATGGGCTATCTAACACTAAAAGAATTTTTTAAATCAGATCAGTATTTCCTGAGATAAGCGCGTTCAATCAAACAAACAAACTATTGAGCTTATATTAGTATAGATTAGATTGATGATATACGCTTTGATATATCTAAATAACGTTTTTCTAAAATTTTCATTGTACCTGAATTTTGATCAGTTGCCAAACTCTGGTTGAATAAAATCATTTACAATGAAATTGATTACTTAATTAACAATTAAAATCACACACCAAAGAATAAACGGCCATACACCTCATATTTATGCCTAAAAACAGAACCGCCATCAATCTTCATGAGACTTCTAACGTTTGTTTCATATTGTATTTGTAGCGCGTATTTACGGCAATCTGAAAAAACGAAATTGTACAAATGAATCTCGGAGATTTATTCCGCCCGTACAAATAAACTCCAGAGGTTTTTCGTCCCCTTTTTTATAATTTAGCGTGGATTTGCGTAACGGCTTAAAAGAAGGTACAAAATGCTATTGTTGTGTATTTGGTGGGTCTGCTTTATCATTCCCTAATCAACGTTAAAAAACTTCTTTTTATTTTCTTTCTTAATTACATTAAGAAACACGAGTAATTATGACGCCATTTCGAGATCACCAAACATTATCCTTTTTTACAAATAAACTGCACATATTATAGTAGTTGTAGAGCTTACTGTGCCATACATTCTGAAAGACCATAGTATAAAAGTTAATAAATCTTAAAACCTAACATAGAAACTAACTAAAAATTGCTATATGGTTAGTCTGTACGCCGTAGAAGAAGATGCGAGAGGATTACCAACAAAATATCTCAATAACTTGCTTGAAAACCTTAGCCTCACTAGAACTGCAGCAGTTCTATATTAGAAGGGGTATCCAATGCTGCACTAGTAGGATGTTACCAAATTTGGCTGGGCAGGGAGAACAACATGAGCGGAGAAGGTAATTGATAGTTAACTGTCAACGACGTCCTTAACCCTACACTCATCGGTCACAAGTCCGGGAATCTGCTCGAAGTTTTCTCTCTGCCACACTATGGACTGCACGGTGAATCCATGGAATGCTATTTCGTCTCATTATTATATCCAACGTTATTAGTTCCAAAGTGTAATTTTTACGACCTCTTATGATGAAATTGGTGATGCTGTGAAGAGAGGCCCTGGGTTCGATTCCTAGCTCGGGTCAGTTTATTTTTTTTATTACATTGTTTCTGGTCTAGTCTGGTGTCATCGGATGTGACTAGTTAACACTTACCACTCTATCGACAAAGACTTACCGCCAAAAAAAATATTTGTGGGAGTTGAACCCACCCACGACCGATGCAGAAAGCAAGGTTAGTAGACCAAATTTTTATAACCGATTAACCCAGAATCAAATAGTTCTGAAGAATATGAAAGCAAAATATTATAATAAAGTCACTACAAACTAGTAAATTAGAACAAAATAATTAAAAAAAAATACTTTTAAGAAATAAATCGCAGTCAGAATCCAATGTTTTATATGTCAAAATCCAGTATAAAACACGGCTAACGAATAACGAATTCAGTTTTTTAGAAAGGCTGACCTGCGTCGGGTAAATGAACAAGTGCTAGGTGTTTCTGGGTTAAGCGTCTAGGTGCTTAGCCTTAAAAACTGCAAATTATCATTGCAAATAAGTAAAGTCATTAAGAACGGGTGGATTTAAAGCTAGATCGTTCCTAACGAGCAACCATGGCTAAGTATTATACAGGATGCTCGGAAGTATTTCCCATAACTCTAGGGTTATATTCTTTATGGAAAATTAATTTAATATGTCTAAAGAACGTGTGTTCTAACACGGATAGTTTTTTGTAAATAGATCTTAAATTGTGTCCTCCTAAACTGCTTTCTTATGTTATGATCTAAACAAACTTATTAATTGATAAATATCATGAAGTAGCTTACTAGTGAAGTGCGGAGTGCCAGTTGCATCATCTCGTCGATATCGACAGTCTTAATACTACGATTACATATTTTAAAATGCAAGGATAAATTAAGGCGTGTTACTTGGGTCGTTGTAATTATTTGAAACCTTTGTTTTTTAGTCAAAACCAAAAAGTTATGCAATGCGGTTCCTTTAAGTGGACTCGTCAACAACACCTGGAAATTATGGCAATTACTCCCCAGCACCCTGTGTATTTAAGTATTATTAAGTCCGTATTATGTGCGTAAACTTGTAAAATGGTGGTAAACAGCAAGTTTACTGTGGGTTCATGTCGCACCAAGGCGAGTAATTACCACCATTAAATCATGACTTTACTTGACGTTTCAAAAGTGCTTGTAAACTAAGCCTAATTGAAGAAAAACCCATCGTTTTACTTATGTACGTTCACGTCCCCGTCTGTCTGTCTGTCTGTAAAACTGTACAAAGTATTTTTTTACAGATAAATCGTTACTGGTACTACTAATTCATTAATAATATTATACGGTTGTCTGCAAAAATTAGACCTGGATTCCGGACATCATCATAGGTAATCATATTTTTGTTTGAAATTTTTAGGCAACCCTTTGGTAATATATTTATTTATATATTTAACTTGATATAAAACACTTTTTATCCGATAGAGAAGTAGGTGAAGAATATCCTAAATACGGGATCTTAGACTATGAAACTTGACAGAGAGGTAGTTTACAGTTAGTAGACGTCCGCTAAGAACCGATTTAGCAACAGGACTGGTCGGATGAAGTTGCGGGCGTCTGTTTATCACAATAAAGGTAAAAGTTTGTGTGTGTAAGTATGTTATTTACTTCTTTACGTCTCAACTACTGAACCGATTTGGCTGAAATTTTGAATGGAGGTAGGATTTGATCCGGAAAAAAGTCATAAACAACAAAACAACAAATAAAAACAAAATCTAACGCGTGGGCGTCCGTAAGTTAGTAATAAGCATTAGTTGCCTAATTTTTTAGTAGTGTAATACGGCTTACCTTCTTGTATATTGTGCTCGTATACCGGGCAATGCTGACACCATTTAATTTCTGCGGTCTCCGGTCGGTTTTACAAACCTAAGCGGTGACTTCCTCGCTAACTACCATTTGTCAAAACTTTTGTTAGCTCCATGTGTTTATTATTTATTTCCATAGTTGACTAGTTGGTTCTTTGGTGTGACCAATGACCAATATGGCTAATATTCCCATACCTCTTTAACAAGTCGGTAAATACTGTAATAGGAGTGGGTACGACAATAGTCCAGCGGGCACGGATTGAACCTCCTCCCCGCCGGTGATGAGTCCAGCTGCTTTACCGTTGAACTATTGAGGCGTTGTTTCAATGTGGCTTCATATCAAGAGGTGCCTGGGTTGGGTCACCTACTGAGTTTTTTTTTTAGCCTTTGACTGCAATCTCACCTGATGGTAAGGGATGATGCAGTCTAAGATGGAAGCTTGTTAGGAGGAGAATGAAAATCCACACCCCTTTCGGTTTCTACACGTCATCGTACCGGAACGCTAAATCGATTGGCGGTACGCCTTTGCCGGTAGGGTGGTATCTAGCCACGGCCGAAGCCCACCACCAGCCAGACCTGGACAAATTAAGAAAATCTCAATCTACCCAGCCGGGGATCGAACCCAGGACCTCCGTTTATTAAATCCACCGCACATACCACTGCGCCACGGAGGCCGTTGGTGTTGTAACACCCCCGTGCCTCGGAGTACACGTTAAGTCGTCGGTCCCTGACACTATCATTATCATCTGATAGTGGCCGTTAAGTTAACATTATCACCCTAATCCCACCGACACGTATTGGTGCAGCGTGGTTGGTCAGAACTCCATAAAATCTCTAGTATAAAGATGGAGGCCTAGACCTGTAATAGGCCGTCAAAGTATAGGCTAATGGTAATGATTTTCAGTTTCCGAGAATTTTCCACGTACTAGTATATACTAGAGTATGTGTGGACAATTCTTGGAGGTTAAATTAACCATTTAGAACCACAAGACGTTCAGTTGCTGAGTTAAGAAAATATGAAATGCTAAATGAATCTCAACTGGAAATGGAGCAAGTGATCGGGTATATTCTATTTGAGTACAAATTGTGTATTTCTAAGAAGCCACAGCCGAAGCCCTGTGATTTCAGCCGCATAATTCCCTTTCCAGTGGCAACACGGGGATAAAATATAGCCTATGGGTCACAAATAACAATGTTTTCTATTGGTTAAATATTTTTCAAAAATATATCCGTAATATCTACTTCGCAAAATAAAAAATAGAAAATTTAGTAAATGGTGACATATTGAAACGATTTTATGGCAAATGCTATAAAAGAGCCATCCCAGACGATAAATGTTTATATCTTTATTACACAAGGGCTGAAAGTACGTGTAAGCTAATTTTATTTTATGTAGGTACATTATGTTTTTTATAATAATGTATTGTAGGAAATAGTAGTCTAAGACAGATATGATGTCAGACTTGTTTCTGTAAAGAGTGGGGAGTTAGAGAGAGGTAGCGCTCGGTTGTACGTTCGGCTTCAGTATGCTTGTGGCGTTCGTGCCGTCCACATTTCATTAAGGGTTACTTGCGAGGTGGGGAGAGTGACTTGAGTGGGAAAAGGGGAGTGTTAGTTAACTGTCAAAGGCGCCTTTAATCCTACACACAACGTTTACAACCTTTACAACGTTTGAGGGGTTCTTTTGGGTTTGGGGGGTATTTTGGGGTTAGGGGGTCTTTTGGGTTTGGGAGGTATTTTTGGATGAGGGGGATTTTTCGGGTTTGTGGGGTTTCTTGGGATTAGGGGGTCTTTTGGTGTGAGGGGGTCTTTTGGGCTTAGGGGGTCTTTTGGGGTTGGGGAGTCTTTGGGAGTTGGGGGGTCTTTTGGGTTTGGGGGGTCTCTTGGGATTAGGGGGTCTTTTGGTGTGAGGGGGTCTTTTGGGCTTAGGGGGTCTTTTGGGGTTGGGGAGTCTTTGGGAGTTGGGGGGGTCTTTTGGGTTTGTGGGGTCAAATCCTCTCCCAGACCTCCCGTGTCTGGGGGAGACTTGGAACAGGAGGACCATGGCTTACAACTAAATACTAAGTATAGCAAAAACTCTTCTCTTCTTAATTTTCCGTCTAGTCCGTCTAGTTCCTTATCGCAACGCGCGATAAGGAACTTTCGTTAGAATAAAATACTGTTCGTTTTTCTAAAATACTGTTTAATAATCTTCATAGACCAGAAAATAATTATTTTATTTTATTTGTAAAAAAGTGGGCCTCCCTAGAGCGAGATATACTTTATTTCTTTAAAAAAAAAGTTGACCACCCTAGAGCGAGATATACTTTATTTCTTTTAAAAAAGTTGGCAACCTTAGAGCGAGGGAACGACGCATGACGTCATCTTTTTTTGAGTTTGCACCTGACTTCATCGAATTATAAGACTTTGTCACGTCAATAAATAATACTATAGGGATGTAAGTAATGAACAACAACTGAAAGTCCCGTATAACTTATTTAAGGCCGAGTCGTAAATCAAGATTCGTCAATCAAATTATTAATTCAAAGTACACTCAGCATTCATCGTCTCGCTGGCAAATGGTCTGTTTTGTTTCAGGCCACCGTTGTTCTTGATAGAGCCTATTGTTTGAACAAAGAACGGAGTCAAATTTAAAAGGATTATTCATTTCTCTGAGCGTCAAAAGGCTGGCTTTTAAAGTTGCGAATCCCTGTTTGATGACTCTTAATAAATTCGTTTGAAGTGAACTGTTTTGTGACGGGCGTTAATGAGTCATTTTTAATGCCGTGCTTAGTAAAGTGAAGATTTATAGTTGATTGAAGTTGTTGGATATTTGAAGTACATTATTTAAATAGGAGGAAGGCAACAAAAAAGATGGGAAGATGATATCAGACAGGTTGCTGGGAAAACCTGGACTAGTGTAGCCAGAGAAAGAATCGAATGGAGAAGGTTAGAGGAGGCCTTTGCCGATTTGCAAACGGACCTACAGAAAGTAAATAAAAACGAAATATACGAAAAATTTTAAATGTATAAACGATATAGTATTTAAATGTATGTAATATTTTGCATTGTATATACTATTGTAAGATATCCTTAATAAGGTCAGAATAAAAGGCTTATTTATTATTAATTTATTTTTTTATTTAAATAAATAAACAAGTCAATAATTAAAAAATTAGAAAACCCGACTGCCTAACCTACTCGCACCTCGCACGCAAATTTTGTATACGTTTTTAGAATTGTACGTTTTTGTTAATATGGCCATGATATACCATTTTGAATTCCTATTGATGAGCCCTTGAATTTGATACGCATATTTGAAAAAAAAAAATTATAAAAACATATCCCTTCTTGGCAGTCGAGTTATAAATAACATATTGTATCATATAATAATTTTCCAAGTTGGGGAAATCAAACCTACAGCCTTAGATGCAGAAGACAGGGTCACTACTCACTGTGCCATTCGGCTGTCTAATATGTTTACACTTTTTACTCTGCGATGCACAAACATGCTCTTAATTAAAAACACCGGTGTCCGGAAACTAGTCCGGCATATTCCGATAACTTAATAAAAACAATTTCAACAAATATTTTTGCTACCTTTGTGTGCAAAAAAATTTAATGGATAACTTAATAGCCATCTCTTAAAACACACTATACAGCGCCCATAAAGCTGTCTGCTTATCAAAAATATAAAATAGGGGACCATTTTTACGATCCCCAACGTTACGTTTGGCTGTTCACCGTTTTAGGGGGTCTTTACGATTTCAATTAAGATAGAAAGATGGATCGGATGAAGGAAAATATCAAAGCTTCAGCCCTTGACAGGTAAAGGAGTAAGATCTTTTAGAGTTATATTAAAGGCTATTTATTCGGAGAGTTGTCGTGATTAGTCATTAGTGCGTAATAAGTCCAACGTACAGCAGTACTATTCACTATCTTTTGGTATTTATTATCATACACTGGTTAACATGTGCTCTTTAGTACCTACAAAGAAATTTCTCAGTCTCCTTTAAAAATGCTTGAGGTATCATTCGATTCGGAATTAAATATAGATAGTTTTTGAAGGCCCGCTTGCAAATATTGCTAAAGTTATGAACAAAAAAAAAAAGGGGTTCAGTTTTTGACTTATTACTCAAAAACTATTTAATAAATTTCCAATTTGACAAAAGACTCAAAAATGAGAGGAAATTTTCTAACAAAAATTGTAACTTTTAGAAGTCTGGACAAATATTTATTTAACTAAATATTGCGCTGAAAATTTTCTGGCGGCCACTGAAACTCGGGCATGTCGCCGCTAGGAATGATGCCGCTCAGATAGTATTATTTTTTCGAGTACTTACTAAAAAATAATTTAAAAATGTGATAAAAATGACCAAAATAGAGAATCGGCCTGCTGGATCACATAATAAAAAGTATGCAATAGAAGAGAGAGCCTGCAGTGAATTCAAAAATTCGAATTTCAAATTCAAAATTCATTTGTTATAAGTATATAGGCTTAGTTTACATGCAGTTCTGAAACGAATGGACTTTTTAATAGGCATAGTTGTAGCTTTCCCCAAGCTCCTAATAAAAAACGCCACCATTTATACGACTTTGAACTGTGGTGGCTTTGTAGGTTTCCAGCGTCCAGACTCTCAACCGTCGAAGTATTAAGCGTATATTTGCTTCGGAACAAAATGAGAAATAATGTCCCTTAGCTTCGCGGGAACCCTTCAAATGCCGTTAATATTAAACTTTAAGCAACTCTAGCAAAGGATATAATCTATTTTGATTTTAAATTTCAGACAAATAATTCAATAACTGTAGCGTTAAAGAGTAACAAATGTAAATGTTATCACCTACACACACAAACTATCGTCTATATAATATTAGTACGATTTCCAAAAGTAACTTTTCGAGTCGCAGTGCCAAAATATTCTCAGAATTATTTCATCGCGGCTAGTTACCTCGATTAGTGACAGAAGTCAGAGAGGGGGAGCAATCTGCAGCGACTTGCGACATAAGGCGCTCGCCGTACGGTCGGCATCAGTGATTTCGTGGTGTTCTACCAGTCCACAACTCTTGTTGTGTAATCTTTCATGGGTTATTTGGTATAGGCGGGAAGAACAGCTTGAGCAGTGAAGGTAAGTATTGGCATGTCGAAAGAGATCCTTTAAACCTGCATCCGAAGTCACAAGCCTCTGGGAGTGCTCAAGGTATTCTTCGCCATTCTAAGGTTCTAGTTTGGTCACATTTAGATTTGGATAGAACCAGGCAGTAATTTGCGGCAATGTTTACTTTACTTTGCAAAGACAATCTTTGCAATTGACGTTGTAGAGTCAACATCTCCTGAGGATGCTCCGGTTTCGGGGTGAAACGTACGTAGAGAGTATGTTGTCCGACCTGGGTGACGTTGTCGCATGGGTTCGTCAGCTTTTCGCGGATGATAGCAAAATAAATAAATAATTATATATATACACTAGCTGACGCCGCGCGGTTTCACCCGCGTGGTTCCCGTTCCCGTAGGAATACGGGGATAATATATAGCCTTCCTCGATAAATGGGCTATCTAACACTGAAAGAATTTTTCTAATCAGACCAGTAGTTCCTGAGATTAGCGCGTTCAATCAAACAAACAAACTCTTCAGCTTTATAATATTAGTATAGATTTTGATTTGTTAATCAAGTTGTCCTGACAAATATTGTGAATCTTAACATTTATGTTCAACATTGGCTTTTTCATTTTGAGTATTTTGCTAAAAATATTGTATTTTTTTTTTCGAAAAGATTGTTTTCTTACTGAAATTTATCTCCCACGTGCCTAACCCCACGTAGTCCAATAACCCGGTATCATTTCCGCGAACCCAAACGCGGCCGCTAATATCTTTATAGCAACTATTCGAAATGTTTACGAGCAAGGCCCACGTTTATTGTGACCACACACGCCACAGATAACACTTTTTGTATCATAACACCAATTCACTTTTACGTTTGTTTTATCAGGCGAAAACTTGTTAAGGAAAATAATAACGTTTGTAGTCTCGGGGGTAAAAATTCCGTTATAATCTTTTATGTACATAACTAAAATTAATGTTTGTATGTTTTACTGTACCTACTTACTACGTAGAACAAAATGAAGGCAACAACACACAAAAGTAACATCACACAGTTCCAATAAAATACCTACTCTACTAAATTCTTTTTTCTGCGTGCTTCGAAATTATACCAACGTTATAAAACGGTCTTGCGACTACGTAAATTAGGTTATACCTTTAATTAGGCTACCGACAATGCTTCCCAGGCAACACAAACACAAGCTATACAGCATCTTCGCCGGCGAAGACAAGATCCCTGATATCTGACGACACATGGACGTGGGGCCCATAATTTCAGGGGCGCCCATACTAATACACTTAGGCCAAAACACCTCTAAGCTAAGGTCAGAGTCTCAGAGAAGACGCCCATGGAGATTCGTTCCGCCCATATCTTCTACTTCTTGCCCCATCAGGCGATGCGATGCTTTCCGAAACCCCCGGTGACGCCGCTGAGGTCTCATTGAGCCTACGGCACTTACACAATAACAAAAGAACTTGAATTAACAAATACCTGCTTTACTATTGTAGTATATAGGACTGCATGTCAACAGCCTGTAAACTGTTGACATGACAGAATTCAGTGTTGTTACCGGATGTTATCAATATTATGACAGCCGGATGGAGTCTGTGTCACATGGTCATGCCAGTGACGAACACGATGTCAATATACCAACTACTGAAATAACGAGTGTATAAATACAAGCCTCTCGTGCAAGTGACGGTGGGACTCATTCTAGTATTACAACGATAGCAATAGGGTACTATAAGTAGATTATTCAATTAAGTGAAAGTAATTAAATGAGTGATTAGGTAAATCACAAGTGTGTGCGTGTACATGCTCAAATATTCATTCCGAAAAAGACAAGGTTCTTTCGGCATGTCTGACTTACCAGATATCGAACAAACGGAATCACACTCACAGGCTAGGGCTACTAAAGCAATAATAGCAGAAGTTTATTTTTGTTTTACATATAAATATATGCATTTGCATATAAAGTGCCTTGATAGCCCAGTGGATATTACCTCTGCCTTCGATTCAAGAAGGTGTGGCATCGAACCCGGTCCGGGGCATGCACCTCCAACTTTTCTGTTGTGTGCATTTTAAATTAAATATCACATGTCTTAAACGGTGAAGGAAAAACATCGTGAGGAAACCTGCATACCAGAGAATTTTCTTAATTCTCTAAGTCTACCAATCCGCATTGTGCCAGGACTGTTGGCCTAACCCCACTTATTCTGAGAGGAGACTTAAGCTCAGTAGTGAGCTGAATACGGGTTGATAACGATATAAATAAACTAAAACAAGCAAGCTTATTTCTAAAAACCACAACTCCTATTAATGTCACTGTATATTAGTATCGCATAAGAGAACTTGTTACACAAAGCTTTTTGTTCAGTAAAACACGTCCACACCGACCGCGGCAAGTGAATAATAAACACGTCGATATTCATAAAAGTTTTAACGCTATCCCATGCAAATTCACTATTTATTCGCAAATAACATCGTCAGGACCGATCCCCTTTTGACAAGGGTCAAATATCATTTCGCGTTCATATTTCTGCACGTTTTTTTGCGAACTCCTCTTTTTCCTGAGGCCTCCATATATTACACAGTCCGAATTCGTAAAGGGGTACGTACGGTAATGAACCACCCGTCAAGGTGTGATAAATTGACGCCTAGGTAGGTGTCCCATCTCTGAGGGTGTCACGTTCGAAATGATTATTGACAGGAAGGGCTTAATGTAGGAATGGAGGGGTCACTTTCCGAACCGTAAAAGCATTCCTTATAATACAAGGTACATTATATTATTAACTTTTATTTACCCTTAATAATAGTAATTCATATGAAAGCAGATTTACAGACGTTTTTGCTTAAATATATACCGTTATACCTACCTTAATAGGTGTATGAATATTAAAAATAATAGGTATTATTATAGTAATATCTAATATCTCAATAAACATGGTTTTTGAGAATAATATTTTTACTAATTAAAAAAATTACTACCAGTAGTAAACGATATCGAACCCATGGTAGAGTAGTCATATTTTGACGTTTAGTGAATTTGTAGATTTTTATAATTCACAAGCACACATACAGATTATTTTTTTTTAATTGAATAAAATAGTGAAAGAAAATATTCTTGTACCCCATCTCTTTTCAAATTATGGACTCTAATAAATATGGACAAAATCGCAGGCCACAGCTAGTATCAAATATATTCATAATAAAACCAGTACAAATGAAATTTGATGAGGGAAAGAAAATTTAAAACAAACTACAGCGCGGGCTAAATTTGCCCAAAACTTTGAAAATACAAATGGTGAGATTTGGCAGAAATAAACTCTTTTGTAGGCTCAAAGTTGTCTTTCTCTCTCGATGGCAATGAAATTCATTTTCACATAAAACTGGGTATGGTCTTAGTGACAGCGGTAAACTGTTCACATTGGCAGGCCGTTTAAAAAATCGGATGAAGTTGAAAAACGTCAACGTAAGACCTCCGCGTTATCGCATCGTTTTGCGACTGTATAAAATTGACTCTTGCTTTCTTGTGTTGTGACGTCACCGATTGTGTTGGTCCCTCAATATTTCTGTAGTAGGATGGCGCTAACCAACGCTTTGCAACGCTATTCTTAGTCTGGAGTTGGGACGTTGATGGTGGTGATGCTTCGGAGAGCATTTTAAGCTGTCGGTCCTGGTCATTATCATTAACATACGATAGTGGTCGATAAAGAAATATCACCCTAAACCCGCCAACTCGCATTCGAGCAGTGTGGTGGTATGACCCACCTAAACCCCATATAAGCTAAAACGTTATCTCTCTTATAAGGAGGGCCAAAGTTTGGCCCTGTATGTAATGAGCTCATAAAATAGGCTGATAATTAAGTTTTTGGACAAAACTCAAAAAATTGGGATAGGATTATGTCCTAACTACAAAATGGCACATAAAATTGAAATTAAAAACACACAAAGTGTATTCATTTTTTCATTTTCCTCGGCAAATTTTATTTATTGTGTGATTAATATTATCTAAAGTATAAATAATAATCAATAATTAAAATAAAATGCATTAATACCAAGAATTTGACTGAAAAAGAACATCCACTCAATTTACAGCGTTACGGTCGAATCCTTAGCTGCTTTTGTGCTTGGCTGTCACGTCCCAGGCATGACGTCCGGACGTCATGCTCTCTCCCAATTGATTTACAATTTAAGAAGGTAGCCTATAACTGGTGCCTATAATGTTAGCCTATAATGTTGCTGTCAATGGATTTAGGATGTCATATTGATAACGAACCTACTAACGAACTAACCTGCATACCAGAGAATTATCTTAATTCTCTGCGTGTGTGAAGTCTGCCAATCCGCATTGGGCCAGCGTGGTGGACTATTGGCCTAACCCCTCTCATTCTGAGAGGAGACTCGAGCTCAGTAGTGAGCCGAATATGGGTTGATGACGATTGATAACGAAACAAGTACCAGGCTATCATAAACTAAAGCAAAAAAAAGCATGTGTCAGCTTCGACGCACGAATGTAGTTAACTCTTTCAGATCGACTGTCTAAATAGGTGTATGTTGCTCCGCAGCATACACTATGTATGTCTTAATACTCATGCCTAAAAAGTGAAAGATGCGCAACCGAGGAGCAGCAGGCCGCGACGCACGGTGAAAGGTGAGCAGAATAGGTTGCGTACATAAACGTAACGCTGTCATTCGTACATCGAATTTTAATGACTATATTTTTTTTCATACCGGGGGGCTATATATGAAAAATCGATTCTTAAGGAGTAAACTCAAAAAAAAAAAACATTTGAATAGAGAACATGCTTTACAACACCAGTGCTATGAATAATAAATATTCCTCCTCCTTTTATTATGAGTTCAATAGACAGTTCTTCGTGCTGACAACTAAATTCTTAACGGCTTCGCGCTAAACTTGACGTTTGACTCGCAATGGTGATAATGGACACAAATTACTGGATAATAAAATTTAAAAGGGCAAACTTCGCCGGGCACTGGAATGAAAAGTGATTTGCCTAATCCACTTCTCAATTTTCCAACTCACTGAGCGTCAGGATTTAAAGTCACTATCGACCTAACTCATTTGAAACTTCTGTGTTTGTGTTCCTTTTTGTAAGGGCATACCATTTACTTTCCATTCCAATTTTGTATTTAATTGACGTGACGACTAACACATAAAAAGTCAAAGGGCTATGTCGTTTTGATATGCAATACCAAAACAACATAATTTTTTTGATATATTTTATTATCGTGACGTGATAGCCCAGTCGATATGACCTCTGCTTTCGACTCGGAGAGCGTAGGTTCGAATCCAGTCCAACTTTTCAGTTATGTGCATTTTACGAAAATAAATATCACGTGCTTCAAACGGTTAAGGAAATCATCGTGAGGAAATCTGCACACCTGAGAATTTTCTTAATTATCACTCTCTCTAGTCGGTCCCTCATGACTGACGATCGTGATCATCTTGACGAGTCATATTTTGGTATATAATGCTCCTCTATCGAGTACGGTCGCTGGCCATTTGCTTTGGCACTGTAAAAGGTGCGGGCTCCTGTTTCCTTGAGAAGGTCCGACCATCGGGTTGGAGAAAAAAAACTAAATAATACTAATTTAAATACTTAATTATCTACTGATGTGCAGTCTGCCAATCTGCCTTGGGCTAGTGTTGTTTAACTTAGGCCCTCTCTTTCTGAGAGGAGACTCGTGCTCGACAGTGTTAATTGTTAAGTTGTTAATGATGAATTTTTATTAAAATAAAGTAAAAATATACAGGTGTCTTTGTTCTATTTAAATAAAATATTGTAAAAGTATTTGGTTCGGAGAATAAATCTGCAATGTTTTTTAAAGTTAAAATATGTTCGCGATCGCGATCGCGATTCGAAAGTTTGCAAAACCCTTAATATAATTTGTGAAGTAAGTAAATAAATTAGCTTACGATTTCAAAATTGTAATGATCTTATATTTCAATTCAGTGGTTTAAGTTTGTAGGTATAAAATAATTAAAGAAGAAGATGAAGAAAATAATTTCAAAACAAGCATTTGGATAGTTAAACAAAAAAGCAATAAAAACATATTTACAATCGCATTTATGATATGAAGTTAGGTTACTCTTAAAAAATAAATACCTACACGTATATTTTTTAACAACAAGATTCCGTAAAGACTTACTAAGCCAATACATAATAAACATTCGATAAACATTCGTAAATAAAATAGCGAAATCGCCAAATAAACATATCAAAGGAAATGGACGTAGATAAACTATTAGTAGCCGGGTAATGTTAAGAAAAATATTTGGCTACGACCCTCGGAATAAGTGATAAGCAAACAAGCAATGAATATTAACACAATCTACAAGTATTATAAGAAAATGGAGATATAACTTCATATTGTGAACTAGCAAACGCCCTCGACTTCGGCCGCACGGGTATTATCTATCTACCGATATAATTATCACACTAATATTATAAACGCGAAAGTTTGTGTGTAAGTGTGTATGTTTATGTGGCAGCTACTGAAATTTGGAATGGAAATAGATTTTACTCTGGATTAACACATCACGGAAGAATCCATGATTCCCGCGGGATTTATGAAAAACTGAATTCCACGCGGACGAAGAATCCTCTACAAAAAAAGTTAACTTCGTTAAACGTTAAATCGTTACATTTAAAGATTCTCGAATCGTTAAATCGAAAGATTTAACGCAAGTTAACGTTAATCGTTAATCCGTTAATATGTCTGTGTAAAATTGTATTTATAAATCGTTGCGAGAGATCGCCATTGGAAAAATGAGAATGAGCACTGGGGAAAAGTGCCATAATTTATTCTTTGTTGATTGATATCTATAATTTTAACATAATATTATACTAGTTTTTTGATTGCTTTGGAAAACTAAATAAACCTTTCAAAAAAAGTCATTGTTTATGTATAGTGTTTAATATTTAAAATACAAATAAATCAAATCAAAAGTTTATCGCGCCGAGCCGCGGTGCCGTGCGGTAAATAGTATAGGATTAACGATTAACGGACTTCTGCATAATAACGGAAGTTAACGTGTCCGTTAACATTTTTAAAAGGTAATCCGTTAATCAAAATGTTATCTTTGTTAATTAACGATTAACGGATTAACGAGTTAATGCTCAGATATGTCCGCTAGTATAATATAATGTTCTTCATATGGCCTATTTAGGGACCTACGTATGTACCTATGGCGTATGTAAAGACATCCGTACGCCACAGTGTTGGTGCATGTATCCATCAAAGAACCATAAGATTCTAACGTTCTTCGGTTCTTCGAACTATGTTCTTTGCTCTGTATTATAAGGCTACGAATTACGTCTCTCCTTTCTCTCTCAAAGCTTCGAATATGCTTTCGACGGACGTTACAAAGCAATATTTTGTCAACAATCGAATGACTAGATCGACGCAGATATCTCAACGCAATAATATCCTGCCATCAGGTCCCCTTTGTCGTTACAATCTTTATATTAATTACAACATAAAAATGATTAATGGTGCCAAAATGGCGGGTATCTCGCAACAATACGGGGATTCCGAATTTATTGGATGACCGCAGTATTTGTCAGTGGGACAAATTACACGCTTTGTTCTAACATTTTTGTCATTTCGCTTTAACTTTGCGAAAAACGAGCGAAAACATTATTCTAAATGTCGTTTCTGTTTTGGCGACTCTTGAATCTACATGAAAAATACTTAAATAAATAAAGAGATTTATTTTCGATTTCATTTGAAAAACATTATACCTAAGATAAATATTCGACTTTGATTGCAGTTTCGTTAAAGTCAATAAGCATATATATTAATTATGTATGAGAAAAATCAATGTATTGAAGTATGTAAACTATTACATTTTTCATCTAGTTATGAGTATTTTATCTCTCTGGCCAGACTTTGGTGAAAAAACAGACTATCAAAACAAACCAGACAGATCAAACAGTCTGTTTTCGGAAATTTCATGCAATTAATTATCAAAGGTACATTGGTAAATAGTTATTTATTGACTATTATAAAAAACTCAAAGGCTTTTTCATATAACCAGAGCGCCTTGAAGCCCGAAGTGTTTTATTTCGGCCACTCAGGACAAAAGGCTTAGCAACAATAGAACTCATTGTGAACTGTAGGTACATTTTGAAACCTCAACCGAGCAGTTACGGGCAGAAATAACCGAAAATAAGCTGCCTCTTTATTAACACGCCGGTCGTTGTTTTACTGTGCTTAACCCGGCAGCACTCGCTACTGGGTAAATATTACCACAGAGTACCTATAAATTGATGTCTTTCTTTTTCGAAGCACTTCTAGTTGCTAACTAACGCACACGCACACCGCGTCATGGCCAAAACGCACACGGCGTTCGGCCACAACGGACGTTTAAAGTGAGTATGGGTAAAAAATACCCAGTAGCGACAGTTCTCGTTATTTTTTTTTAATGTATGCTTAAAGTTGTTTATCTTATTTTAAAGCCTATTTAAAATGGATTTCGGGTTGAGAGATAGCACTATAGCAGAATTACTTGAGCAAGAAGATAGCGAGGAAGAAAATGTTTCAGAAGTGGAAGATTCAGAGCAATTTAGTGAACATGAAAGTGACTCAGAGCAAGATGTTGATGAATCAGACGCAGACTCGGCTCGCAGACCTTGACGAAGTTTCTTTCTTTCTACGAAGGACGAAGGCGATCTACCCTAAAATGAAGAACCGCAACCCTCAAATGAAGAATAGTTAGAAGGTGTGTCATTGAAATTACCTTAGGAAAGGAAAGTTTATTGGAAATGACAAAATAACTGTTTGGAAAATTCGTGAGCCACCGCAAGGGGTACGACCAATCGGTGAAGGTAGATCTTGTTCATTTATACTAGAGTCTTGGGAGCTTATAGTTACTGAAAGTTGTCTTCAAAGATTGTCGATAACACGAATATTTACATCCAAGACCTGAAATCTAAGTTCACGAGGGAACGCGATTGTAAGTCGCGACATTGTTGAGCTTCGGGCTCTTTTGGGCTGACTCTGCCTCTCGCTGCGCCGTATGTGACTGGAAAAAAAATCGAAAGACAAAGACAGTTTGTAAGTTATGCTCCCAGAGAATATGCCGGGAACATACAGCCGCAATATGTGAGGACTGCTTCGATAACGTGAAATAAAGTCATTTTTACTAACGGGCGAGGAACAACAAGTTCTATGCCAAATATCTAAAAGTTGCCGAGGTATAAAAAATATATGCTTGTTTTGATTTTATAGTTTTTATATCTTCTTTTCATAAATATCTAAATTTTGTATGGTTCCTAAGAAGAAAAAGCATTTTTGTTAGTTTGTAGAAGAGTATAACGATTTTTGTTCGAATTTTGTGACTTTTTTTCAAAAGGCTCATATTTTTAATAAATAAATGATTAGACTGTAATATGTCGTTTTATTTACTTAAAATAATATTATTAAAATTATACAATGCGCATAAAACAATAAACTACATAGGTATTTGTCTTGAATAATGGACCATAAAACCTGTGGTATTTTTTACCCAGTAGCGAGTATTAGTGTTTGTAAAATCCTAGCGAGTGCTGCCGGGTTAATAAAATCGGTTTTCATAATTTTAGCCCGCGTATTGTCATCATGTCATTATTATCAGTATATTTTAATAGCCCACTATAGGGCTATTATTATTCTCTCTTTATAGTCTAGTTGGCGTCTTTCTTAATTTGACAATTCAGTTTCTCATAAATCATAATGAGTTGGTAAGACTGTATCAGGAGTACGAACACGAAGCGTTAGCTTTAATGCCTTTTTTTATTTCAATTTGTTTGTTGTTTTAGTTCAAATTTATGATGGTTTTATGTCGCTGAGTGGCTATGTATATCCGTGGTGTCACCTGGATCAATCAATCAGTGCTGTATGCTCCAGCATTTGCTTGGTTCATGCAGCAAAATGCTGAGCTGATACCATTTTCAAGGTTGTACCAACATGACAGTGTGGTGTATGATGCTTTTGTTACTTGAGTTGGTCTTGCCGGTTGAGGCACCGGACGCTACAATAGAGTTTTGGCATTGTGGTGTGTGGCACTATTTTAGGATAAACGTTTTTTTTTTTATTTCTTTCTGTTCTGTTGGTAGGACAAAGTGGAGGGAAAGATATATACGACGCAAGAAGGAGGTAGGACAGAGTCCAGCGGGCAGGGATAGATCCCATTACTTCCGGGTATTGAGTCCGGCTCCTTTATTTGTTGAAGTCCAATTAAATCAGTTATGAAGTTCACATTGATGGGATTCAATTTCAATAATTATTAAAAAACAGAATGAGATCATTTTGAAAAATAGTCTAAGAAAGACAAAAAAGTCACGAATAAAAAATCACATTCAAGTGAAAATTGCTTATCTGCCCTTATCTGGCCTGAATTGGGAAACCATTTGCACTTTTAAAGGGCGAATTCGATTCCGATCTTCCTAATTTAGGACATCGTAATATCAGCCAAGCGGATTTACTTTTAGGGTACCATAATGCTGTGCAAGAAAATCTTGTGACAAAAATTTAAATAAAATTCTCTTTTCTGGATTCAAATTATTTCTGACGCTACCATTTGTTACTTTGCGGAAATTCATGATGTATATCTGAGAACGTGCGTGGGAAGTAGTTATTTTATATCTGTTTTGTTTTGTTACATCAGATTTTGTAGAGAATAGTAAAATAAAGTTGTTACTAGATTAAGGGCTAGTTTCACCACTGATAGCTTATTCACATATTTTATCTTTGTTATTTGTTATGAATTAAGTAAGTGACAAAACTTACAGTACAGACTTACATTTTTATTAGTAGTTAGTGCAACCGTCCCTATATCCTACTAATATTAGGTATAAACGCGACAGTTTGTATGGATGTTTGTTACTCTTTAACGCCGCAACTACTGAACCGATTTGGCTAAAACTTGGAAATGAAATAGATTTTACTCTGGATTATAATATAGGCCTTTCTTCCTTTTCATCCCGGAAAATTCTATGGTTCCCGAAGAATTTGAGAAACTAGAATTTGACTAAAATTCACGAAGACGAAGTCTTGGGCATCCGCTTGTAATTTTTAAGTTTCTTTCCATGAAGGCAAGACACCGTCGGCGTGGCGTGATCATTTGTAGTTGGTTAACCAAATAAACTTATAATTATACAAAGAACAAATATAACTTATTAAAAAAAAAACTTCATTTGCCAGTGCAGTGTTAGTAATGATGCTGTCAAAATTTCGTAGTAAGTTTACAAACTGTGATTATTTAGCACTGTTTGTAAGTCGGACATATAGTTCTGGTTTTGTGTGACGTATATTCGAGAAAATTATATAAGTACTGTTACAAAAAAGACAGTATTTAAGTTAAAAATATACCTATTTCATTTAAATTTTACATTTACTAGATAATAATTTTTTTTTTTATCGATTCCTGAATATTTTCCAACGTCAGTGTGAACTTGCGTTAGGTTTTTTTGTTACAGTTTTGAGTGTGAAAGACAGATTTAAAGATCACATAGAAAGAGGCAAAATATTTTTTAACTCTTCGTTTTTCTGTGAAATAGGTACTTATAGTATATCTACTTATACTTCTATCGAATTGTAATTATTTACTCAGCATTAAAAAAAAAGCTTTGAGTCGAGAAAATACAGTGGCCTACATAAAATCTTATACCTTATCTGAACTTTGAAATCTTTTAGTTTAATAGTTACCTAATAGATTTGGCAAGTAATTTGAAAAAAAAAATCTCTGAAAAGAATCATCAATACAATGGACTGTTCAACCTTTACCGCTTTTACTTTCAAGCTTATTCTGCGGTACAGTTCTCTCCCCCATTAATCAACGTCCAAAGCCTGGGCCTCTCAAAAATTCGACATTCCCGAGTATTGTTCGGAATTTCTTCTCTATCCTCCCGAGTCACGGTGCGAGCGAAACTGAACTTTTGTGAATAAATCCTTTATTTATCTTTTGCTGAGGTTATTACTTTACTCACAGCATAAAGAATGATACAGAATGAGTCTTTACAAGCAGCGCGGTGAGGCCGGTGAAACCCATATAAAAAAACCCAAACGTAACGCGTCTCATTAACATCTGCATATACAAACTATTTTCATTCTTTGTATTTCAATACACTAACAATTATTAAGTAAATTGATATCATAATCTATAGTAATGTTATAATGTTGAAGAGTTTGTTCGATTGAACGCACATATCTCAGGAACTACTGGCCCAATTTGAAAAATTCTTTGACTGTTAGATATTTATCGAGGAAGGCTATAGGCTGTATATTATACCCGTATTCCTACGGGAACGGGAACCACGTGGGTGAAACCTCGCGGCGTCAGCTAGTAGACTAATACATATAAAAATACTCCATCATATTTTTTTAGTTTCTGTGAACAGTTTTTAAAATATTTAAAAACATAAGACGCCATTTATCTTGAATAATATTGAAAGTTACTGATGCAACGCTTCGTGCCGAACTGACGAATGTATTCGTTTTTTAATTTGTATTTATGGCTGCATCACTGCCGTGTTCCGTACGCTCTATCTGCCTTTTATTATTTAATCTGTGACGTTACTTAAGCGAAATGTTATAATGATCATCCTTGAATTTATTCACTGTGTACGAGATACAAAATGCCTTTGCGCTTTTTTATCTTTAAGTTTCATTGCCTTGTTATTATCATATTATTTTTCGTATATTATGTTCGGAGTTTCTCTGCGTGATTGAATCAGAAATGAGGTGATCTGCAGAAGAACTCAATGAGTCGCGAAGCTGAAGTGGCAATGGGCACTAGGCAAGTCAAATATTTCGAAGAGCCGATGGACGTTGGGGTTCAAAGGTGAATGTCGACCCTGCTTCGGAAAACGTAGCGTCACGGAGGCCGTCAAAAGTTTTTTTGCACATGTGGTTCAAATCAAACGTTTTCGATCCACGTTTTCAATTCCCAACAAGACAAAGTTGGTTTTTGTTTGACGGATACATTTGCATACAATGCGTGCGGAATATGTGATTAATGTGTTTACTTTACGGTCGACGTATTGATTGGTCTCTGATTGATTGATACAAGCCTTTTGGAGAGCCTTTAAATGGAAAACATTTTATTAATGAACGCGTTATTGAATTTTAAATGAACCGCCGCGGACATGACGGACGGATGGACGCGTTTAATATTCCTACTGTTTCAAAATTGATTCTGAATAGATGTTAGATTTACAATTATACAGATTTATGGATTTATACTTAGAGACACTGTCTCCTTTTTTTCTAACTTTCTAATACATTTAATAAAAATAAAAATAAAATCAAATAGAAAGCAACGTTATTTATGAGTGTCATAAGTTATATTTTATCCCCATATTTTCACGGGAAAGGAAACTACGTGGGTGTCTGATAGTACAGTAAATAATATCACAAATTTGAAATTCATGGCGTCTGTCAGGATGGCCGAGCGGTCTAAGGCGCTGCGTTCAGGTCGCAGTCCACTTCTGTGGGCGTGGGTTCGAATCCCACTTCTGACAATCGATTTTTTATACATTTTTTACGTTACATTGCGTGAATTAAAAATGCATTTTAAAGTGTAAGGGAAAAAAACTTTTAGTTCAAATTTTCTTTATCTTCACCATCTATGGGCATAATGGCATTCCCAGATACTCTTTCTGTTAGTAAAAATTTCTGAGATGAACCCAAATAAATACAAACATAAATGCACGGTGGTTAACTTTAATTTTTATTATGTAGTGATGAAAGAAAAGTTTCATTTTTCATCTGAATCAAGTATCAGATTACTTAAAAAGATAGATACTTATAAAATATTTTTCTTAAAAGATCATGTCAAGAATGAGCCACCAACCAAAATATTTTCAAACTGATCCAAGACTAAATGCTTCATTGCAATTTGGCTGGTATCCATATTTTTAAAATAGTCGAATATCCTCTAGAAAATTCATCGTTAAACATGATAAATTACTAAGAAGAGTTCAGTTTAATATACGAGTAAGTAGGTATCTAATACTTACACAGAAAAAAAAATGCAAAGTTTGTCTAAAAATTACTAAATTTATTGATACATCGTCTCAGGTGCTTATTTAAACGCTTGAGGATCTTTCATAGGACCTGCTACCTTTTAAAATCACCACACTACCACATTCTACACACGACAATTAGCTAGAGCCAACTCCATACTTTAGCTTTTTCTTTGTACTGTGGTTCATATCAGCCGATGGATGTTCATTGCTGGACGTAGACCTCTTGCATGGACTTCCAAACAAAACGGTCTCGAGCCGCAGCATCCAGCGGCTCCCTGCAACCCTCTTGCAACTCGCCCTCAGTCCACTTAGTGGGGGTCGACCAACACTACGATAATAAATAATGTTGATGAAAATAAAACTACAGAGGTCATCGACACATACTACATACCTACTTATACCCGAGTATAAGTTAAAATAAGTTTTTTAACCCGTTCAAGCTCAGGTTTCAAAAGCACAAAATGCCACAAGTTAGATTAAACAAGTTTTCAAAGTCGCGCGAACTGTTAAAAGGTTCAGCGTTATTTTCTTTCAACTACTTTCCGTTTTGGTCAACATTCCCGAAAGTTGAACGTGGTTTCTTTGTGAAAGTTTCATTTGCATTTATAAAACATCCGTTTAATATTTACCTAAGCAAGTAATTTTTTTATTTATGTGAAACATCTATAGCCGCACGTAAAACCTATTTCTGGCGTAACGACGTATGCCTTTTATTCTCTACAAGTTAGCCCTCGACTATAATCCCACCTGATGGTAAGTGATGATGCAATCTAAGATGGAAGCGTGCTAACTTGTTAGGAGAAGGATGAAAATCCACACTCCTTACGGTTTCTACACGGTATCGTACCGGAACGCTAAATCGCTTGGCGATTCGTCTTTGTCGGTAAGGTGGTAACTAGCCACGGCCGAAGCCTCCCACCAGCCAGACCTGGACCAATTAAAATAAAACCTCAATCGGCCCAGGCGTGGATCGAACCCAGGACCTCCGTCATGTAAATCCACCTTGCAAACCACTGCGCCACGGAGGCCGTCAACTTAATGAAAATCACAAATAACATAGGTAGCCTCTCTAACTGTCTACTAGTAAAAGAATTTTGTAAATCAGTTCCGTCGGTCATGAAATTTATATACAATGATCATCACATGACAAGTTACTGGTTTCCATGCTTATACTACATTTTCCATACATCCATACCAACATGCAGAACGTGGGAAGGTAATTTTATCAAACAAACCGGCCGGCCAGTGGCCACGCTCATGGGAAATCTAGCCGTTGTTGATTCAACATCACTTTTTGTTTGCCCATCCTTCTGTGGTCGAGCAATAAAAATATTAAGATAAATTTTATATCCAGGGGAATATTCGTTGAACATGGCTGAATAAAAAACATTTTATAAGGAAATTTTACTAGAATATAAAATGATTTCTTATTTAATCTACAATATTTAATATTTTGACGGCCTCCGTGGCGCAGTGGATCTACTTAACGGAGGTCCTGGGTTCGATCCCCGGCTGGGCCAATTGAGGTTTTCTTAATTGGTCCAGGTCTGGCTGGTGGGAGGCATCGGCCGTGGCTAGTTACCACCCTATCGACAAAGACGTACCGCCAAGCGATTTAGCGTTCCGGTACGATGTCGTGTAGAAACCGAAAGCGGTGTGGATGTGGATGTGGTGTGGAAAGCGGGCTAACATGTTAGGTGGAAGGACGAAATCCTTCCATCTAACATGTTAGCCCGCTTCCACCTTAAATTGCATCATGACATACCATCAGGTGAGATTGTAGTCAAGGGCTAACTTGTAAAGAATAAAAAAATAAAGTTTATATGTTATATATGTTTCGTTCTCCTTTGCGCTGCGGATACTGAAGCAATTTGGCTGAAAATTGGAATGGAAATAGATTTAATTCTAGGTTAACCCATAACCCGGAAAATCCATGGTTCCTGCGTGATTTGTGAATAACTGAATTAAATTCCTCGCGAACAAAGTCGAGGGCGACCACTAGTCTATAATATATGGAAGTATTCGATACTTGATGGATTAAATTTAAAAAGAATTGAATCTTTATAAATAAAACAGTATCGCTTTAGTTCCACCACATTTATCTCAATTTCGACTTTCTATATGATATTAATTGATTTGTTAATTTTCTCAAACTAGTTCCATTTTGTTTTCGGGACGTAGTGTTTATCTACGTCCCGAAAAGCAAAATGAAAAAAAAAACCTGAAAAATAACCATTTATAATTTCGTACCGCCTGGACCGATTTGGATGAAATGATGACAGAGTTTTCCTCGTATGTATTTATTTATAGTACGCCAAAAATACACATAATAAACATTATACAAAATAGAATATTAAGCCACTTGAAATAATTCCGATATGTACATCAACACTTAGCCCACATAGCATTAACATCATTATTTATGTCAAATTTATTATAAAAAAAGTCAAAGTTAATTAATACAATATGTAAGTTTGTAAATAAATAAATAAATAATATAATATACTGATTGTTCTGATATTGCCGACAGATTTGCGGAGCAATTAATTTTTAGATTGGGGATTATAATTGTACATTACCTTTATCTATACTTCTATACTATATTATCTGTTATAGTATTAATATAAATTAGTTTTAAGTATCAAGTGTATCAAGTTTTAAGTCTTTAATATGTTGTGCTAACAAATAATGTATTTTCTATTATTTTCTATTATTAATATATATAAATATCCTGTCACGATGTTTGTCCGCGATGGACTCCTAAACTACTTCACTGATTTTAAATTAAATTGGTACACCGTGAGTCCAACTTGAGAGATAGGATAGCTTAGATCTTTAATTACAGTCGCAATTTTATTTTATAGCAAATTATTTGTCTATAATTAATTGACAGTCACATTTATCTGTTAACTTCAATAGATTCTAACAGATGTCGATACTTTTCGACTGGATTGAGTAAGTAATCAATAGTGGCACTGCTATGGTAAACCAACAATATACCGTGAAATTCAATTATTTCTACTTCTTTTATTTTTGGTGTTAGCATAGCGAACCACGTGTTTCTTAGACCAGGTAGGGGTAGGGTAGCGGTAGGGTAGTTGTAGGGTAGGGTAGGGTAGGGGTAGAGTAGAGGTAGGTATGGGTAGGGTAGGGCTAGGGGTAAGAGTAGGGAAGAAGTGCAAATAAATAAATTAATAAGTCATAGCGAAGCTTGAGCGGGTCCGCTAGTATTCTATAGGTTTTTTAAACCGTCGGTCCTGGTAAAAGGCCATCCATCAGTCTTTTAACAACATAAGCAGGTGCTAGTGTTGTAATCACGCATTAAAGTTTTTAGGAACACTAACAAGCAATTACAATGTAAGTAAATTGTTTCTTATCATACTACAAACCGCAATCAGTAGGAATGTTACGCTTTTAAATTAAATTAGATTCAACGTACCACCGAATGGTACACGCAAACGAATTGTTGCCTGCCTACCGTTAACATGCCACGGAGGTAGTGTTGCGTGATAGAACCAGCCTGGGCACGTAGCCAAGTGCCACGTCTACTCTCTTTCTACGATCGCAAACGCTTCGAAAACTATTAATAATAATTCTTCTACTACCGGTTGCTTGGGCACTCAAATGTCCCGCAGCGGGAGGTTTGAATTTTTTTTATAAGTTTTTAATAGTGTTTTGTATATTTTATGTAGAACATTGTTAAAAATTAAAAAAAAGGAGAAATAAGTAAATGAGAGACTTAAATTTTTTCTAAACTATATCTTAAATACTAATTCTTCTAAACTATATCTTTAGAAAACAAATAAAAGGCTAATTATGCAATTTGTAAAAATTATTTAAAGCTTGTTATATATAGTTATTAGCCTATTTAGAGGTATGTATATTTGTTTCAAACTTATTGTTGATATTTTTCTTGCCCAAGTTAGTTCATTGCTATTGTTGTGCAAATTATTAAAGAAAATATACCAATAAATGTATTTATACTAGTCATTGACCTCTTATAATAAAAGGATGCACAATCATGTAGAAAATTTCACTTAAACTGCCAAACCGTTAAATTTGCATGACGCATGCCACTGAGGTAGTGCTGCGTGATAGACCAAGCCTGGCCGAATCCGGGGAAAACACCTCAGATAAGTGCATTTTAAGAAATTAAATATCACGTGTCACAAACGGTGAAGGAAAACATCGTGAACAAACTTGCATACCTGAGAATTTTCTTAATTTTCTAGGTGAGTGAAGTCTGCCAATCAGCATTGGGCCAGCATGGTTGACTATTGGCTTAACCCTTCTTATTCTGAGAGGAGACTCGTGCTCAACACCGAAACCTACAAAATATTTTTTTACTCTTTGCAGACGAGAATTTGTAAAATTAGCCTATTTAGAGTTAGTAATATTAGTTATATAGCCTATTCAAACTTGTTGTTAATTGTTTTTCTTGTCCAAGTTTGTTTGTTATTAATGTTGTGCAAATTATTAAAAAAGAAATATAAATATAAATTTATCTATTCAACTGTTATAAGAGGAAAAGTTTGTGGGTATTGTAGGGGTAATCTCTGGATCTACTGAATCAATTATGAAAATTATTTCATCACTGGAGAGCCACGTTATTTCTGAGTGCCACAGACTTTTCCGTATTCTCATGGGAACAAGAACTACGCAAGTGAAACCTCGAGGCATCGGCTAATTATACAATATAATCATTCGTCATAAACCCATATTCGGCTCACTGCTGAGCTCGAGTCTCCTCTCAGAATGAGAGGGGTTAGGCCAATAGTCCACCACGCTGGCCCAATGCGGATTGGCAGTCTTCACACACGCAGAGAATTAAGATAATTCTCTGGTATGCAGGTTTCCTCACGATGTTTTCCTTCACCGATAGAGACTCGTGATATTTAATTTCTTAAAATGCACACAACTGAAAAGTTGGAGGTGCATGCCCCGGACCGGATTCGAACCCACACCCTCCGGAATCGGAGGCAGAGGTCATATCCACTGGGCTATCACGGCTTGCAATATAATCATTAGGAATATAATCATAATATAATCATTAGGAGACCACTTTTTCCAGAACTTATGGTACAGAGGTATTATTATGTTACAGACTTTATTTCCCATTTTCTTCGAGATATTTAAGGCGAATTTTGTCAGTAATTGCCCAGCGGAGGTTTCAGAATAAGATGTCCGTTAACAATGGCGTCGGGCCATTGTTATTTAGCCTTTTGTTCTACAAGGAGAGATGAAAGCCTGCATCCAGCTGTTAAGCGACTTGGTGACATTCAACTGGATCTGAAAACAATTTATAGTTTTTTATGGATCGCAGCAATAAGGTTGCCTTTACAACTAAGAGAGACTTATTTTTAGGTGGCTTATTTGACTGGACTATATCAGCGACCTTGGTTCTTCTATATAGTTCTGTTTTTCAAGCGGGTTGCAGGGAGCCGCTGGATTCTTCGCGACCGTTTTGTTTGGAAGTCCATGCAAGAGGCATGAGTCCAGCAGTGGACGTCAATTAATGATGATGATGATAATGACTGGACTATTATTTAATCATCATCATCATCATTATCAACCCATATTCGGCTCACTGCTTAGCTCGAGTCTCCTTTTAGAATGAGAGGGGTTAGGCCAATAAGCCACCACGCTGACTCGTTGCGGATTGGCAGACTTCACACACGCAGAGAATTTTCTTAATTCTCTAGTGTGCAGGTATCCTCACGATGTTTTCCTTCACCGTTTGAGACACGTGATATTTAATTTCTTATGAGCCGTGATAGCCTAGTGGATATGACCTCTGCCTCCGATTCCGGAGGGCGTAGGTTCGGAACCGATCCGGGGCATGCACCTCCAACTTTTCTGTTGTGTGCATTTTAAGATTTATTTAATACACCTAGCTAATTTTGTCTTGTGCGATTCTCCTTACTCAATGTGCTACGCTACGCTACGCATAGCTACGCAACGCTACGTAATGCTACGCTGTCCTACGCTTTGCTATACTGCCCTTTGGCAGATGTGCCCGCGTTCCTTTTAGATTTTTCTACAATACTTTAATTTAAAGTACTGCATCGAGATACGTTTTATTTTAACTAGCGAACGCCCGCGACTTCATCTGCTTGAATTGATTTTACCGGGATAAAAAATAGCCTTTAATTGTGTTATTTTAATAATTAATTATTAAATTAAAATAAAAAATTAAAGAATATTTGCCATATCTTTTACAATATGGCCAATATTTCCATTCCCCTCCAACTAGTCGGAAAGATTGTGCTAGGAGTGGGTACAACAATACACCAACGGGGCGGGGATCGAACCACCACCTCTCGGTGATGAGTCCGACCGCTCTTACCGTTGAGCTATTGAGGCTTTGTAAATGTTCCTCAATGACGTCCTCTGTCTTCCAGTGAAAGTCCCATTAAAATCAGTCCTGCTGTTCCAGAGATTAGCCCGATCAAACTTGGAGACAGACAAATTTATGCTGTGTTTTAATATCTTGTAATAACTATTACATGCACTTGAGAAAACAAAGTTAATTTGTAGTCACAGATAGACTTTTCAATTTTATTTACATGCATGTTTATTAATTAAAAAGCATTTAAAAAAAATACATGACAATGACATTTTTAGTGTATGTACAATAAGTTTAGGCCATAAATGTCAATATATATTGGGATACTGAGTGCAGCGCAAATTCATAGCAATAGAGCATGGCTTAACATGTTAACAGTTTATTATCAGCGTAACAAAAAGCTCTATCAGGTTTTATGCCCAATTTCCATTCATCCACTAGCCAAGTACATTTAAATAAAGTACCATCCACGCTTCTGAGTAATTTTCTTTGCAGCCTCTGGGCAGGATTTATCTTAGAAGCTCAGCGCTCACTTTACAACTCTTCGAACACATATTGTAAACAAATGGTTGCTAACAGTTCTATTAAAGAAGTAGGCTTAACATGCGACTAACGACATATATCTTGGAGATAAATAGGACAATAGCGGCGCGGAAATATAGTTATCTCTTTCATTGCGTTGGGTCGAAAGGGATGGGACTTGTGACAACTCTGCCGCCGCCGATATTTATTTATTTCTCTACACGAGCTGTGTCGTTGGTACCATGCTAGGCCTACAGGTTGTATAAGTTAATAGGTATACGCACGGGTAAGGTATGTAACTTTAGCCATGCGTTTAAGAAATGACATTTGTATATCGATCAGTGCAAACAATAAAGTATCAATCACGGGATCAATGAGTTAGCTGGTTCAGTTACGGGCAATGAGGTCCTAAATTCGAATCCCGGGTCAAGAGTAAGAAAAGTCTTACCAGCCTAGAGATGGGAAGTTGGTTGTGTTGGTACACCCCCGTGCCTCGGATTATAAGAGTGAGGGAAAAGATAGTTCACATGTGCTTGTGCACATATTTGTACATTTAAATATTTAATGCGTACATGGTGAATCTCTGGTTAATGTTGCCCAAAAAAATATCAATTCGGTCTGGAGCATATTATTACTATAAAGTATCTATCAGCACTACGAACTTGTCTCTATAAAAGCAAGTCATCTTTTCCAAACTAGTCAGTCATTCTTGTAATTAACAAAGTCGGTACTCAGGCTACGGATTTAGTTTGACCACTAGTTTAGTAAGCATCAAAGATTATAATTACTTGAGCCATTACATTATACTATATGTGATTTGAGGGTTCCTAGGGTGATAAGTATTAGTAATATTAGGGTTCCTTGATGACTACGGAATCCTAAAAAATAGATGATGTTGTATATTCAATTTGTTTGTTCTTCTAATACTAATATTATAAAGAGGTAACCCCTGTATCTGCTAAATTGATTTTTTTTAAATTTTAAATATTTATTCTCACGAGATAAAATAAAATGGTTTAACCGCTAACATGAGAACATAATTTTTAACTTAAATTAACTTTTGTTTTTAAATTACTTCGCCATCATATTTTTTGTATATATATTATATATTACTCACTCAATGAAGTTCAGTCATAATTATTTAAACTCCTGTGGATTACTTATACGTAATCTGATAGTATAGTCAATGTTCGTTTTAAATGCATTGAGTGAGTTTACATTTTTAATTATTGGTGTCGGTATTTTATTGTAAAAGGCTCCTTCATAAGTATGGCTCTTTTTTCTCGGATTTTGAATTTTTTTTACCAATAAAAAGCCACTTTTAATAGTGAGTATTATAGGCTGTCTTTTATTACCGTATTCCCACGGGAACATGAACTACGCGAATGAAACCGTGGAGCGCCTGCTAGTATAATATAAAACCAAGTTCTCGAGACTAAAAGTAATTCATTATAAATTTATTATGCCACCGTTTAAGGCCAATTAAACGGAAACTACGCTGTCTGGAACAATTAAAAACAACAATTAATACACTCCGTGCGCTGCAAAGTAAACCCATAAATCACACTCTCGCCGCGAATTGTATGCAAATATTTGTGTCAAACGCAATACCGGCCAATGATACAGAATGCCAAAGATACGGTTTGGCATTAATATTGGCTTTTTATCTTCCTTTGTATGATTGTTAAATATGTATAGTGGTTCTGGGTAGTGCTAGCTTTGAAACAGTAAACCTAAAGGTCTCTTATATGGTTTTTATTTAAAAAAAATTAAACAGACAATTTAGCTGAAGCATTTTATTTCTTACTTTAATTGTCGTTGTGCGAATAAAATACTAATGATAAAAATGAATATCATAATGAATGATTTTTTTCAAGTGGCTTAAAAATATATTTTGCAATGATTTGAGGGATTTTTTTTTAGAAACAAACGTTAAAACCAACTCCCTAATTCATATTTTAATTTTTTCAACAGCTGTGGTGATTGTAGCATATTATGTGTTAATTCCGTGTTAAGCAGTGTAATTTTATTGTTAAACTAGTAGACGCCGCGCAGTTTCACCCGCGTGGTTCCCGTTCCCGTAAGAAAACGGGGATAATATATAACCTATAGCCTTCCTCGATAAATAGGCTATCTAAAACTGAAAGAAATTTTGAAATCGGACCAGTAGTTCCTGAGATTAGCGCGTTCAATCAAACAAACAAACTCTTCAGCTTTATAATATTAGTAAAGATTTACGTTATAATTAGTTTAAACAACATTAACATTATATTTCTTTAACAATTTTAATTTAAAAAACTTGCTACTTTACATAAAAGCAAAAAAATCTTGCTTTTCGACTCGGAAGCTAAAAAGTCTTGGTTTTTTCATATCCACGCCAATTCAGTCTTGTCGTGAATTGAAAATGTGAAGCGAAGTGAGCGATACAAAACCTTGGCGGTTTGCCAGACATGAAAATTTTACTTTACCTATCTATTTTTTAAAGTAGAAATTACTACAAACTCGTTAACTCTAGTATAATAATAATTATTATCAAATAAATGCTGTAAATTATAAATTTACAGTTATTTTACAGACGAGTTCGAAATAATAATGCTTAAAAAATGCTGTAAATTATAAACTTCCAGCTATTACATAGAAGAGCTCGAAGAAAAGATCGTTTTAATATTTTTATCCCAGCAACTATAATTTATATATTAAATGCTTCTTCTTTGATTGGAGTTCGATCGTTTGACTGAAAATTTTATTTTTTTAAAACTTATAGATACATCATGTATTTTCCTTATTTTAATATCTAATTTATTTATTTAATCATCATCATCATCATATCAGCCGATAGACGTCCACTGCAGGATAGGCCTTCTGTAGGGACTTCCAAACATCACGATCCTGAGCCGTCTACAATTCTACATCCAACAAATACCTGCGATTTAATGTCTGAATACTGAATATTTGACTATTATTAATATTATTTATCTATCAGAACCTGCTTATGTTATATTATTGAACAAAATTAAAGCCATTTTTAATTAGCCAAATAAACCACTCAGTTTCTTTTATTCTACCCTCGAAAATTTACATATCATCTACTCCTGACACCTATCTGTTTTCAATAAATAAAACTTAATTGAAAGTTTATTTTTGTGGATAGATGATCCACAAAAACGATCGTTTGACTGAAAATTTTATTTTTTTAAAACTTATAGATACATCATGTATTTTCCTTATTTTAATATCTAATTTATTTATTTAATCATCATCATCATCATATCAGCCGATAGACGTCCACTGCAGGATAGGCCTTCTGTAGGGACTTCCAAACATCACGATCCTGAGCCGTCTACAATTCTACATCCAACAAATACCTGCGATTTAATGTCTGAATACTGAATATTTGACTATTATTAATATTATTTATCTATCAGAACCTGCTTATGTTATATTATTGAACAAAATTAAAGCCATTTTTAATTAGCCAAATAAACCACTCAGTTTCTTTTATTCTACCCTCGAAAATTTACATATCATCTACTCCTGACACCTATCTGTTTTCAATAAATAAAACTTAATTGAAAGTTTATTTTTGTGGATAGGTGATCCACAAAAATAAAGTTTCGGTTGTTATTTATATATAGATGGTTTCACAGTACATGCATACAAATTGGATGTATCCAGAGATATTTCAACTTAAAACATTGTAATAGATAAGCTTATTCTTTCTTCACAGCTTCCTTTTTATTGTCTTTTTTTTTGTTTTACCTTTATTTACTTCACGACTGTAAAAGTGCATTTTTTATTTTTATATATATATATATATTAGTTTTTTTTTGGGATCTTGCAGCCACTTATTCCTGAATGTATTGGAAGTTTTAAAATTGGTCTTTGGTTTTTATTGTCTTTCAAGTAAAACGATAAACAGGTACACCTTTCCCACTCTTCTATATATCTCCCTGCTGTAGTTGCTTATACCCACTCTTTATACTCTACTGAGTAGGGAGTGTATAGGGTGTACAATTACATAGTACTATTTGCTTTCATTGTGACACCGAGGAGATTCAATTGCCTTTTTGGAGACACTTGTGTATTAATTTTCCTCAATTATTATGCGATTTCACTGAATTTTAGAAGAAAATTCTGTCAAAAACCAACTTATAAAAATAATAATAAAATAGAAGTAAAAGATAGTTTTCTATTACATATTGTTATTTTATTTCTACTAATATTTATACTTGTCTGTTTTGTGGACGTAATAAATTAATAAGCCAGAATGTAAAAATCTTATATTAATAAAATATTTTACTTATCAACTTATATTCAATAAAATAACTGCCAAATATCTTTTTAACCGACTGCAAAGAAAATAAGGAGGTTTCTCAATTTGACCTTATAGATACTTATATATTTTTTTTATTAAATATATGATACGAGTATGTGTGTAGTGGTAAATGGGCATTATCCATTCTAATCTTTAAGCAAATCTCTTCGGACCCAGTATTTTTACTGTTTACTCAGGAAAGGATGAAAAGCAAAAAAAATCTATTGAATCAACAGTGGCCAGATTTCCCATGAGTGTGTACAGTTGAATACTGGACGGTTTACGAATGAGATACCCTCGTGTTGTGTAAGCGTGTTCACCTACGTACTCTCGTATTTCTATACATACATACAGGGGGAAGGCATTGAAGAAAATAAAAAAAATATTTCTAAGTTTTTTTTACAGAGAAATAATACAATAAGGAACTTAAGCTAACTTATCCAAATAACTGTACAAATTAATCATGCCCATGTGGAATGGTGGCAAGAATACTGGCTGCTTTTCCGCGCTGGACAGTCAGGCCGATCCTTTGCGCAAAAAATCAAAATCAAAATCAAAAATCATTTATTTCAAGTAGGCTCAGTTTACAAGCACTTTTGACACGTCAGTGTAAAAAATGAGCTAGCCCTTCTGTCACCTGCAAGAGTCGGATACATAAGGTAGCTATCCTTGTGACGTATATAAGGCACTTCACATCACAAGGATAACTACTATCCTTGTGACGTGAAGTGCCGTATTACGAGGTGCTTAATCTGGCAACCCTTCAGATACAAAGGATGCATACCAGAAAAATAAGTATGGTAGGTAGTAAGTACCCCGGGTTAGTACAGTTTGGGACTGAAATCGTTGTCATTGTAACCGGCAAATTAAAAAAAACCCACTAATTCTCACAAAAACGCAGTGTGGAAACATTAGTACCTATATAAAAAATTGCAAGTATGAAACTGAGTAACGCCAATATTTGCACTATAATTTTGGGAATGCCCTCCGATTTCTTTGTGTAATTTTGGCACACTATACAAGTCTCTGAGCCTTCTTATGAGGCCTATAGTTAGCGACCAAGCTCGGAACCATAGGTCATCACTGGCAACACGCACTGTTCGAAGTCTTTTGTCTTCAAGCATTGAGGAATTTCGGACGAAAAGATTCCCGAATGCAGCCCAGCCGAGTTGAATTCGACGGTTCACCTCTTTCTCGAAATTAATATTCTTATCAATGTATTCTGACTCGATACTATAATAAGCTAAGAGTTTTAGAAATGTAAACGATATTTCGCTAATTAGATTGCAGCAAAATACACTAAATAATATAATATTATATAGAACTGTATTCCAAATACTCCATTCCATAAACTCAAGTTGCATGATAGCATAAAATGCCAATGCCACAAGTTAGATTAAACAAGTTTTCAAAGTCGCGCAACTGTTAGTGGGGCTTCTGAGTAATTTTCTTTCGAGCACTTTTCATTTTGGCCAACATTCCTGAAAATGTAATTTGAATTTTTCGGTGAGAATTTTACTTATTATCTGACTCCGCTGCAGCCACTTTTTAAAGTACAGTCGGAGTTGTTTTAATTTAGTTCAATTGACGTGAGACTAAGTCTTCAAAAAGGTATTATTAACTAGCTTTTTCTCTCGGCTTTGCCTGTCTTAATTAAGATGATGATAATAAATAAATAAAAAATTAAATGAAGTCTGTTAACTTCAGGCAATTGACCTATTTAGTGTTTTACAGGGTGTCCCGTGATAGCTGACACCAAGGCCTACTAAAATAACACAATATATGTTAACCGAAGTTTTTCAGTTTTTAAGTTATATTGATTTTTGTTCAAAATACCAAAATCCCTACTTTCAGTACAATTTAGTCATAACATGTGCTGAAAAATAACTTAAGCGTTGATTTTAGACTTGGTAATTATTTTTGAGTAATTGTTTCATGTAATAAAAGCTTAAATTTTTCTACTGCAAAGTAAGTTTTTTCCAAAAAACGGGACTAATTATATTTTTTAAGTTAAACGATTTTTTTTTTGTATGTACTTTTAACGGTCACATTGAAAAAAAAATGTACTAGGCAAAGTTAGATATCTAGCTTAAAAACATATTCATTTAATAAGGATTCCAAAGATGTAAGACATTATTTTCAAACACTTCGTTACAATTGTTATTTTCGTAACGATAGGGGTTGATTATGTAAAAACCGTTACCTACTAAAATTTGTTCCTGTCACTTGAATAACAAAAGAATATACATTGAATTCTATAAGATAAACAGTTAAAATGACAAAAAAAATATGGAAAGTGTAGTAAAAAGGCAAGTAGTTATTAAAAAAAAAGGGTTTGCCGTAGTCAACGAAACATATACACTAACACACACTTTATTTATTTATTTTATTTAATCTTTACAAGTTAGCCCTTGACTGCAATCTCACCTGATGGTAAGTGATGATGCAATCTGAGATGGAAGCGGGCTAACTTGTTAGGAGGAGGATGAAAATCCACACCCCTTTCTACACGACATCGTACCGGAACGCTAAATCGCTTGGCGGTACGTCTTTGTCGGTAGGGTTGTAACTAGCCACCAGCTAGACCTGGACCAATTAAGAAAACCTCAATCGGTCCAGCCAGGGATCGAACCCAGGACCTCCGTCATGTAAATCCACCGCGCAACCACTGCGCCACGGAGACCGTCAAACACACTTACAAACAAACTTTCACATTTATAATATTAGTGTGATTCAGGAATCGAGCTGATCTGGACAGTTAGCTAAATCCAGATGTTATTTCAAAACACAAAGTATTCCAAAGTACGTCATGAATCAAAGCTAAGAAATTGTGATTGTAAAAGTGATTTGCATAACTCCTTAGTAATTTGATTATCAATTTAAAATGTCGCTACCAAACGCAAAATAATCGCGATCTGAATATTCAATGTAAGGAAATCGAATAATCCATTAAGCGTTCTCCAATTAACCTTAGCAGTGCCAAGTTGGCACCATAAAATCTCAATCTGTATCTGATGATGGAGTGATGCCTCTTCCACTAATTGATCTTTGGAAACTAGTTAAGTGTTGTCTAGGGATTTACAAGTTACGCTAAATGTATTAACTTAATTGCTTTAACAGGATAGGGTCCTTTCACATACGAGCGTTGGACTGTTTGGAAAAGTATAATATAAACATTTTGTTTATTATTCCATACACATCCAAAAGAAAGATTAAATATTACATACTCATAGAAAATCACAGGCAAAACGCGACCTAAATACAGCCACAAAGCCTCATTCGCACGAGCGCTTTTTTAACGGACGTTAGAAAAGCGTTTAAATACAACAAATGTATCCCAAATATATGTTCACACGACAGCGTCTTTAAAACACTACGTTTTTCGAGCAGTGTTGCATTTTCAATTTTGGGCGTTGGACATAGACCTTGATTTAACTTCATACTACAAATGTCCGTTAAAAAACTCTCGTGGGCTTAGGAGCCTGGAATATTTTTTATTTATTGTTATTTTTTATACTAAAATTATATTTAGCCAATATTCAGTTTTCCCTTCTCTTTTATAGGGGCGGGGAAACCAAAACCTTTTTGAATTGACTCCATCCCCAATTATATTATTATAATAAAGCTTCAAAGCTTTACTATACTTCATACAGTTATATTATGGATTATAGTCGTAAATACGTACGTTGTCTTTGTAAAGAGTGGTAGGGATCCTTATCGTATGAAAAAGTACCCGATGATTAAAAGTTTCTACTAGAACAATGTGTACTTTTCACATCAGACCGTTGGATACAATAATGTTATGAATTGTGGATTACGAGTATTATACTTTTTTTGTATAGGAAGTTTGTGGCAAAATGCTGAGTTGGGGCCTTTTTCCAGGTTATGCCACATATTGTAGGGCGTTCGTAATAATTTAGAAGCTACATAATAATTTAGAATTTAAGAATTTAATATTACATTATGTGGCACTACTTAAAAATAAAGATTTTTCTTTCTATAATTGTTTTTCTTACTCTTTGATATTGATGAAAGTCTTTGATATTTAAGTTTTTTTTTATTCTTTCCAAGTTAGCCCTTGACTACAGTCTCACCTGATGGTAAGTGATGATGCAATCTAAGATGGAAGCGGGCTAACTTGTTAGGAGGAGGATGAAAATCCACACCTCTTTCGGTTTCTACACGACATCGTACCGGAACGCTAAATCGCTTGGCGGTCTTTGTCTGTAGGGTGGTAACTAGCCACGGCCAAAGCCTCTCACCAGCCAGACCTGAACCAATCAAGAAAACCTCAACTGGCCCAGCTGGGGATCGAACCCAGGACCTCCGTCTTGTAAATCCACCGCGCATACCACTGCGCCACAGAGGTCGACAAATATAGCATTTCAGTAATTCTCTCATCTTTTCTGTTTTTACTTACCTTTGTATTTTTAAATAAATAGAACTATTTTGTTGAATGTTTACCTGTCCGGTGCATGGCTTTAAGTTCTACAAAGGTACAATAGTTATAAAAAAGTAAACTGTATCTTTTGTCCCTTTTTGCGAGTAAAGACTCACATTCTCGTAGCGTTGTGTTTTTAATGAATCATGTAAAACATGTCAAGGGTCTCCCGCATGTAATGACACCGGTCATAGACTAGGAGACGGCGGCGTATTCTATTATTTATATATTTAGGAAAACAATGTTGTTAGAAGAAAAAAGAGTTAGACAGGTTATACGCGGTCTGCAAGTGGCACGTTAAAACTATGCTAATTAGCAAACCTGAGCTCAGTCGCCGCACTGTCATCGCGCCGTTGACAACGACGCTGAAATATTGTTTGCGTACCAGTTGTAAACATCGAATGTATGTATGTTTGTAACCTGTCTACTTTTTTTTTCTTCTAACATCATTGTAGGAATATATGTAAAATAAATTGGTTATTCGTATAAAAATTTTCATCACCATCGTCATTAGTAACCGATGGATTTTCACTGACGGAGAAAGACCATCCAGCAGCTGAAAATTTGCAGCCAAAAAAACCAAGTACCTATAAACTTTAAATAAATAAATTATTAAGATTAATTTATTAAAACTGCAAAATTTTGTAAATCAATGTAAATAAGGAACTTAAGCTAACTTATTCTAATAACTATACAAATCATGCCCACGTGGAATGGTGGCAAGAATACTGGCTGCATTTCCGCGCTGGACAGTCAGGCCGATCCTTTGCGCAAAAAATCAAAATCAAAATCAAAAATCATTTATTTCAAGTAGGCTCAGTTTACAAGCACTTTTGACACGTCAGTGTAAAAAATGAGCTAGCCCTTCTGTCACCTGCAAGAGTCGGATACATAAGGTAGCTATCCTTGTGACGTATATAAGGCACTTCACATCACAAGGATAACTACTATCCTTGTGACGTGAAGTGCCGTATTACGAGGTGCTTAATCTGGCAACCCTTCAGATACAAAGGATGCATACCAGAAAAATAAGTATGGTAGGTAGTAAGTACCCCGGGTTAGTACAGTTTGGGACTGAAATCGTTGTCATTGTAACCGGCAAATTAAAAAAAACCCACTAATTCTCACAAAAACGCAGTGTGGAAACATTAGTACCTATATAAAAAATTGCAAGTATGAAACTGAGTAACGCCAATATTTGCACTATAATTTTGGGAATGCCCTCCGATTTCTTTGTGTAATTTTGGCACACTATACAAGTCTCTGAGCCTTCTTATGAGGCCTATAGTTAGCGACCAAGCTCGGAACCATAGGTCATCACTGGCAACACGCACTGTTCGAAGTCTTTTGTCTTCAAGCATTGAGGAATTTCGGACGAAAAGATTCCCGAATGCAGCCCAGCCGAGTTGAATTCGACGGTTCACCTCTTTCTCGAAATTAATATTCTTATCAATGTATTCTGACTCGATACTATAATAAGCTAAGAGTTTTAGAAATGTAAACGATATTTCGCTAATTAGATTGCAGCAAAATACACTAAATAATATAATATTATATAGAACTGTATTCCAAATACTCCATTCCATAAACTCAAGTTGCATGATAGCATAAAATGCCAATGCCACAAGTTAGATTAAACAAGTTTTCAAAGTCGCGCAACTGTTAGTGGGGCTTCTGAGTAATTTTCTTTCGAGCACTTTTCATTTTGGCCAACATTCCTGAAAATGTAATTTGAATTTTTCGGTGAGAATTTTACTTATTATCTGACTCCGCTGCAGCCACTTTTTAAAGTACAGTCGGAGTTGTTTTAATTTAGTTCAATTGACGTGAGACTAAGTCTTCAAAAAGGTATTATTAACTAGCTTTTTCTCTCGGCTTTGCCTGTCTTAATTAAGATGATGATAATAAATAAATAAAAAATTAAATGAAGTCTGTTAACTTCAGGCAATTGACCTATTTAGTGTTTTACAGGGTGTCCCGTGATAGCTGACACCAAGGCCTACTAAAATAACACAATATATGTTAACCGAAGTTTTTCAGTTTTTAAGTTATATTGATTTTTGTTCAAAATACCAAAATCCCTACTTTCAGTACAATTTAGTCATAACATGTGCTGAAAAATAACTTAAGCGTTGATTTTAGACTTGGTAATTATTTTTGAGTAATTGTTTCATGTAATAAAAGCTTAAATTTTTCTACTGCAAAGTAAGTTTTTTCCAAAAAACGGGACTAATTATATTTTTTAAGTTAAACGATTTTTTTTTTGTATGTACTTTTAACGGTCACATTGAAAAAAAAATGTACTAGGCAAAGTTAGATATCTAGCTTAAAAACATATTCATTTAATAAGGATTCCAAAGATGTAAGACATTATTTTCAAACACTTCGTTACAATTGTTATTTTCGTAACGATAGGGGTTGATTATGTAAAAACCGTTACCTACTAAAATTTGTTCCTGTCACTTGAATAACAAAAGAATATACATTGAATTCTATAAGATAAACAGTTAAAATGACAAAAAAAATATGGAAAGTGTAGTAAAAAGGCAAGTAGTTATTAAAAAAAAAGGGTTTGCCGTAGTCAACGAAACATATACACTAACACACACTTTATTTATTTATTTTATTTAATCTTTACAAGTTAGCCCTTGACTGCAATCTCACCTGATGGTAAGTGATGATGCAATCTGAGATGGAAGCGGGCTAACTTGTTAGGAGGAGGATGAAAATCCACACCCCTTTCTACACGACATCGTACCGGAACGCTAAATCGCTTGGCGGTACGTCTTTGTCGGTAGGGTTGTAACTAGCCACCAGCTAGACCTGGACCAATTAAGAAAACCTCAATCGGTCCAGCCAGGGATCGAACCCAGGACCTCCGTCATGTAAATCCACCGCGCAACCACTGCGCCACGGAGACCGTCAAACACACTTACAAACAAACTTTCACATTTATAATATTAGTGTGATTCAGGAATCGAGCTGATCTGGACAGTTAGCTAAATCCAGATGTTATTTCAAAACACAAAGTATTCCAAAGTACGTCATGAATCAAAGCTAAGAAATTGTGATTGTAAAAGTGATTTGCATAACTCCTTAGTAATTTGATTATCAATTTAAAATGTCGCTACCAAACGCAAAATAATCGCGATCTGAATATTCAATGTAAGGAAATCGAATAATCCATTAAGCGTTCTCCAATTAACCTTAGCAGTGCCAAGTTGGCACCATAAAATCTCAATCTGTATCTGATGATGGAGTGATGCCTCTTCCACTAATTGATCTTTGGAAACTAGTTAAGTGTTGTCTAGGGATTTACAAGTTACGCTAAATGTATTAACTTAATTGCTTTAACAGGATAGGGTTCTTTCACATACGAGCGTTGGACTGTTTGGAAAAGTATAATATAAACATTTTTTTTATTATTCCATATACATCAAAAAGAAAGATTAAATATTACATACTCATAGAAAATCACAGGCAAAACGCGACCTAAATACAGCCACAAAGCCTCATTCGCACGAGCGCTTTTTTAACGGACGTTAGAAAAGCGTTTAAATACAACAAATGTATTCCAAATATATGTTCACACGACAGCGTCTACTTTTTGATATTGATGAAAGTCTTTGATACTTTATATTTAAGTTTTTTTTTATTCTTTGCAAGTTAGCCCTTGACTACAGTCTCACCTGATGGTAAGTGATGATGCAATCTAAGATGGAAGCGGGCTAACTTGTTAGGAGGAGGATGAAAATCCACACCTCTTTCGGTTTCTACACGACATCGTACCGGAACGCTAAATCGCTTGGCGGTACGTCTTTGTCGGTAGGGTGGTAACTAGCCACGGCCAAAGCCTCCCACCAGCCAGACCTGAACCAATTAAGAAAACCTCAACCGGCCCAGCTGGGCATCGAACCCAGGACCTCCGTCTTGTAAATCCACCGCGCATACCACTGCGCCACAGAGGTCGACAAATACAATATTTCAGTAAATCTCTCACCTTTTCTGTTTTCACTTACCTTTGTATTTTTAAATAAATAGAACTATATTTTGTTGAATGTTTACCTATCCAGTGCATGGCTTTAAGTTCTACAAAGGTACAATAGTTATAAAAAAGTAAACTGTATCTTTTGTCCCTTTTTGCGAGTAAAGACTCACATTCTCGTAGCGTTGTGTTTTTAATGAATCATGTAAAACATGTCAAGGGTCTCCCGCATGTAATGACACCGTTCATAGACTAGGAGACGGCGGCGTATTTTATTATTTATATTTAGGAAAACAATGTTGTTATAAGAAAGTTAGATAGGTTATACGCGGTCTGCAAGTGGCACGTTAAAACTATGCTAATTAGCAAACCTGAGCTCAGTCGCCGCACTGTCATCGCGCCGTTGTCAACGCTGTTGAAATATTTTTTTCGTGCCAGTTGTAAACATCGAATGTGTTTTATGTAACCTATCTACCTCTTTTTTCTTCTAACATCATTGTAGGAATATATGTAAAATAAATTGGTTATTCGTATACAAATTTTCGTCACCATCGTCATTAGTAACCGATGGATATCCACTAACGGAGAAAGACCATCCAGCAGCTGAAAATTTGCAGCCAAAAAAACCAAGTACCTAAACTTTAAATAAATAAATTATTAAGATTAATTTATTAAAACTGCAAAGTAAATCAATGTAAATAAGGAACTTAAGCCAACTTATTCCAATAATACCAATACAAATCATGCCCACGTGGAATGGTGGCAAGAATACTGGCTGCATTTCCGCGCTGGACAGCCAGGCTGATCCTTTGCGCAAAAAATGAGCCACCCCTTCTGTCACCAGTTGAGGCAACTAAACTTATTTATATCTAAAGTTATATAAAAATGCTTGCGAATTTTTCATTTTCTTCAAACTTTTAGTTTAATTAAAGCGAAAAAGAAAATATTTTCAGTATTCTCTGAAAGGTCATCTATTAACTACTTGGGCGCATATGGCAGGTGTCTCTTAGACTTAAAGCTAGACCCCCAGGTATGAAACGCGTCCTAGTGGGGATTAATAACTCGGGCTTAATCCCCAGCCTTCAATGTACCGGCTTCATACGTCGTGATTTACTGAGAGAGAAAATGGTACGTATTTTCTGTTCGGGGATAATTAATTTTTGAACGACTTTCTTACTTACTTGCTTAGGAAAAGCCGACATATTTTACCGGCATCATTATCATCATTATCCGTCAGCCTATTTAATGGCTTTATAATGTTAACGTCTATCTAATCTAAGAATCTAAAAATTACAGTATATCTACAGAGAAACAATTTAAAAAAAAAACAAAATTCAAAGCTAATTTATTTCAATACATTTCGGACATAAGGTACTGTTACACATGCTCTAAAATAGCATGCTAAAAACGTGCTTTTAACTATGCTCCAAACGAGATTGCTTATCATCAGTTACATATGCTAGCAATAAGCATTCTATTTTTAAGTATGCTCCTGAATAAGCATGCTCAAAGCAAATATTCCAATTACACATGCTTGTTTATATCTATCGCTCTCTGTCTATAGTATCGTGTTAGACAGGGAGAGTTGAAGGTGAAGAGAATACACAATAGCAATGCTGATCGACTAGCATATTCAATACAAACTCAAGCAAACCTGTTCAAAAGCACTTTTGAAACGTCAAGTTATGTCATGATTTAATGGTGGTAAGTAAAGTCGAAAACTTAAAATTAAAGTTACGAGGGTTCCAAAGCACCTTGCTCGTAAAGTAAATTAGTAATGGGGACAGGGCTCGTCATCCTACGCCATGCTTATTTTTGTTGTCTTGTATTTATTGTTGTGTTTCGACTTAGCACATTAACAGATGCACTGCTTACCATCTATCCCTTATGATAGGCGTCCACATATCCGCATCGTAACGCATCGCATTAAACAGATTTTTATTTGTACGGTAGATTTATGCGATCCGTACGATGCGGATCATTGGACACACTTGTATGATTTTCTATACAATGAATACTGCAGCCCGTTCATTGCGATACACCCGATACTCACGTTGCTAGAATGTGGACGCCTACCTTAAATCTGGGCTTAGGTTTACAGGCGTAAAGCAGCGCAATGCAGGACGAGTTTGCAAGCAAAGCGTTGCTCTGTAGTCAACACTAGGTGGATCGCCTTGTTCCATACAATTACTTTAATAGATAGGTGAGCGGTCGCTTATAAGCAGCTATTCACCTTGACTGTTAGGACGGTGAGCGTGAGCGAATTTAAGCGGATAAATGAGTCGCTTAGAGCCCCAAATTGCGGCATCGATCCTCTTTGGGCGGTAATCCCTGGCGATACGCTCTTTGCTGCCGTGATCTGGGCGATTAAGACGAATTAATTATACATACTTAATGCCCATTTATTATTCAAATGAGACGGCTGATATTTATGGCTCCTTCTTCTGGATTAAGTAAGTGATTTTATAGGTAAATAATAGCGCCGATTATCACTTAAGCTATTACAAAAACATTATATACATACATTACTTGCAAATTAGCAGACGTTCAGAGGTTTTACTTGCGTAGTTCCTGTTTTACTGGGAATACGGGGATAAAGGCTTTGTTACTTAATGATAATGTACCTTGACATTGGAGAAAGAGTTTTTAAAATATCCTTAGTAGTTTTTATAATCTTGGCATAGGTATTAGGTACCTACCTATATAGGCAACTATGGGACCATGGTACCTTTGGGTAGCAGGTTTAATACTCGATTGATTTTGACCCTCAATCGTCCAAGTAAAATGTATTTTTCTTAAAATATCTTATAATCATTCCTCGATCTCCAGACACTAAGCCGTCATTCGCACGAGAGGTTTTTAACGGAAGTTCAAAAAGCGTCCAGATATAGTATGATTAAATAAAGGTCTATTTCCAACGCTCAAATTTGTAAATGCTTGAAAATACCGTCGTGTTTTATAAACGCTGTCGTGCGAACATATATTTGGAATGCATTTGTTGTATTTGAACGCTTTTTTAACGTCCGTTAAAAAAACTCTCGTGGGAATGAGGGCTAAGCTTCGTGACAACTGTTAACTATACAGTTCCTTAAAGTTCTGTTTTTCGATATTATTAGGTATATCAATAGTATAAAATATCCTTTTACTAAGAGAGCACGTAAAGCTATCTATCCTGAGCTTAAAATATCTCTCGTACCGTGTCGGATTACAGACTATGACAGTGAGGGAATACAGAGTACCTACATCAGATGCTCTTGCCATGTTACATATCGATTCTCTGTCCACAGACGCTAACGCATCGAAAAATAAAAAAAAATGTATGGAATTGACAATTCCGATTCATAACGTGAGCTTCATCGTTTGTGACGGCCTCCGTGGCTTAGTGGTATGCGCGGTGGTTCATGGTTTCTCTGGCTGGGCTGATTGAGGTTTTCTTAATTCGTCCAGGTCTGGCTGGTGGTAGGCTTCGGCCGTGGCTAGTTATCACCCTACCGACAAAGACGTACCGCCAAGCGATTTAGCGTTCCGGTACGATGTTGTGTAGAAACCGAAAGGGATGTGGATTTTCATCCGCCTCCTAACAAGTTAGCCCGTTTCCATCTTAGATTGCATCATCACTTACCATCAGGTGAGATCAATTTCAAAGCCTTATCTGGCACTGAGCAGAAAATAAACTAATATTTCGAAAACAAGCTGCTGAAAAAATAGCAAACATGCCCTAAATTGTAGTACCAGATTGTTTGCCAAGACTACTAATAAGTCCAATCGGATTCGCTTTGTTTGTCAAATTGGAGTCCAATCGGACGTCAGTACACATCATACACATCTCTAAAATAGCATGCTAAAAAAGTGCTGTTAAGTATGCTCCATACGAGCATGCTTATCAGAAGTTTACATTTGCTAATAATAAGCATGCTATTTTTAAGTATGCTCCTGAATAAGCATGCTCAAAGAAAACATTCCAATTACACATGCTAATTTGTATCTATCGCTCTCTGTCTATAGTATTGTGTTAGACAGGTAGACATGGAGGTAAAGAGCAATGCTGATCAACTAGCATTCTAAGGATCTAAGCGCATGAAACCGCGAGTCACAGCTTGTGTAAATAAAGAACGCTTGCCAAAAACAACATATTTTACAATATCACTAAGCATCTACGAGTAACATAAAAGTAAGATAATTTTTAATAAATCTTATTTCTATGAAAGAAGGTAGTCCACATAAAATGCGGTCTTGATAAAAAACGGTAGTTTAGGAGCCGCTGGTAAATAGTATAACATTTTCTATTAACTCAAGAAATTATTCAATATCGCACGCAGCGGGCGTCATAATTTTATGGGTAAATAAAAAACCCCGAGGGGAATGGGGTTCATTTATCACAGCTTGGGTTCCGCACATTAGCCCGTCCCATTTGGCAGCATTGGCTCTCGGGGCATTTGCATGAATTTGGCCTGCACACTGATATATTTTGAACGTTATATTAGATAGGACAAAGAGACACGGTAAGGCACTCAAGCGTTCTTTGTTATTGAAACGATTTCTTTTGTTCAATATAAAACTTTAAAAAATAACATTTCTTAAAAAACCATTTATAAAAGTTTATTATGTTTAGCCCTGTAATACTTATCAAAGTCATTTAAAAATGGTGACTAATCATGTATTTTAATTAAAACCAAACCTTGAGGTAGATTGTAGTTATGCTAAATTACAGCCTGAATAGCTTGAATAAGTAAAAATATATTAATTACGAAATTGCAGTATATTCATATAACTTCAATAATCAATTAATCAAAAGTGAATACTGATTAGGCACTTTCTAGGTAAGCATGTTACAAGTACATCGTAAACAGAATTTTCACTTTGACTTTAATGAAGTGACTAAAACTTTTTATTCTATATCATAATTTATGTTTCAATATCATTTACTAAGAAATGTGGTTTTACATTAAATATTAATCTCAAAGTCCGCTATAAATTATATTCAAATCTCCTGTTCTTGAATTATAGAAACTCAGACTAAAATGCAAACATGTGAGCGATTTCATAATTAATTCCATTTCTAACCAGTTTTTTGATAATATTAATTATTATCTAAAATAGGTATTATGTTTATGGAACGATGATTAATTCATCATTGTTACAATTAGATAAAGTCTTCTCTAATTATAACTATCGTAAGTACCTATATCATTTGACCAATTTATTAAAATTATAAAATTAAAAAGAGTTAATCACAAGACATTAGAGCCGTGAAAGCCCAGTGGATATGAAGTCTTCGATTCCAGAGGGTGTTCGTATCCGGTCCGGGGCATGCACCTCCAATTTTTCAGTTATGTGCATTTTAAGAAATTTCACGTCTCAAACGGTGAGAATTTTCTTAATTCTCTGCGTGTGTGAAGTCTGCCATTCCACATTGTACCAGCGTGGTGGACTATTTGACCTAACCCATCTCATTCTGAGAGGAGACTCGAGCTCAGAAGTGAGCCGAATATGGGTTGATAATGATGAATCACAAAAATAAAAATATTATATATAAATAGATAGCCCATTTATCGAGCAATGCTATAGGCGATATATTATTCGCGTATTCCTACGGGAACGGGAACCACGCGGGTAAAACCGCGCGGTGTCAGTTAGTAGGCTATATTTTCTTAAGGGACAGGGAACTACTTAGGTAAAACCGTAGAACATTGGCCAATATAAAATAAATATAACGAATATACAATATACATATAATGCGAATAAAAATAACTTCAAAGAACATAAAAATAAATATAACTTCAAATATTACCTATACCTTTTTGGAAAAACCAATACGCAAACACCCCTAACGTTGTTTATTATATCGCGTCAAAAGTGTCCCACTTACCTACGAATAGTTTTCGTACGGGAAATGGAAAATTTCATTTGGCAACATCTCGTATCGACACAATTTTCTTGTCTCCACTCAAATTCGATAACGCCCTCACGCATCACGAACCTTAGGTACAAGAGCAAGTGGGAAATATTTAACAACTAATAAAACGACCACTAGGCGACCAAGAATAGTAGCCACAACCACCAGACTAACTAAGGAAACCATAAATAAACATCGCACACTTGACCGCACTGAGAGCCTAGTGGCAGTTTTATGCTGTTACTGTCACGTAACGTAAACGTGATTTTCTAAGGAATTGAAACGACGCCATCTAGTGGCACATAAATTTGCGTTCCATATAAATTTGCGTTTACCTCAACCTCATTTTCATACTGTTACTACCTCAACGTGATAGTAACAGTATGAAAATATTGAAAACTCCCACTAGGCACGCTGGTCGCACATCGACTCGGCACGACGCGACGTCATTGCGACGAGTGCTTATTGTTGGCTATAAGAGCGACTGACTCAGCAGTAGTCGTAGCCACAAATAGAACCGTAGCCCAATTTTTGTAGCTTTTGACCACGACCATCATCTCTACTTGTCGTGGTCGTGGCAGTCCAAAGCGCTAGGTGTCTAAAACGGAGACATACTTGATTTTTTGTATGTATATTATATAAACCTTTGTACGTTTGTGCTAACAAAGTAAAATTACAAGTAGGCTTAGTTTACAGGTACTTTTTAAATGTACAAACTTGAAATACAAACTAAGCCTATTACATACGAAGTTTGTATTTTTTTTATTGAAACATCAAATAAACACTAACCGAGATTTCTCAAATTATCAATTATTTAAATACACGAAATGAGATAATGTTTTATTACCTTTTCATGTTTTATAGTCATATTGTATAAACATATAAAAAAGTTAGTGATTCGAAATACTTGACAGATTTTAAATGTCTGTCCACTTGACATCAAAAACCTACCACTGTCTCTCTGTCTACCTGTTATGCTTTTCCGCCAATATCCAATATGATAAAGGAAATGCGTTTACCTTTGCGTTTTACGTTTATTGTAAAAGATAATGGGGTTACACAAATAAACAGTTATGTCGTTGAAAGGATAGCTATTAGCTATCTTTTACAATATTTTTCCATTATACTTAATTTTCTCTGCTTTTAGCTATATTTTTTTTATCTTGAAAATTTACCAATATAAAAACAATGTTGAAACGAAGTCAATTTCTTGTAATTCGTAACTTAACATTCTAAACTTCGAAAATTATGTATAATTTTGGAATCAAGATAGTCTCCTGAGGATGTTATAATGACTCTATGAATTCAAAGTCTTCTTTTTTTATTCTTGAATACAATCTCACCTGATGGTAAGTGATGATGCAATTTAAGATGAAAGCGGGCTAACTTGTTAGGAGGAGGATGAAAATCCACATTCCTTTCGGTTTCTACACGAACCGAAACGCTAAATCGCTTGGCGATACGTCTTTGTCAGTTGGGTGGTCAAAGCCTTCCACCAGCCAGACCTGGTCCAATTAAGAAAATCTCAATCGGCCCAGCCGGGGATCGAACCCAGGACATCCGTCTTGTAAATCCACCGCGCATACCACTGCGCCACGGAGGCCGTCAAAACATTATTTAAGTTCTGATAGTGATTGTTGTTTTGTGACGTTATATAACGAAACAGTCGTGGCTACGTCCTTATTCTATGACTAGCTGACGCCGCGCGGTTTCACCCGCGTGCTTCCTGTTCCCGTATGAATACGGGGATAATATATAGCTTATAGCCTTCCTCGATAAATAAGCTATCTAACACTGAAAGAATTTTTCCAATTGGACCAGTAGTTCCTAAGATTAGCGCGTTCAATCAATCAAACAAACTCTTCAGCTTTATAATATTAGTATAGATGAGAACTTTCAAAATTCCATCCTGTCCTTTACATGTCAACGCTAGTTGCCCATTTGTTTTTAAAATATGAAATCAAGACAGTACGCCCGATCGGACGTCGAGTAAAACGCTTTCCCGATCCACTGAAAGTTATTTGCATGCTCGAGAATTCTAGAGCGCCCGTCTGCCTGAGTGATGGACGTTAATAACTTTCCCACTGAAATAAAGTAGAAGCTTTGTACAATTTTTTTTTCTGAGAGTATCGTGGCCTAGTTGTGATAGCGTACCCATTGATTGTGACAGTTTAGCATGGTTTTAAATGTTTTATTTTTAAACAAGCTGGCGCCGCGCGGTTTCACCCGCGTGGTTCCCGTTCCCGTAGGAATACCGGGATAATGTGTAGCCTATAGCCTTCCTCCATAAATGGGCTATCTAACACAGAAACAATTTTTCAAATCGGACTAGTAGTTTATGAGATTAGCGCGTTCAATCAAACGAACTCTTCAGCTTTATAATATTAGTATAGATGTTTAATTGTAATAATTGACGGATGATTATGGATAAGGATCCTTAAAACCTGCTGCCTTTCAAATTAACCACGGACCAAACTCTATTGACTTTGTTATTGGCTGTACTTACATTATACTATATACTACAGTTGTATCATAATTTCAGGGATAGCTACTTTCATTGAAATTGAAAGAAAGAAAAATGAAAGAAAGAAAACAATCAGACATTCTCGTTTTATGAAGGCTAATAGTTTGTCAGTCCATGCTCCTTCTATAGTATATACCAGTGACGTGCACAAAGATCTTAACTAGGGTATGTTTTATACGCACAAATAGTACAAAATGAAAAATTTATTCTCTAATACAAGTTCGTAAAATGCACTGCCTACCCTGAAGACTCAATGAGTCTTTAGGGTAGGCAGTGCATTTTTGTATCTATGGTGAGCACGCCAGTGGTATTTACGTACATATATTGTAGAATAGAAAACTAATAAATATAGAACAAATTCAGTGGCACTCATTATGTTAAATATATGTTTTCTCCGCGTAGTTCCCGTTCTCGTGGGAATAAGGTGATAAAACATAGCCTATGACACTCAAATAACGTGGATTTCCAGTGGTGAAAGCATTTTAAAAATGGATACAATACCACGAACTTTACCTCTTTATAATATTAGTATATATATCTAAATAAAAAAATGGGTATGTCATTTCAAAGTTTTTTTACGGATTATCCACATCAGCAAGGCAGCAACATGGAAAGCGGTCCATAAACCAAACAAAGAGGACTTAAAATTGGAGCTCAATTTGAGCCCTTAGATTTTAGGATGATTGATGAACTCACAACGTTCAGCAAAGGGGAGCGAATTCATAATTTATCGAGGACAAATTGCTATAACAAGCTCTTGCAACAATTGAAGTTTTTAACGGACAACCCTGGCCCATTAATCATAAACTCAAGCCTTTGCCTTCAACCGCTTGCAATATAATTTTATACTTACACAGTCTGCTATCAATCACACGAAAATGCCGGGTATGAAAATCAATCATGTGGCAGGAACTCACTGTCTTGGAGTGCATGTCCCGGAAACAAGCCTTTTTAAAAAAAATATCAATAAAACTTACAGCAAACGGAGGTATCTCAATTTGTTGCATCATTATCAACCCATAATCGGGTCACTGCTGAGCTCGAGACTCCTCTCAGAATGAGAGGGGTTAGACCGATAGTCAACCACGCTGGCCCAATGCGGATTGGCAGACTTCACACACGCAGAGAATTAAAAATTCTCTGCTATGCAGCTTTCCTCCTTCACCGTTGGAGACACGTGATATTTAATTTATTAAAAACTGAAAAGTTGGAGGTGCATACCCCGGACCGGATTCGAACCCGTACCCTCCGGAATCGGAGGCAGAGGTCATAGCCACGGCTATATATATACGGCTCAATTTATCTCTGCTAAAGCTCCTGTGTTTTATACTAGCAGACGCACGACACACGTATAGTTTCATAAATACCCGTTTAAAAAAAAAAATAAAAATAAAATAAAATATGTTTATTTCAGGCCTTGACCCATAGTTGTTAGTGTACAAAAAAAAAGACAATAGCTTAAATTATATGTTAGTAAAGTAAATACAGACCAAAAAAATAAAAATAAAAAAGAGAAATAATAACACTACATATTTAGGTATAATATCTAAAATACGGTTTAAATACGGTGTTAAGACATAGCCTATATTACTCACTAGCAGAAGCCCGCTACTTCGTCTCCTTTGAAAATCCATGTTCACTTTCGACCCCTTAGTTTTCGATCACTTTATATATAAAAAAAATACAAAATCACAACCCCCCCGGCTAAAGGCCGGTGTACAATAAAGTGCGCGTTTTTTTTTGGAAAATTCCCAGTCGTAGCCCCAATTGTATAAATCGAAGCTTCCGTGGAAAATGGAATGGAAAATTTTCACTATTTTTAAATGTTAGCTTTTTGTATTCTCCGTTGAAAATAATAAATACTCGTGAAAGAATTATTTCGATACGTTAATTAGTTCCAGAGATATATAATTTTAAAGTGAGCGCGGGGCGACCAGCCTGCGTTTAATGCCGTGACGTCATCGCCCGATATTTTCCTAGCCATTATAAGCAATTTCGCACTTCTGCCTTACCTACTGACAAACTAATAGTTATTTTCAAATAAAACAAAAACTTGTGTATTTGTTTATAAAAGCTATATGTAACAAAGTTTCAAGTGATTTTGCATACATACCATTCTTCATTACCACAAAACCCTACAGATCTGCACCCAACTTGATTGAGTAAAGCCAATAAGAGTTGCCACAGCATTTTACTTGCAACATACAATTACATGACATTCTTCATATCAAAAGAAAATAGGCAAAAGTGCACGTAGGCTGCATTTTTGCTTACTGTCAGGCTTGAATGTAGCTAAGCGCTAGTATACAAAATATATCCATAATGTCCTTGGCAATTGCAAAGTTTTTATAATACAAAATAGTATAAATCGAAGCTTCCGTGAAACAAGCCATTCACCAACAATCCAACTCGGACAATTCCCACAAAGCCCTACAGATCTGCGCCCAACTTGATAGAGTAAAGCTAATAAGAGTTGCCACAGCATGTTACTTGCAACATACAATAGGCAGAAGTGCACATATGCTGCATTTTTGCTTACTATCAGGCTTGAATGTACCTAAGCGCTAGTATACAAAATATATCCAAAATGTCCTTGACAATTGCAAAGTTTTTATAAGACAAAATTGTATAAATCGAAGCTTCCGTGAAACAAGCCATTCACTAACAATTCAACTCGGACAATTCCCACAAAGCCCTACAGATCTGCGCCCAACTTGATAGAGTAAAGCCAATAAGAGTTGCCACGGCATGTTACTTGCAACATACAATAGGCAGAAGTGCACATAGGCTGCATTTTTGCTTACTGTCAGGCTTGAATGTAGCTAAGCGCTAGTATACAAAATATATCCAAAATGTCCTTGGCAATTGCAAAGTTTTTATAAGACAAAATTGTATAAATCGAAGCTTCCGTGAAACAAGCCATTCACCAACAATCCAACTCGGACAATTCCCACAAAGCCCTACAGATCTGCGCCCAACTTGATAGAGTAAAGCCAATAAGAGTTGCCACGGCATGTTACTTGCAACATACAATAGGCAGAAGTGCACATAGGCTGCATTTTTGCTTACTGTCAGGCTTGAATGTAGCTAAGCGCTAGTATACAAAATATATCCAAAATGTCCTTGGCAATTGCAAAGTTTTTATAAGACAAAATTGTATAAATCGAAGCTTCCGTGAAACAAGCCATTCACCAACAATCCAACTCGGACAATTCCCACAAAGCCCTACAGATCTGCGCCCAACTTGATAGAGTAAAGCCAATAAAACTTGCCACAGCATTCGACTTGGAACAGACATGTGTGTCGTTAGGAGGAACTTTTATTTTCATTTTTATTTGGTAACGTAACACAAAGTTTCAGTTTCATTTTTATTTGGTAACCCAATAGGGTATTCTTTTTCTTCTTTACGGCTTCGTGTGAAGTTTTTCGTTCAGCTTTTTTTTGTTGGACGTTAGTTTTGTTGAAATTGGATTATGGAGAACCGTTTGATGGAGTTATAAAGCGGAGGTTTTCCCAGTTTTTATTTTTAGAATAGAATCTGGTTTGGTAGGCTACTGTTGTGGCTAGCTACAATTAGGTCTCCTTGACAAGTTTATGCTGGTGGTAGAAGATGGTGAAGGCACGAGCGTAATTTTTTTGATAAAAGCTTTTTTTATTCAAATTTTATTTATTTCAAGTAGGCTCATTATATAACCACTTTTGAAACGGCAGGTTATGTCATAGTTTGGTGATAAGTAAAGTCAAAACTTTAAATTCAAGTTAGGAGGGTTCTAACCTTGGTCTGAAAGGAGCCCACAAGAAATTCAGCGAGGTTTTTTCGCTTGTTATTATAATCACAAAATCCAATCAAAAAAAGTTTCGTTTTATATTGAAATTTTACAAAGGGTCAGTTTCACCACCAGTCGGCTACCTTATTCATAAGTCAAGTCCATATCTATACTAATATTATAAAGCCGAAGAGTTTGTTTGTTTGATTAAACGCGCTAATCTCAGGAACTACTGGTCCGATTTGAAAAATTCTTCCAGTGTTAGACATCCCATATAGCGAACCACGCGGGTGAAACCATGCGGCGTCAGCTAGTCATTTATATAAAGTAAGAAAGTGACAAAACTTAAGATTAGATTACCCGATACTTATCGTATCGTACCATCATTATTGTACTTATTTCCTATAACATGAATTTTATTTTAGAAATAAAATACAGTTCAGCCCAAATCAAAATACGAGATAAAACAGTTTACCTTAATCGCTGAAAATACAACATAGTTGTGTAAAACTTGAGATATTCATTAGCCGACCTCTCTAATTAATTAAACAGATTAAAATTTATATAACAAACCCTCAAAGTTTGTACACCAACGCGCGGTTAAATTGATAGTAACCCTTTAACCTGTATATGACGGTAAAAAGGCTTTATGTTTGTCTACAATTGGATTGAATAAAATAAGTAAACAAATAAACTCTGTTTATATCAGGCCCTGTTGAACCATAGTCTATACTAATATTTAAAAGAGGAAAAGTTTGTTTGTATGTTTGTTTGTTTGTTTGATTGTAATGAATAGGCTCAAAAACTACAGGACCGATTTTACCGGATTTTAAAAATTCTTTCACCATTCAAAAGCTGCATTATCCACAAGTAACATAGGCTAAATTATATTTTGGAAAAAAATAGGGTTCCGTAAGATATTTGGGTTTTTCGAACAGAAGGTGTAAAAAATCAACCAGAAAAGTTACTTATTTTGCGTACGCTGCCTAAACTATAAAAGATAGAACCATTTAATGTTCTAATTAATTGTAGATCTTATAAATATCTACAAAAAAGTCTGCGACACACTATGCCAATCTATGATAATGAGGCACAACAACCATTTTTTTATATTAAAATCTTGATTTTTTTGGACTACATTTAAACGCATTTATTTTTCTCATGCTATTAATCCTTAACGAAATAAATTATTTAATCACTAAGTACAGTTTATGTAGATAATATTTGGTCTGTATGAATGGCTTAAATTGGACGTTTGGTTTTGAAGTTATGGCGAAATTAAAATATTACGATTTCTGCTGCACGGCCCGTTGCGATGTGGGCGTCACCAAGGCGGGGGTGCGTAAGGTATATTTATGAAACGTTTCGTGGTAGGGTAGGGACAGCGTAGGGGTAGTGTAGGGTAGGGTAGGTGTAGGGTCGGACACAAATATGTGTTTGTATCCAATGCCTCAATATGGGGCAGTCAAACTTTTCACTAATCACCCTCTTGAATAAAGTTCGATGTTAACTGTTGACCACAAGTAACATCGAGATGTGGAAATTTCCTCTTATTGAGCGCCTTATTTTTAATGACCTAGTAACACATATGACAGTATTTAACATCATTGCGTATATATCAATACTCTTACTATTAAATACCTATCAATTTGAAATTAATACAAGTCTTCAAATAATTATGTCTTGCTCTACAAACATTGAAGACGCTTCAAGATATCTGGAGCACATCTTCGTTCGAATTGCGTTCACTAATTATTTCAGAACTTGCGTCCCATTATAATTGATACCCTATTGATACACTTTTGATTGTGATATCTCTCTTTTATACTGGAAAAATATATCGAGGACGTCTTGGCAGAGGGATGTTTTTTGATGGAAAATCATTTATCTTTGACGATTAGATAGAAATCGGAAAATTCTTTAATTGTTTTACGAGACTCAATTTGAACCATCCAATCATATACGCTTAGTTTACCAACTTGCAACTGTTAAGTTTCTTGCCGGTATCTTCTCAGCAGAACCTGCCTTCCGAACCGGTGGTAGAATCTTTACAAATAGTCAACTGACGTGTCAAAAGTGCTTGTAAACTGAGCCTACTTGAAATAAATGAATTTTGAATTTTGAATTTTTTTTTTAACTTTAGGCTTATAAGGTAGGGCTACTATTGTAATAGGATCAGTGGCGTGCACAAGTAATTAATTAAGGTAAGCACTAAACCGTGAGAGCCGTTTGAGAGCGTGGTGGGCCTAACACTCTCTGAGAGGAGACTCGTGATCAACAGTGAACCGATTATGGGTTGTTAAGCGTAGGCAAAACGCTGCTTAAAGAGAAGAGAGAGTATATGTAGCTTAGAGAGTATATTCTGCTCTAGTGGGGTTAGGCCTTTATGGTCAGGCAAGTTATAAAAACATTAAATTGGTATGCAAAAGCACTATCAGTTAAAGTAATATTAATAATATATGGGGCGATCAAAACTATTATTTACGCACATTATTCAGATAAAGTGTTGAGGGAACACAAAACTATGCAAACGGAAGAAATTACCGCCGCAAATGGCCAATTTACTGCTATTTTGGCAAATATAATTGGAGTGCGGAGGCGCGAGGTCTTTTTCACAATTTCAGATGATTAATTTGCGAATTAACCCATCATTTTGTATATTTTTGGCAGTGCTTCGATGCTGTACATCATGTACAAGAGTTATGTATCTTCCAGTAACCTACATACTTCATAATTTGATTTAACCGCAGCGTATTTTATACGTCCATTAAATAGCGAATTTGATGATTAACCCCAACATGCTCGTGCAATGTGGGTTGACGTGGCTTAGAGTGATCATGTTTGATTGTGTAACGATTACTATAAGTCGATTTAAATCATAATGATCAGAACCAATGGCTAAAGATAAGGGTGGTTTTGAAGGCAGCAGATATCGAGGGATCAGTTTAAAACGTTATTTGATCTTGATATTTTCTCCGGCATAATGAGGTATCATAATATCCCTCTTATGGCGAGCGTCCACAGATCCGCGTCGTAAGCATTGGACGCATCGCATCGAACGGATTTTTTCGACCATAAAATTAGAAATCCGTTTAATGCGATATGTACGATACTTAGGATGCGGATCAGTGGACGCCTACAACTATAGTCTGGCAAGTGCGTTGATGACACTCCCATGATATGCGGACGACGGGGGGAAAGACTGCACGGGTGTGAAATTGTGCGTGCGGGGAAGTGAAATTCATCAGTCGTGGGTTTGTCTTTCATCGCTACACGCCCCCCGGCCCGCGCGGATAATCGGGAGTGTTACGAACGAAGTTGCCAAGCTATAGTGGCCAGTAGAATATAGGTAAGTACAGTAGTACTTACCTATGGTAAGAGCATACGCCGACACATTTTCAGCTTTTATAAAATGAGGAAAGTCTGACTATTGCAGATCCATAGTCCATTACGGCATATTCAGTGGCATGCACTCCACAATTGCAAAAATGCCCTACCCTGAGGACTTATTAGGGTTCTAGAATGGAGAGGAACATTTTCCATTTTGTACAATTTGTACGTATAGTACCTACCTTAGTCAAATACGTTGTGCACGTCACTGGGCATATTATAATGAGAAATTCAAGCTTGACGTTCCGCCTCACTCTACTACATAACTATAACATATAGATTAGTTATACAGTAGGCCTCTAGCCATTATTATTTCTGGTTAAAACTTCATATCATCCATGCTATTCTCAACGCTGTTTGCCGTCGAGGTCAACGTCGAGACAACAGCTAATGAATTTAAGACTGACTCAGAAGCGATATCGATTTGAAGAATGGTCGGCGCAGGACGGGGTGTCAGTGATAGAAGTTCATCCTGAAAGGTCTCATCTACAAAATAATTATTTTATTTCCATTTCTGCATTTCATTACTGCACAGACTTTGCTTTCCCAAGGTGCTGGAATGGCGACCACGCACTACAAAGCGCAGTGTTGGTAGACCCCCCACCAGGTGGACTGACAACATCAAGCGAGTCGCAGGGATTCGCTGGATGCAGGCGGCTCTGTATCGTGGTGTTTGGAAGTCCCTACCAAAGGACGCCCATCATAGGACGCCCATCGATGATGACATACTTTGCCCGGACAATATTGTCACGGTTTATAACTTTTGTTTATTTTATATTGTAGAAAAAAAAACAAATGTATTTTTAATATTTTGTAAATTTTTATTTTGTATTGTTGAAAACTTGAATTTTAGCTTCCCGTGATAAAACAAAAAAAAACTGCTGTTAACTTTCCAAGGTTCAATGTAACTTTTTAAAGGACTAACAATATCTACACTAATATCATATAGAGGAAGATTTGTATTCTTGTAAGTAACGAAAAACCTCAAAATCGACTAGACCGATTTAAAAATTCTTTTACCAATAGACATTATCAGAAAATAAGATAGGCTATATTTATCCCTATATTCCCACTGGAATGTGAACTACGCAGGTGAAACCGCAACGTAGTTTATAAATATTATAAAATATTGTTAAGCTCATCGTTGCATCAACGATGAAAGTGACTCCGTCAATTTAGAGAATAGCGCTACATCTCATTACTGCGTAGTATGAAAGTCAAGACCACTTCATATTGTATGATATTCATTAAAAAAACAAATAATGATGTATTTTCAGAAACATCTGTACTAATGCGAGAATGTGAGACACGTATGTAGTCCTGTGCATTTTATTTTTTCACGTCTTTCACTTAAAAAGTTTGCCGTTATAGCATACCTAATAAGGGGTAAAATTGTTTATTACTTAGCTCTGGGAAAAAAGGCAGGTGATTTAGGATCAACAACATTCAGGATGAGCAGAAACTTAAGTCCTTTTTATCAGGGAAAAATATATTATGTTTTGTGAAAAACAGAACGCCGACTTGCAGACATTTAATTATGGTTTTGCCTTATAAATTATTTCTAGAGGGAAAAATGACAAAAAGGTTATATTTTATTTTTCACCAAGAAATTAAAAAAGAAAAATTTGAGGTGGACCACCTTCTTAAAACCTATTTTCAGACCTACCTTTAATAAGCTTCATCAAAAACAGTCAAGCCGTTTTGGCTTGTCTGAACACTACCAGTATCTATCACTGTGACGCGATAATTTTAAATCCCTTTACAAGGAAAGATATATTGTCAATAAATTTTGTTAAAACATTACACATTTTAGTATCAACGTAGTCGGTAGAAAATAGTACAACATTTGATCACGGAAAATAAAACCAACACAGCGAATGCGCTCATTAATTGGATTCGCTTCGACTTCATTAATTAAAAACACTACGGACCAGTTGTCTTCGATTCCTCTTTTATAACAATGTCATTTATGTTCATTTTTTACCCAACTACGTCAAAACCAAAAGGAAGGGTAATGATTTTGATGATGAATGTATACACCTACATGAATACATACATAGACCTCGGCTCTACAAATATACAACAATGGCCATACATACAAAAATGGCCACGATTTTTGTATCTATGCATTTATCTATTTCTATCTGAATAATTTACAAAGTGCTCTTCAGATAGCAAGGGTAACAGTCGCCTGTATGACGATCATAATACATACTTTTTTTTATTTTGTATAAGCAGGCGCTTAGCTGCATGATGGTAAGCGATGATGCAGCCTATGGTGGAACGCGAAGATGCCTATTCACTCTTGACTTGAAGACACCCATGTTGTCAGAAAACGTACTAATAACGTAAATCGCGGCAAACTTTTAAGAGTGAAACGAACTGTCACCAGCATCATTTTACATGAAACGGATTGTAGTTTCGTCCTTTTTAGACTCCTTTTTCACGTAGTCGGGTTATAGTTCTAAAACTTTATTTTGTACCTGCATTTCTCTATTTATATTTGAAATATTTCTAATTTCGTCCATTTTAGACTCATTATTACTTAATCGGGTTATAGTTTTCAAACTATATTTTTTATTTACAGATTACGTCGTGTAATTTTGTAGTTGGGGACAGAGGGCCTAATGGCAGTTTCATATTGTTACTATAGCGTTAAGGTAAACGCGAATTTCTAAGAAATTGGAACAGCGCCATCTAGTGGCACTACTGCACAACTGTATCAATTCCATATAAATTCACGTTTACATTAACGCGATAGTAACAGTATAAAAATATTGAAAACTCCCACTAGACACACTATAATCAAATCATGGGCTGGAAAGCTATTTTTGTAAAAATATCTCACGTATCTGTCGACATATTTTCGTGCATCAAAAGTTTATAGGAATAATAAGAAATCCCGCCATCTAAAAGTTATGTTATCCATCCAATATTATGGACACTTATTATCTCTTATACGATTCATTTACGTCCGTCTGTAAACGACGTACCTATTTATTTCAATGTAATACCGCTTTGTCATTCTTCGGCTTTTACGGCATCTTTTCAATCTTTGGTATGTTCAAGAAATAATATTATTTTATTACATTCATTTTGTTGTTTTGTTTTCTGATAGAATTAAGTCTACATAATAAATATGAATGTGATGTTGTTTATTATGCATTTACGCTAAAACCGCTGAACCATTTTTATAAATTCTTTCGCCAATGAAAAGTTACAGGCATTGTAAAGCTTCCATCTACAGACACTGCGAAGCGTCTTCTAGTAATGAAATAAAATTAAAAACTGTAGAACAGCTACATCGTAAGAACAAATACATAATATTAGATACTCGTACTGAAGTATTACTCAATTTTTTTTACTTAATTCCTTAATTTAAATTAATTTAATTTTACTTACTTTTTTTTTATTGAGAAAGAATACAATAAGGAACTTAAGCTAACTTATCCTAATAACTATACAAATCATGCCCACGTGGAATGGTGGCAAGAATACTGTCTGCATTTCCGCGCTGGACAGCCAGGCTGATCCTTTGCGCAAAAAATGAGCCAGCCATTCTGTCACCAGTCGAGGCAACAAGCCGCGGTGAAACGATACGCTAAAATTTTTTGGCACTGCGACTCCATGGCCCAAGGGTCTCCACGGCAAAAGGTATTCTGTCTCCCTGATATGACACGGTGCTAATGTGTCGACGCATGTAGCATCCCACATTAGGGCCCGCCCCATTTCCCAGGGAACCAGCGTCAATCCATCAGGTCTCTTGCCATCATCCCGACTGATTCCTAACTTACTTAATTCAAAGTAATTGGAGATAAAAATCGGTAAATAAGTACTGTTTAAAGAATTTACAAAATCGGGTCAGTCAAAGATTACTCCTACAACGTTACAAAATCACAAACTTTACCTGCTTATAATAGTATAGATAAGTTTAAATTACTATTAAAAGCACGGGCTAATAGGAATATTTCAGTTAAATTCTATTCGCTAACAAGCTATAGGTATTCGCCACTTTGTGAGCTCGGCTATCGGTGCAAAATAGCCACTTCTTAGCCATCGTGGCGTTTGTTTTCGGTACTTAGCTCCCGCAAGTTCGGCCAACTTTTGCGCTTTGAATACAGCTCTCCTCTATGAAGCTAATGGGGTATTGTGACAAAGTTTATTTTAGGGTTAGTGTTACTACACAGGCGTTTCCAGTCTACTTCCTAGAGTGCTTACGGGATTCGCTTTAAAGGTCATTGTCCTCTTTTCATTGAAAAATCGTAGACTTACTGATATATAGACACTCGTACATATTTAAAGTGGAATCTATACCAATATTATAAAGCTGAAGAGTTTCTTTGTTTGTTTGTTTGATTGAACGCGCTAATCTCTGGAACTACTGGTCTGATTTGAGAAATTCTTACAGGGTTCGATAGCCCATTTATCGAGGAAGGCTATAGGCTATATATTATGCCCGTATTCCTACGGGAACGGGATACACGTGGGTGAAACTGCACGGCGTCAGCTAGTACTGTTATAAACTTGTTATTAAAGTTATTTGTAACTCTATTATTGTGTATGTAAATAGTTAATAATACTAATTATACACAACACTGTTAAAAATTAATAAAAAAACATTAACTCTCCCGTCCCGCTGCGGGACATTTGAGTGCCCAAGCAACTCAGGTCAGATTTAGGGCTCTAGAGTGAGGAACCTCCTCTCATTACGCGCCGTCTAAAGAATCACTGCTTTCTGATCCAACAGTTAAGCGAAATCTTCTTAAGATGTTGGTCGAAGCTTTTCGCTATATGACCATTGACTGACAACAATCGGAACAATAAAAGTTAATTCAATATTTCACAATAATATTAATATTGTTATTGTGAAAGCCCGAACTCGGCACACTCGTAGATTTGACGACTTTTAGCTAAAAAACCAGGCCATACAAAACTAGTCGTAAGATTATTTTTTTTTATAGCCGTGAATGTGAAGTCATCAAAAACATCACAATAACACTGGGTGACACTTCACCTGATGCCTAAGTTGGGTTTACGAGGTTACTTGCTTGGTAAACTTCGTGTGGTGTAATGTAATTTCTGTAATTTTTAGGAGACCCCATCAGTAGCGGATTTTTTGGTCATAGATAATAAACTGATAGTGCCAAATCAGTACAAAACCTTCGGATTCGCTATATTTACTTATATTATAGGTATTTTGAATCGCTTTTTTATATAGAAATACATTGGAAATCCTTCTGAGAAATTTTTACTTTATATTTACCGTATCAAATGAAAATCGTCACACTCGTTAATTTGACGACTTTTAGCTAAAAAACCAGACCTTTTGTAAGTAGTCATAAGTTTAGAAAAATAAATAAATCTACCATCTCTAACATTACCATAAACATAAAGTGTGTGCAAATTTAGAGCATAATAAAACTCCACACAGAGCGTATGTCTTTATTTTATAGCCGTGAAGCCAACAAAGACATCACAATAACAACTATTGGGCATCATAAATCTATCACACTACGTGGGTGAGACGTCACGTGATGTCTAAGTTGGGTTTACGAGGTTTCTTGCTTGGTAAAACTTTGTGTGTGGTGTAACTTGTAAAACTCCCCTTTTTACAAAGCCATAACATTCGACGTTATGGGACCCCATTTAAATTTGTGCCGCCCTTACTGATGCCCTAGTTCACAATCATATTCATTAGAGCCTCAATAACTCAAAGGTAAAGGAGCTTTAGAAAAAATAAGAAAAAATCGTTTTAAATTTTCTTCATTTATGTAAAAAAAATTTAATTTCTTAAAATGCACACAACTGAAAAGTTGGAGGTGCATGCTCTGGACCGAATTCGAACCCACACCTTCCAGCAGAGGTCATATTCACTGGGCTATCGCGGCCTTAAAATTAAATATCACGTGTCTCAACGGTGAAGGAAAAAGCATCGTGAGGAAACCTGCATACCAGAGAATTATAACAATTCTCTGCGTGTGTGAAGTCTGCCAATCCGCATTGGGCCAGCGTGGTGGACTATTGGCCTAACCCTCTCATTCTGAGAGGAGACTCGAGCTCAGCAGTGAGCCGAATATGGGTTGATAATGATGATGTTAGAAAATATTTTAAGGCCAAATTAGCTGCCTCTTATAATCTTCCACTCTCTACCCCATTTAGCCTACTAGTAAATCTGCCACTGAACCCCAGGATTCTAAACGTGTAATAAAAAGTTCGGCTTACCGAAGGACGCGTAATACCAACTTCAATTCCTCAGAATGTATGATTTTTTTATATTTTTGAGATTTTCTTGGCTCATTGCCACTTTAACTCAGTACCTATAAAACTATAAAATAAAAAAATACATTCAAATTAAAAATATGAATTTAAAAAGAAAAGTTCATAACTTAGGCCAGCCACTTAATGCCTTCAACGAGGCGTATCGAGGGACCTTATGCCAGCTCACGTCTTACGTATGTTTGTATGACTCTCAAAATATCTTAGTTACGACCACCCATTCAACCATTGTGGAATTGATGTTAAGAACGTAGACTAATAAAAATATAGACGAAGGATTATGAATGAACGAGGTCTTAAGACTCATTTTAATTTACAGTTTTTATTTTAAACCATGCCGACATCATTAACGTCATAATCTTTAAATATCAACTGTTTCAATAGTTTTCGTAGAGATTTGTAATTTATTGTAGTCTTTTAACCTAAAACATTTTTATACTGTCACATTTATTTCAATAACGGTGAGTTGTAAGTATACAAAATAAGAATTTTTAATGCTAACACAATTAAATAAAAAACAAAAAAGCGCAACTCTTGGCAGGGCTTTTTGATAAAGAGGTCTTCTACTTCTACTACTAATACTTTTACATCATAAAAAACAGACAAACATGGTAGGTTGACCAATACGCTCCTCACGTTGGGCAACTTGTGGCGAATACTGTGGTTGTTTGGAAACACCCATACTACAATATGATAACCAATATATTGGCCTTACTTACCGACCAACGTGAAGAGCGAGCAAAATCACGTTCATAGGTACATACTGTCTATACTATTTTGTTAGTCTGTGTAGGAGGGTAAGCCGTTCTTCTTATGTATATTGCTAGCATCCGGTTTTCACAGAGATTGTAAAGGACCGCACTCGCTTGCCAACTACATTCTGTTATGGTTAACTCGCCTATTATTATGAATGGAGATAAACGCGAGATGATAAAAAGTTTTAGTTCACATTGCATGGGCATTTCATATTATACAAAATTCCAATGCCTACGGTTTCCATTTTGTATCTACAATTTTGTAAGTAGGCAAAGTGACCAGCCCTCTAGCCAAGTGGCACGTCGATTCTCTTTCTACGATCGCTAACGCTTCGAAAACTAGAATGGGAATGACATTTACTATCGACATGTCACGTGATCAAGATCTGTCATTCCCATACATTTTTCTAGTTTTCGATGCGTTAGCGATCGTAGAAAGAGAATCGACGTGCACTTGGTTAGGAAGGGAGGTCTCCATCGTTATCATCATCATAGCCTGTATCCGTCCACTGCTGGACATAGGCCTTTCCGAGAGCGCGCCACCATACACGATCCTCTGCCTTCCTCATTCAGCCATTTCCCACTACCTTCTTGATGTCGTCAGACCATCTAGCCGGAGGGCGTCTTACACTGCGCTTGCTGGTACGTGGTCTTCACTCCGGAACACGTCTGTCCATCTATACTAATATTATAAAGCTGAAGAGTTTGTTTGTTTGATAGATTGAACGCGCTAATCTCAGGAACTACTAGTCCGATTTGAAAAATTCTTTCGTTGTTAGATAGCCTATTTATCGAGGAAGGCTATAGGCTTTATATTATCCCTGTATTTCCACGGGAACGAGAACCACGCGGATGAAAACGCGCGGAGTCAGCTAGTGTTTATGTATTGTTTGGCTAGTAGGAGACTTCGACTGTGGCTAGTCACCACCCTACCGGCAAAGACGCACCGCCAAGCGATTTAGCGTTACGGTACGATATTGTGTAGAAACCGAAAGGGGTGCGGATTTTCAACCTACTCCGGACAAGACCTGTTGGCCCGCTTCCAGCTTAGATTGCATCATCACTTACCATCAGGTGAGATAGTAGTCAAGGGCTAAATTGTAAAGAACAAACAAAAACAGAGGGAATATAGAGCTTGAGCAAACCATGCAAGTCCGTTTGTCTAATTAACAATCACTATCAGATGATAATTATAATACCGGGAACCTACGGCTTAATTAGGGAATTACAACTTATTTATAGCTTGCCAACTTTGTTCGCAACACACCCAATAGTCCGCGCGGGCCGGGGGACGTGTAGCGATGAATGAAAAACCCATGACTGATGTACCTCACTTCCCCGCACGCACGATTGCACACTTGCGCAGTCTTTCCCCCGTCGCCCGCATATCATGGGAGTGTTATCAACAAACTTGCCAGACTATAGTCCAGTATATTTCGAAATTAAATGACAGACAGACAGACACAGTGATCCTATACGGACATAAGGATAGGTACTGAACCTCTGTAACTTTTAGATTTGAATATATTTTGTGTTCTTTCCTTCTATAAGGGTTCCATTTTAGTAGTCGGACTTTCGGAACCCTAAAAAGCAATAGCGACAGCGTTGACTTTAACACGTTTCGGTTTTCAGTTCAGTTTTATTTTAAAACGTAAAAAAACATTTTCAAGCGGAAAACAAAACAAAAAAAATAGTTCAATTCAGTTCAATCCACTGATTTGCAGTCATGTAGGTACCAATACACCAATGTTGGTAATAAATACTGTATAGACAATGGAACGCAATATATTTTATAGACAATTGAATTCTATCGTTCTACATACTCGAATGTTACTATATGCAATCATGGATATCTGCATTTGCAAATAAATAATACAATTCGATATTGCGGAGTATGTCTGAGGATTTGCGTGCTTAGAATATATTATTTTGTATTCTTTGTTCTTGGATTTTTGAGAATTGAGTCTTAGATTAGAGTTTAAAAGATGCTTTTTAACTCCCAAAGATGGGTATTATAAATTTGACATGTCTGTCTGTCTGTCAGTCTGTCCATGGCATCATAACTCCCGAACGGATGAAGCGATTTCAATTTAGTTTTTTTTGTATGAAAGGTGACTAATGTGCGAGTATTCTTAGACATGTTTGATGAAAATTGGTCGATCTGCTTAAAAGTTGTGTAAAAAATAACTGAGTGTCTGCAAGTATACCCTAGTGAAAAGCCTTCTACCTTATATGGAGCTGAGACCCACAACGTTGCTCAAAGGCGGGTTGGTGGTGTAATGATGTAAAATTCATTAACGACCACTCATCAGATTTTAATAATAATGAACGGCTTAATATTCTCTTGACGTTCAGGGGTGTAACATAACTCCAGAATGAGAATTGTAAAAATTTCTTAGAAAAGAAAACTTACTATCTCATTGCCTTACCCAGGATTCGAACCCAGGACATCAAGATCTGAAACCACTGAACCAACGAAGCAAGGGTCTAAAACACCCTTGCCAAATCTGTGTTTCCTAATTCTTATAATTTGGGTAACTTTAAAACAACAGGGAATAACTCAGACCAATTATTGTATAGGACCTGCCTCACTAGACGTTACTTTTCTGTCAAAGTATATGATCAACGATCTAATGCGATTATAAAAACTGCCTCTATAGAATCGATGTTAAATAGTTGTAATCGTGTTCGTCAGTTAAAGAGCTCCGTAAAAATACTTTTTTGTGTAATCGAATTATGTAAAAAACGGGCAAAAACTTCTAGTTTAGTATAAGATATATATCAAATCTAAGCTCGTTTTCTTCAGAAAATGACAGACAATTTTGTTTGTGACTATGAGTGCAATACAGGTCCTTCTATAATTGGTCTGTCTGAGGGGAATAAGCATCTAAGGCAAGGCAAGCGTGTCCCATTTTCACACTAAGTGTGTAAGTATGTTTTACTTTTCATCCTCGAAAAATCCACGGTTCCCGCAGTATTTGTGAAAGTGGCCGAAAATTTTGCCTTGATACCTTATATAGCTTGTAAGTAATGTAAGGTTGTTGGTTAACCAAATAAAAAAAAAAAGAAAAAAAAACTGAATTCCAGGCGGACGAAGTCGTGGGTTGACCATAAAACACTATCAGATCTAGAATAAAAAATACTTAAAAAGAAACACATCACATGTACTTACAACAGCCATCAAGTCAGCTAATAGAATGTGCCGGTAACTTTATTAAAAGGGGTCTGTAGTACCCGTCCCGGCAAATTAACTGCTGATCAGATTTCCCGTCGCAGCGAACTGTTGGAGACCATCGCAATGCCAATTGAGGGGTGTTTTACCCGCCCAGTAGATTACCATTTGCATACAGAATGCCCCTTTGCTGCGAAAATATTTGGAAGGTAAAGGTGTATCGAAAGGTATACTTCTTTTTTATTCACAGACAAGCTTTGTTTTTCTAAATAATATTTGCTTATCTTTTAAATATGACTAATACTAGCGGACGCCCGCGACTTCGTCCGCGTGGGATTTAGTTTTTCACAAATCCCTGGGGAACCATGGATTTTCCGGGATAAGAAGTAATCTATGTGTTAATCCAGAGTAAAATCTATTTCAATTATCAGATAAATCGTTTCAGTAGTAGCGGCGTTATAGAGTAACAACCATTCAAACATCCAAACATACATCCGAACATCCATACAAACTTTCTCGTTTATAATATTAGTAGGATAGGATAGTAGGAAGTAGGATAGTAGGATAGGATTTTCATTCCCTCTTACTATTCGGGAAAGACTGTATTAGGAGTGGGTACGACAATAGACCAACGGGGCGGGGATCTAACTACTGTTCCTCGGTGATGAGTCCTACCGCTCTTACCGTTGAGCTATTGAGGTTCTAGTTAGCCTATGACTGCTGGTTTTTAAAAAAAATAGCTAAACACTTTGTACGGGTACCAGAATTCAATGACATAGATAGAAACCGCTGTGCGTTCGTAAAACAGTGACTGTGGTTAAAGCTCAAACAGCTTCTGTAAACTCTCCGAATTAATTTTTGTAAAATACCTACTACCCAGTAACCATCTACTAACAAGACTACAAAGTAAGTTTTGCCAGGAAAGGTGATTCTTCACCAAAGGCTTTATTGTTTCATCGTGACTTTTCGATCTCTGGTACAGATACCTACTCGGTTTCTATTGATAAACATTTTTCTTCCATTTTACTTTAGTCTCTTCAATTGCTTCCAGATATTTTCTCTTCATTTAACTGCTTTTAGAATGTTATTTCTTACTTTTCTCATCATTATTTCCCGGAGCTTTTGTCTATAAGTGTAATTGCCACTCCTTTTCACTTGACAGCACACGCATAACATCTTTACAAACATGTTTTAGAAGATTTAGAAGAACTTAACGCATCGCAAAAGACACGTGTAAGTAAAAAGAAAGTTTTAAAACTTCGCCTGTTGTATCCCGCATCAATATTTTAGCATAAAACTTCCGCAGATGTTGAACTCGACCATAAAACGAGACTGTCCCCAAAGTAGTATTCTACCCCTGAAGTGGTAAAGTAGTGTTGTGCCCAGGGGCGATGTTCAGGGTCCGCTAAGCGGTTTTTGATGTCGCCCTGTCCACAGAGGCGTCGTAAACGTGTCACCGAATAGGCCCCCGTCGCTGGAATGTTTTGTCGCGACACGGAATAGTATGGTGTGAACGAAATTAAGGTCGCGTTTACGACAGATAAGCGCGACATTTTAGTATACGTTAAGGTAAGTTAGGGACTTGTACATTTTGCTGAAAAGCTAAAGTTAACTACTGGTTTTATTACCTGGATCAATTCTGTAAGTCGTTCGTTAGCCAGTGGGATGACTACTGGCTAACGAACGACTTACAGAATTGATCCACCATGCAACGGAATAGACCGAAACGTATTACAAATTCATAATAATACAACTGTCTACCGAACTTCTAACGTATAACGCTCATTTCTTCATCCGCACAGAATGGAATAAAAATTATCCTCATTCCGTTTCCAGTATGAAATAAATGGCTGTGACTGATTTTAAAATTGTGGTGGAATCTTTAATTTCTGGCATAAATTTGCCACTATGTGAGACTTGATTACAGAAATAATTCAGTTTAATTATTACTGTGCCTACTCGTAGGTAGCATTTCGTGTTATCCAGTTGTTTTTGTTTAAAAAAAACATTCAAGCCCTTCCAGTAAGTTGTTTAAAAAAAATACATTGTTAGTTTTAGTGTGCCTGCAATATGTTTTGCGACGTGGAGTTATATATTCAAATGAATCTGCCCTAAACACAGCAAAGCAAACCAATATACCTTTAAAGGCAAACCAATAAAGCTTCGGCAATCGTTTGAACTTTTCAAGGTTGTGAAAACAATACCAAATTTTTATCATTTGCAGTAAAATATAAAACTCGCCCACCTCGTTATTTTCGCCGTAATTTAATCTCTCCGCATCCTGGGGAAGACGCTATCTAATTTAATAACTTTTCGTAATAATCAAGCAGTTTTTGTACCGCCCCTCTCCCTGTTACGAGGGGTTAGCGAGAACGTTGGAAACGGTAATTTTAATTTATCTCATAAGGGCTTTATACACGAAAACTTTTTGTATCACCAACCATTCTAGTAATTTTAAGAAATTAAATATCACGTGTCTCAAACGGTGAAGGAAAAACATCGTGCGGAAACCTGCATACCTGAGAATTTCCTTAATTCTCTGCGTGTGTGAAGTCTGCCAGTCCGCATTAGGCCAGCGTGGTGGACTATTGGCCTAACCCCTCTCATTCTGAGAGGAGGAGGATTCACATTCAAGCTCAGGAGTGAGCCCAATATGGGTTGATAAATGAAATGAATGAAAACCATTCTAGCCATTAACTATATAGCAATTCTTCATCTACAATGTTTCGAAAATTAAATAATGTATGGGAATAACATATCCCATTGAAAGGTTTATAACGTTACCAATAGACGTCATTCTCATTAAAATTGCATAAAAAAGTATTCGAAACGATAGTAGAAAGAGAAACTTTGTATATTAGGAAACATAGCTAAAGCAACTGGAGCAGTATGATCCAATTTATTGACGGGTCAACTACTTTGTGCAACTGCGAGCCTATACGTTAACATTCACGCTACGGTGTGTATACGGTATGATTACCTACATACTCATAAATTTTCATCATCGTCATCATCATCATCATCATCATCATCATCATCATCATATCATCATCATCAGCACCATCATCATCATCATTATCAACCCATATTTGCTTTACTGCTGAGCACGAATCTCTTTCATTCTGAGAGGGGTTAGGCCAATAGTTCATAATGCTGGCCCAATGGCAGACTTCACACACGCAGAGAATTAAGAAAATTCTCTGGTATGCAGGTTTCCTCACGGTGTTTTTCCTTCACCGTTTGTGACACGTGATATTTAATTTCTTAAAATGCACATAGCTGCAAAGGTGGAGGTGCATGCCCCGGACCGGGTTCGAACCTACGCCCTCCGGAATCGGAGGCAGAGGTCATATTCCCTTTTCTACCCCTATAGATTTTTGGTATACTCGTAGATACTGTAATATAATCAGCTCAAAGAAACTCAGCAAAATTATCATTTTACCGCTTTCTTCTTCTAATCTTTCTAATCTTTCGATTCGGATGACCACAAGGCGTCAAAAAAGTCGCCTATAATGGTCATCAAATGTAGGATTAAACTTAAATGGTAACTTTAAACGAATTCTTTTGATAAGACCTCGTTAACATTATAAGTGAAAATGCAATCAATAATGACGTTATCATAATTTCCCGTACCTTGAAGCGAGGAGGAAACTTGAAGTGGCTCATTAATAGTTTAAGTTATTAATAAAATCTTATGAAAAGATTTTGAATAACAGTATAAACAAAACACGGGATGTCATAATACCATAGTCTATAAACCGTTGTTACACGAAAAAATGTAAAAAATTTAAAATAAATTAATCAAGAAAATATGTAGGTACTGTTCCCGAAAAAAATATACACAAGTATATTGTTGAAAATTGCTAGTTTCCTTATAGAAGATTAATCATTATATTTCTAAGGTTATTCTATTTTTGGAACATATGGTTTGGCCTCAGAATACAGAAAACCACCAGAAGGAGTGATAGCGCAAAGAAGTGAAGCCATTTAAACTACACATTTTACGATTACTCACTCTGTGTTTGTCGTGTTGTTTGACGTGCTATACAGGTGACAAATTTAATTAAATTAAGCCGTCTTGTGCTATTCCTTCGTGTAAAAATGCCGTTGGTAAAAAAAAGAAACTGAATAGGATCACATTTCACGTATAAGTAGCACAAATAAATATTCTTATGTTAAAATAATGAATAATTTTTACGTGAATTTAGTTGTCATAGAAACCGATGACTTCATTTTGTAAGTGTTGCCAATGTAATTGTTTTGATTTTCCCTACTTTTAATTTCAATTCAAGGATTTATTATTTATGTAAAATATTAATCAACTAAATAGGTAGGCATAGGTTCCGGCAATTAAGTTGAAATAAAATTGTGGTAATCAGCGCAGATAAAGAAAGTGTAAAATAATCTTAAAGCTTTAAAATTTTACAAATAACAATGGCGTGCTATATTATAGTAAGTTCGTTCGTTCTTGTCTGTTTGTGTGTTTGTTTGCACATTTCTTTGTTTTCGTGTGCTTGTTTGGTCTTTTGTTTGTTTGTGTACCTACTTGTTTGCTTGTTTGTTTGAGCAAGAGGATTAAAAAAAATATTTTTATCTTCAAAACACATTCTTAAAAGATATTAAACCAATTAAATGGCCTTATTTATACTTGAATTTTAAGAGACATAAAAATTAGAGAAATAAGACGAGATAATAATAACTGTGCACGCGATTGAAATACATATTTATAGTAATAATATAATATAATTATATGGAATATATAAAATTATTATTGTAAATATGTATTTCTTTAGTTTGTTAGTTGATAAGTTTTATAATAACCGTCTTATTATATCTATTATTTATTTGTCCTTGTCTTAAATTTTTTAGAGTTCATTTTCTTGCTGACTCTTAGACACACTACACTAGAAAACCGGTCCCACTGTTTTTATTATTTACCATACAAATTAACATTTAATGTGATGAACTGTACACTTATTGTTTTCCTTTTAACATTATAAATTTTTACCACAAAATAGGGAAAAATTTAACAGCTTCATGTACTAGCAACATTACGCGGGTGAGAATTGCGACGAGTGCAGGCTGTTGTGTACAATTTTTGGACACACTGCGCACTATAGAATGACATCTAAACGTGGCTTCTGGTGGTTTTCTGTATTCTGAGGGTTTGGCTTTGTTTAAGAGTGTTTGAAGGAAAGTCAGGAAAACAGAAACATGTTACATGTCTGTAAATTATAATCATCTGTGAGTGGTTGCCTTAATCTGACTGTAAGTGGTATTCGCGTAACAGTTTATTGATAAACGGGTTTCGATGTCACGTGCCATCATCGTCATCATAATAATTTTCAGCAGATATCTTGCCTTGTATGGTGCACTCGATCTAATATTACAGTGTGTATACGTAAAGCGGGACTTCACTATTGCCAAAAAGTGTTCATAGTATAAAGCGGTACGTCCGTCGGCACGGTCGAGTAAACTTTATACCCGGCTCCGCTCCGGTGAGCGTAACACTTTAATAAAAGTTAAAATTAAAACCTAGTCAGGTACGTAGTCTGTATTTTTGTCAACCAACGGGTTTGTTAGTGGCGTCGATGTTCAAATATCGATAGCGACGAATATATAAACGATATCGAAGAGCGGATCAATCGTAACTACAGTCAACTGAAAAATATTTCTCGAAATCGGAAGAGTCTTCTCCACCTGATCGCCAAACTTCAAGGAAGGTTTTTTGACGGCGTCCGTGGCGCAGTGGTTTGCGCGGTGGATTTACAAAACAGAGGTGCTAGGTTCGATCCCCGGCTGGGCAGATTGAGATTTTCTTAATTTGTCCAAGTTTGGCTGGTGGGAGGCTTCGGCCGTGGCTAGTTACCACCCTACCGGCAAAGACGTGCCGCCAAGCGATTTAGCGTTCCGGTACGATGCCGTGTAGAAACCGAAAGGGGTGTGGATTTTCATCCTCCTCCTAACAAGTTAGCGCGCTTCCATCTTAGACTACATCATCACTTACTATCAGGTGAGATTGTTTGATCATGAAAGGAATTCTCCCTACAAAATGCCGCCGTATGTCCAATCAATCTGAAGTAAAGCATTATTCATGTGTCTGAACTTATTTAGTCTAATGATTTCATAAAGATTGTAACACAGCAATGCTGTTTGGCGGTGCAAATAATTATGACGGTAGACTTCCCTAAAAAAATGTTGACAAAGTACCACTACAACAGTTTATATTTCAATTTAGAAGTATCTGGTTTAAAAGTTTGCCTTTTCATGATTCAAAAGACGGCTCAGATGGGATAGGTGCTCTTTCAAATTATCAGAATTTTAAATTTATTTATTGAGACTATGGACTGCTATTTTCTAGAATTTTGAGACTATGGATTGCTATTTGCTACAATTTTAGCAAATAAAAAACCATTACATTACTATTTATGTTTTTAATGTTCATTGGAACTGTTTTAAAAACTAGGTCAGTAAAACACAACATTAGAAAGTTTTGAACAAGAAGCCCCTTTCTGGCTTCCTTATTTTGAAATAGACCCTTTTTCCATATGAAGAAATCACATTTTTATTTCTATTTATTCTTCATTCGAACAAAACGTATTGTCTATTTATTATGAAGCTTTTTATGAAACTCATTAGGTAAAGTATTTTGCTCCTCTTAATACAAGTAATGGGAAAATGTTTCTTGTGGTCTTAAAAACTTTTATAAAAATTTTTTTACCACATACCAAGTACTAAGTACCAGTACCAGTTATTGATGTATTTGAAGAGTACGGGCTTCGGGCCCTGCACAATATTACTAATACTTCTTAATATAGTATGACTAGGCGATGCCCCCCTCTTTTGACCTGCGTAGTTCCAGTTCCTTTAAGAATACGGTGATAAAATATAGCCTGACACTCACAAAGAACGTGGCTTTCTAATGGTAAATTTTCAAAATCGGTTCAGTAGATCCAGAGATTACTTCCTACAACACCACGAACTTCATCATCATCATCAAATTATCAGCCGATGGACGTCCACTGCAGGACATAGGCCTTTTGTAGGGACAAACATCACGATCCTGAGCCGCCTGCATCCAGTGAATCCCTGCGACTCGCTTGATGTCGTCAGTCCACCTGGTGAGATGTCGACCTGACAGAGATTTTTAACACCCCTTGCCCCGCCGTTACCATGACCGCTGTTAGAGCCAGGAATAGCGAGGCTGCGGTGGACTAAAGGCTGTGTTTTGTATACAAAGCTTTGCCCAATACTGACCATGCTGGGCATGCGGGTTATTCAGCGCAGAACTATATTACTCGCGCCGGTGTCGCTGCTATCCAACACCGGCCTGCGGCACTTCATAGTCTAGCCTGTAAAAATGGGTATACCGCCATTCGTCGGTTGCCAAAGCATCGTCGGTCCATCTGCAGGGTGCACCACGAGCAGTTAAGAAGACTGACTGGTACTAGCCTCCCCCTTACACACACTTAACCTTTTCATAATATTAGTATCATAGATTTAAAGCGTTAGCTTTTAGTGTTATCTGTTATGTGATTAGATATGATTGGTTTATGCCAGTATTACTAGCTAGCTTAAAAAAAGGCCTGAGCTCTCCCTCCTCCCCCTCCCCCCAACAATCACTAACACCTAAAAATCAACAACAGGGTCCGCAATAACAGAATATTGGTGTTAAAGCTAACACTTGATTGAAAATCGAGATATTGGAAAGTAAAGGTCGGTGAGATCAAAGGACTCAATTACAACGGGCACAATGTCGCGGTTTGCGGCGCCGTATATTTTAACTGCAGTTAAATTTTGCAATTAAACGACGAACACTGTTTGCCCATTTAAGTGCATGATGGAGCAATTATCTGTCATGAAAAGGGAGGCTGGATCCTCCCCTTTCAAAAAGGTACACTGAAATGTATTCTATGTTTATAATATTTTAATTTTACCATATGAATGGTTCACTAAAGGCTAAAAACTTATGTATAATAGAGGGACTTGGAGCTTAGATCCACCACGATAGGACGGGGGCTGTGGAGGGAGTGACCATGTGTTTTTCCTATTCATGATTCCTAAACACTATAATGAGACGTGATAGCACAGTGGATATGACCTCTGCCTTTGATTAAGAGCGCGTAAGTTCGAATCCGGGCCGGGGAATGCACCTCCAACTTTTCAGTTATGTGTAATTTTTTTTTTATTCTTTACAAGTTAGCCCTTGATTATAATCTCACCTTATGGTAAGTGATGATGCAATCTAAGATTAAAGTGGGCTAACTTGTTAGAAGGAGGATGAAAATCCACACCCTTCGGTTTCTACATGACATCGTACCAGATTGTTAAATCGCTTGGCGGTACGTCTTTGTCGGTAGGGTGGTAACTAGCCACGGCTGAAGCCTCCCACCAGCTAGACAAATGTGTAATTTATGAAATAAAATCACGTATCTCAAACGATGAAGGAAAAACATCGTCAGGAAACCTGCAAACCTGAGAACTTTCCAATTCTAAAACTAACCGCCTAAACCGCATTGGGCCAGCGTGGTGGACTATTTGGCCTAACCCCTCTCATTCTGAGAGGAGACTCTGGCTTAGCAGTGAGCCGAATGTGGGTTGACAATGATGATGATGATGACAATAATTGTATATATACGAGCACGTATCTATATATTAAAACCATAAAAACTGCCTCTTTGGTTCAGTGGTTATATCTAGTTTTTTTTCTTCGTACATTACAGCCTAAAGTTGAGAAACGGTCATAAAGCGCGATTCTGTAACGATGCTTACTAACGCAACGTTTTTAAATTGATGTATTTAATTTTAATTTAAGGAATAAATAAACTGACTGCCAGCATTTATTTAAATATTATATTGCTCTTTATTCGCAAATAGGCCAGAAAAATATATTCAACAGAACGGAATGCAACGTACATATTCGTATATAAATTTGTTTTTCTTAATTTCACAGTTGATTTCATACGTGAAAGCCATTAATTACGGCACTACCGCAAGCTATTTCGGCCGTGTATCGATCACGTTTATCCGTGGTAAGATCTGTTTTTGTCCGGGACGCGCTGATTGCCTTTATACTCGGCGACATAAATGCTACATACGAGTAAGTGCTACATGGGTATGTGTTCCTAGTAATTATTATTTCGTCAACATTAACATGAGCTGTGATAGCCCAATGGATTTGACCTCTGCCTCTGATTCTGGACGGTCTGGGTTCGAATCTGGTCCAGGGCATGCACCTCCAACTTTTCAGTTGTGTGCATTATAAGAAATTAAATATTACATATCACGTGTCTCAAACGGTGAAGGAAAACACCGTGAGGAAACCTGCATACCAGAGAATTTTTCTAATTCTTTGCGTGTGTGAAGTCTGAAAATCCGCATTGGGTCAGCGCATTCTAAGAGGAGACTCGAGCTCAGCAGTGAGCCGAATATGGGTTGATATCGAACATCATTAACATTATTAGTCGATGAACGTCTATTGCTAGTGTTACAAGTTCCTCGATTACACGTGGTATTAACATTTATTATGTTACTAGATGACACCGCGCGGTTTCATCCGCGTGGTGTCCGTTCCCGTAAGAATACTGATATAATATATAGCCTATAGCCTTCCTCGATAAATGAGCTATCTAACACAGAAAGAATTTTTCAAATCGGACCAGTAGTTCCTGAGATTAGCGCGTTCAATCAATCAAACAAACAAACAAACAAACAAACTCTTCAGCTTTATAATATTAGTAAGTATAGATTGTAGAGGGGAGGTATCAGTGTTTGTATACAGTATTTGATGACTTGAGCTCAGTTGTTTGTTAGGCAGCATAGACACCGTCACTCTGCCAGTCGCGTTAGTGATTTTGTGCAATAATGTTTGTGTTGTAATTATTGTTTATCATAAATTCTTTAGTGTGCTACCTTCTGATCAGCTTGAAGGCGATATGACATTTTTACGATGTTATTTTTCGCTTTTTAGTTTAGTAGAAATATTTTTGTGATTTTGAAGTCGGTTTAATTTTTTTTATATTTTAAGAGGTCAATGATACCGTACTTATAATTACGTTGAACATTGAATAAAGACTAATTTTAAAGTTTGTCTTTGTCATATCAAAGAACGATTATCATTAAGTCGTACGATAAATCGTATATTCTAAATGTTTACGTCGTATCGTGTAAAAACATGCATTGTGTTAATTTCCCTGGAGCTGTGTCGTGCTATCAATCAACGTCAATGTCGCGTGCGCCTGTGCTCTTGATTTCGGCTTCATTTTTATCAATCGCGTCAACTATACTGGTTTAACGTTTGACGGGAGCTCTAAAAAATTGCTAGTTTCCCTCATCAAAGAGATTTTCCAAAGGATATGTTACAGTGCCAATTAACATCAATGTCGCATGCGCTTGTGAACTCGGGTTTCCATTTTATAAAGCGTTTTTAGGTGCAAAGTTGCTAGATATCCTTACTTTTTTATATTCTAAATGCGTTTGTTTATTACACTTTACGACTAAAACACTATACTGATTGTAAAAATTCTTTCATTTATAGAAAGCTACATTATTACCAAGTAACACGTACTATTCATTATACCTGTATTCCCACTATTCTCATCTAATGAATGGAATAGCGGTAGTCAGAAAACAGTGGAAAGAGTTTGAAGAGGCCTTTGCCGTAAGGCATACTGAAAAGACATTCTATAGTTTAAGTGTAGCTCCTATTTTGTTAATGTTTACTTTCTTTATCATCAATATCAACTCATATTTGGCTCACTGCTGAGCTCGAGTCTCGTCTTAGAATGAGAAGGGTTAGGCCTAGTAATAGTCCACCACGCTGGTTCAAAGCGGATTGGCAGACTTCACACGCCAGAGAATTAAGAAAATTCTCTGGTATGCAGGTTTCCTCACGATGTTTTTCCTTCACCGTTTGAGACAGGTGATATTTAATTTCTTAAAATGCACACAACTGAAAAGTTGGAGGTGCTTGCCCCGCACCAAATTCGAACCCACACCTTCCGGAATCGGAGACAGAGGTCGTATCCACCGGTCTATCGCGGCTCTTAAGTGATAAAATATATAATATTAAAAAGTAATTTATATATAGTATGGTAGCCATATACTATTAAAACTACCTTGGTTAAATTAGAAAAATATTATCTCGTTAGCACTAGTAGGTATTGAATCTGTCTCAGATAATGAGAACGGTCAAAAACGGCAGCAAAAAGTCACAGATCGCCCCTGTCGCTTAATTAGAGACAATTTCAACTTTCGCGTTAATTAAAAAAGGTTATTTATATAAAAACTAGCGAAAACCCGTAGCTTCGTTCGCTTCCACTTCTTAATTGAGATTAGAAAAATAAATTTGCTAACATAGGAGGAGTTTATTACCTTTTTCTTACCTTCTAGTGTTTTTTTTGTAGTCGCGTTTCAGTTTCAACTTTTATCTTGCTCCTATAACTTAGGCTCGCTTGTTCTAATTTACAATTATTTTATTAAATTATTAAAGACAAGCGGACGCCCGCGACTTCGTCCGTGTGGAAATCAATGTACATTTTTGAGCCCTATTTCACCACTTTAGGGGTTGAATTTTAAACATTTTTGAATAACATTATATTTCGTATTTTTTATGATTTATGAACAAATTTTTAAAACTGTAACTCTAAAACTTTCCATAAAAACTTTCAACCCCTATTTCACCCCCTTCTTTCCGTATTATGATCTTAAACCGTGCCGTTTCATTTGAATTCATTTAGTAGTTTCAGCGTGATGCACGAATAACAAAAAAACATGGACAGACAGACAAAAAATCGAAAAAAAAAATATTTTTAGGTTCAGTATCGATTATATAATGCCCTCCAACATACATTTTCAAAATATCTTCAATGTACCGAATGTATAAAATATACAGAATTCGTGTTATAAGTATAGATTCTAGATGGCGATATTAGTACTCTATGCCACGCTAACTTTTGTTGTTACAAATGGTATAAGTAAACTCTCAAATTGTGAATAAATGTATAGAATTCGACCACTTTTATTATAAGTATAGATCGTTGAGAGGTCTATAAAACCGTCTATAAATGTTTGTGAGTGTGTGTTAACCATACTTAAGTAGCCGTAATTGCGTGGTTGATTAACAACCATCGAAAGTCAAATAAACAAACATACAACACAATGAAATAAATAATAATTATTATTAGTAGGATAAACGGTCGTTGTTAATTTCAGGTTTGTCTGATAACTTTCCAAGAGGACAGACGAATCAAATCAATCTATTAATTTGGGTAACTCGGGGGAAATTTGAATAACGAAGTTACTCCGTTCTTTCGTTTATGATTGAATAAAACTCGGGCGATTTAATAAAAATTCAAATATTCCTGCAATTTAATTAAGCACCGTTGATAAGAAAGTTTCTGGCCCTTATAAAATGTCACATTCCTGGATATTGGAACGTAAGGGGAAGCTTGATTTACTGATCTGCTGGTTATTAATCTGAATTTGTATTATTTTATTATATTTAACCGACTTCAAAAAAGGAGGTTATCAATTCGTCGGATCTTTTTTTTATGTATGTTCACCGATTACTCGAATACGCCTGAACCAATTTGAAAAATATTTTTTTTGTTTGAAAGGGTTTGCTGTCCAGTTGGTCCCATAGTAATCATGTCTAGTGATGGGGACGACGGACACTTAAGGGAACTTCTCAACAGTTTACAGTAGCTACTTTGTGTTTGTGCTTGCTTAATTTGTATTAATGAGAACTTTATATCTAGATGGGTCAACAGAAACAAAGAAGATTTTCAATGTTCGTAGGGGTAAATGGGGAGTGATGTATGCGAGTAAAGGTTAAGGTTACTCAGTTTGCTCAGTGCAATCCGTTTGAAGACGTACCAAGTTAGTGAGGTATTAATTCAAGCCATCAGAGTTCACATCGATATAAAAATAATAAATAATACACAATAAAGCGCTAATCTGTGATTAAATATAATTAGGTACGTCGTACATTTTGAAAAACTATCGCATAAAGGTCTAAAAGAAAGTCACTTTTGCACGGCCGATAATACATCGGTAAATTTAAATCTTTCGCCGTAAAGTCAATCCACCAAGATCACAGTTCCCAAATTAGTACTTCGGAACGATCCGTTCCGAAAAAATCCAATTATCGTAGAACCGGCAGGCATATCGGCTGTACATCAATATCTTCAGCGATCCGGGCTTCAGGACTTTACGGGAAATTCAATTTTCCCTCTTCTGAACTAAAATTTAAAGCCACTGTTTTTTCGAAACTATACGCCAGTGTATCCAAATTGAATTAATTAAATCTGTACAATCAATGTTGAATACCTATCCGTTTACAGAAGCATGAATTTGATCATTTTGTTTATTTAGACCGGGATCGGTAGAACATTTTTTACAACTGCTTACTAGCAATAGCTAGTTGGTAATTTTTGCGAATATCCACTAAAGTAACTGAATATGTCAGCAGTAGCCTAATTCACTATCCTTGGGGTAAAATGAAATTGAGATTCTACGTAACAAATGTCATCCGGTGCCTACTGGTGGATATCTTACAGTAGGTAGATGACATTTGTCAATTGATTATTATAAAGAACAAAATAGTAGAATAAGCCAGGACCTTACTTATGAGCCACAGCACTAGCAACGACGCGGGAGGAGGGAGGAGTCGTCAAAATAAATGGTATATTTTGAGATAGACTCACAGAGTAACCAGAGTGAGTTTTTACAAACTGCGTGCAATGCAGTGCCGGTGCAATCCATAAAAAAAAACAAAAGCCACGCGTCTCCTTGACATCTGCATGCACAAACTTTTTCATAATTTGTATTCTATAAATTTAACACTAATAGCAATTACGTAAATTAATAAAAAAATACTCCATCTTATTTCTATAGTTTTTGAGAACAGTTTTAAAAATATTTAAAAACATAAGACGCCATTTTTCTTGATTATTATTAAAAATTACTGATGCGACGGCTCGTATCGTAATGACAAGAGAACGTATTGGTTTTTGAATTTCGTATCCGTAAAGGATACAACACAGTTATGTTCCGTACGCTACATCTGTATATTATTGACTAGCGGACGCCCGCGACTTCGTCCGCGTGGAATTTAGTTTTTCACAAATCCCTCGGGAACCATGGATTTTCCGGGATAAAAAGTAATCTATGTGTTAATCTAGGTTATAATATATCTTAATACCAATTTTCAGCTAATTCGGTTCAGTAGTTGAGGCGTGAAAGAGTAACAAACATTCATATCATCAAAATCATCATTTTTCGCAAATCTCGGAATTTTTTCTTAGCCTATGTTAATCCAGAGAAAAATCTATTTCCATTCCAAATTTCAGCTAAATCGCTTCAGTAGTAGCGGCGTTATAGAGTAACAAACATCCAAACATCCATACAAACTTTTGCGTTTATAATATTAGTAGGATTAATCTGTGGATGGACTCAAATATTTTCCTGCTTACTGCGAGTAGTATGTGCTGTCAAACCGACGCTGGTACAACATCCGCTTGCACCATCCATCTTCCGTGACGTGTGTAAGATAGGCGTCGGTAATGGAGCCTCGTTTACTCGATCCATCTACATATTATCCTCTCATATCGCCTTCAAATTGCTTCCAATCCTTTTGTGGCACTTTTATTATACGTGTTCATTACGTAATTGTTTAATAATCTTAAAAAATATAGCATGTGATAAAAAGAGATGATTTTATCCCTGAAGATAAATACTTCATAGATAAACTTCGTAATAACTCCCATCGAAAGACACCAAAAAATAATATAAGGTTTTAGAAAAAATGCTCTTGCCAATGGTTGCCATGAACTGTTAGGCGATTGAGGATTTGAATTCTCATAATTATATTCTGAATAAAATTAAAAAAACAGACTTCTATTTGACTATTTTAGACTAGATTGAGTCTTATCTTTGTTACCTTTCTTGTCACCATGATTACTTCAAAAGTATGTGCGTACTCCATAACACTATCACCACGTCCCCAACGTCGTGATGCCCGAAAAACGTCCTTTTTGACCCTGATGACGTCAAACCAATCACAATCTACAAAATCTACGAATCTGCTTCTTGCTCCTGCCCAAAAATGAAGAGTTAAAGATGACGTTTCTAGGGTTAATGAGCCTTCGGCAATCACACAGTCAGAAACAAAAAGATATTGTAACGCGGCAAACTCAATATTTTTGGTCGCGTCAATATGATATATCCCTCAGTACCTACTTACCTATCCCTGCCGAATGATTCCGAACACGCGAGACGCGGGACGCGAGAGGGGTAAGATCCCGATCGTAAAATCGAAGTAGAGTCCAGGGTTACCAACTTAGGGGTTTTCCCCCCAGATTTAGGGGGCAAATAAGTGAAATGGGATTTTTTAGGGGTCTGAAATTTTTAGGGGTATTTTCAGGGATTTTTTGACTCTTTAATATTTTTAAATTGATGATAATTTTAATATTTCTTTCTTGACCTAGTGACTTATAACGACATATATTACGTTATTCTACAACCACTCTGAGGCAACTGGAAGCAATTTTCGTCGAATAAAAAAAAATTGTTAAATTTATTCATTGTCAACATGTATGATTTCAAAAAATCTGAATCTTCAGATAAAGACGTAATATTTTGTCTGTATTAAATATAGACTTTTGAAACATATTACAGCATATTATTTCTAAATTATTATGAATTTATATTTTTTAGGGCGACAACTCAATAATTAAGGCGATTTTAGGGGTTTTTGACACAAACTTTAGGGATAAATATTTTTGAGAGTTAACACTGGTAGAGTCCAATTCAGTGCGCCTGCGACCGCTCAAAACGCTACCCGCGCATTCGTGAGGCTCAATGCTCCGAACGTGTATTAAATTGTAGGTACCTACCTAAATCAATGTACGAATGTTAAGTGCCATTAGTAAATCGTCTATGTCCCATCAAAAGTTGTTTAATTTACAATAACAATCCATAAGGGTCAGTGCTCGTAGAAGACCCCCTTACAATATTAGTATTTATTCGTAGATTGGTTTATGATACAAATAAGTAATGTAGTTAATAACAAAACTCATAAATAACAATATGAATAACGTAGATCAGTGCCGTCCCCACTCTCCCCATCATAGGAAGTAATCCTTAAAGTATGATTGATTCCCCGCCACATAAGGTGATATGTCACAGAGTTCATCTATCTTGATTTGTTATCAACAAAGGCAAAAGGTTGGGGCACGAAAAAGACTGATGTAGAGTTGCCAAAAAAATATATGCTTTTAGTTTTTTTTTTTCTTTTTTTTTTTGGACATTTATTAGTTGGTAGTTTGTAAAATACTGGGTATACGTAGGTACTCCCGTGACTTTGTTCACGTATACAAGTAATTTTTTTAAAGCGAATACATATTTTATGTTTACGTTACATGTTAGGTCTTGACTACAATCTCACCTGATAAGTGTGTACATCGTGATAGCCCAGTGGATATGACCAGAGCCATGATAGCCCAGTGGATATGACCTCTGCCTCCGATTCCGGAGGGTGTGGGTTCAAAACCAGTCCGGGCTATGTACCTCCAACTTTTCAGTTGTGTGCATTTTAAGAAATTAAATATCACGCGTCTCCTCAAACGGTGAAGGAAAACATCGTGAGGAATACTGCATACTAGAGAATTTTCTTAATTCCCTGCGTGTGTGAAGTCTGCCAATCCGCATTGGGCCAGCGTGGTGAACTAATTGGCCTAACCCGTCTCATTCTGAGAGGAGACTCGAGCTCATGAGTGAGCCGAATATGGGTTGATAATGATGAAGTGTGTACAATCTAAGATGGAAGGGGGCTAACTTGATAAGAAAAGTATGAAAATCCACACCCCTTCCGCTTTCTACACGACATTATACCGGAACGCTTAATCGTTTAGCGGTACGTCTTTGCCGGTAGAGTAGTAACTAGCCACGCCCGAAGCCTCCCACCAGCCAGACCAAGGCCAATTAAGAAAACCTCAATCCGCCCAGCCGGGGTTTGAACCCAGGACCTCCTTCTTGTAAATTCACCGCGCTGCTCCACAGAGATCGTTAGTTAGTGTTATTGTATGAAAGATATTTACATGGCAGAACTACTTACGTTTGCTAGGTCGGTTAAAAATATTTTAGTTCAGCAAATTCCTCGCGCCGACCTGTATAACGTATCAAAATTTCTGACAATCCGTCGAGGTCACCGGAAAATTCAATATTGTGAAATTTTTTAAAGCCTTTGAACTAAAATTCAACATGATTGGCATATGCAAAAATATAATTAATGAGAGTGATGTTTTGTTAATAAAGATAGTTAATTGAAATTTTGACATAATAATCTATAATTTTTGGGAAAAAATCTACTGATCTGATTGGTGAAAGTTTTTTTTCACCATGTCCATCCATGTCATTATGAAAAAAACTTGAGGACACCGACATACAACTGACTAGAACACCTACACCTCAGATATCAGAGGCCGATCCCCGGCTGGGCCGATTAGGTTTTATTAACTGGTCCAGGTCTAGCTGGTCGGTGACTTCGGCCGTGGCTAGCTACTGCAAAGACCAAGCGATTAAGCGTTCCGTTACGATGACGTGTAGGAACCGAAAGGGGATTTTCCTCCTAACAAGTTAGCGCGCTTCCATCTTAAATTGCATCATCACTTATCATCAGGTGATATCAGAAAGAAAGAAAGAAAAGAAAGATCTTTATTTTTAAGTAATGCCACATATCATATTAAATCTAAATTATATTATGGCTTAACTGTCCACTCAAACAGTGGAGCCATAAAGAATTCCCTGTAATATGTGGCATAATCTAGAAAAATGCCCCAACTCAGCATTTTGCTGCAAACTTTCAATTAAAAATGGATGCAGCACTGATTTTCAGTTAGGACTCACGCACACAGTTCAACATGTAAACTATTAAAGATAATTATTAAGAACTAATTAAAACTAACTAGGTAAGTACATATCAAGGGCTAACTTATAAAGAAGTTACTAGAAAACCTACTGTAGGTAGGTACTTGGTCATTTGACATCAAAGACTATTCGTCATAGGTTTAGTTCGGTCGAGGGAACGTCATTAATCTGCAGACAATACTCGTTTTGTCATCGGATGACGATAAGTGTAGCGCTTTCAAAATACGAGTGTGCTTGAAGCGCCATTTGTTATGTCTGGTTTGCTGGATTGATTTATGGTTTTGTTTGAGTACTGATCGATGGAAGAAAAAAACTGTGCGCGTCAGAACAAAGGCATGACTGGAGTCTAGGTCGTAACATGGCTTTGTTTGCGTGGAATTCAGTTTTTCACAAATCCCGCGGGAACTATGGATTTTTCCGGAATGAAAAGTAGCCTATTAATCCAGAGTAAAGTCTATTTCCATTCCAAATTTCAGCCAAATCGCTTTAGTAAACGCAGCGTACAAAAACATCCACAAAAACTTTCCCTTTATAATATAAGTGTGATTATAATATAAGTGTGGGTGGTTATCTAAGATTTGAAAGTTGATTAAACGTAATTAGTTAAAATTATCTTTATTGAATACTAACGGACACCCTCGACCGCGACTTTGGGAAATTTAGTTTTTCATAAATCCTACGGGAAACATGATTTTTCCTGGATAAAAAAGAACCCTTTATGTTGCTTAATAACCTCCTCTATCTTCTAGTGAACAATAGAAGAAGCAATAACATTCTTAACTACCAAAATCAGATCTTATGAGCAAAGTCTTTTCTCGCCTAACTCTGCCAAGTGAGAGTACACCATACAACATTATCATATACATGTATTGCTTAACGAACCAGTGACGTCACAGTTAATAAACATTAATGAATCATGCAAAATCCCTCATAAATACATTAAAACTGTAGTCAACAAAATATTACTTCTCAAAGGTAATTCAATTAGGCTCCAAGAATAATTATTGTTGGAGTAATCTGAAAAATTTTAGAAAAGATACCGAGCCAACAGTCTCCCGTAAACTTTTCGGCGGAGTTCGCTTCGACTTTTTTGCGAGAGCTCAAACATTTTTGAACAACGTTATTTTAGTACAAAAAAGATACATGGAATTTTTCATTTAACTTTTGAATTAATAAAAAGATTAATCATTTTAATGTGCTCGTAGTTAAGTTATAATAAAAGTTGCTAGTTGTAATACATGTTATTATCCTAAAATTTTAAAAATAAACTTCAATTTTTATAAATCGCAACTGTTACATCTAACCATACAACGTTAAAATTTAAAATGATTAAAGTTTTCAACATGCTAGAAATAATTTATTATATTTCACTCAATATCTACTTTTCTACGATCACATCATAATCATCATCACATCATCATTATCAACCCATATTCGGCTCACGGCTGAGCTCGAGTCTCCTCTGAGAATTAGAGGGATTAGGCCAATAGTCCACCACGCTGGCCCAATACAGATTAGCAGACTTCACACACGCAGATAATTAAAAAAATTCTCTGGCATGCAGGTTTCCCCACGATGTTTTTCCTTCACCGTTTGAGACACGTGATATTTAATTTCTTAAAATGCACACAACTGAAAAGTTGGAGGTGCATGCCCCGGACCGGATTCGAACCCACACCCTCAGGAATCGGAGGCAGAGGTCATATAGAGGTCCACTGGGCTATCACGGCTCTCTATCTACGATCACACATCTCCTATCGGTTTCTACCCGACATCGTACCGGAACGCTAAATCGCTTGGCGGTACGTCTTTGCTGGTAAGGTGCTACGCCACGTACTAGCCACGACCAGCCACACCTGGACCAATTAAGGATCGAACCCAGAACCTCCATTTATCTGGATATTAAGTATCCAGAGCTACATTTCAAAAGCGTCTGCGTTTCGTAAATTTCTATGGGCTACATAATTTTCATATTATATAGACTTTGTAGGTAATTATAATGTACAACGTTTTACTATTATTGTATGTACGCCTGCAACAATATTTCCTACTATTTTGAGACAAGAATATCAGACTTAATTAAAAAAAGAAAAAGCAAAAAATCCATTTTTAAAAGTAATTTTAAAAAAAATGTATTTTTTTTAAATTATATTTTTATTTTTAATTAGTATCCTTATACTACCTATACTATTTACGATATATAATATATCGTAAATAGTATATTATAGTCACAGTCAGCCGGATATTTGCGCAAAAGTCTCTCGGGACGACATGTCCAATGTCGTGATGTTTTCCATTAGAGGAGCGACATGTCTTGCCTTAGCGGCCCAGGATTCATTACTGGTACATTCGGACATGATAAAGATGACAAAACATATAATACAAGATAAAAATAATAATATAGATAACAGAATCAGAGTTCATTGAGTAGACTGACCCGAGCTGGGAATCGAACCCAGGACCCCTCTGTTGAAATCCACATCACTACCAACTTTTTTTTTATATTCTTTACAAGTTAGCCCTTGACTACAATCTCACCTTATGTGAGTGATGATGCAATCTAAGATGGAAGCGGGCTAACTTGTTTGGATTAGGATGAAAATCCACACCCCTTTCGGTTTCTAAATGACATCGTACCGGAATGCTTAATCTCTTGGCGGTACACGGCCGAAGCCTCCCACCAGCCAAAACTGACAGACTGCGCCAGAGAGGTCTACAAATTCACTAAAATTAAAAAAGAATTCACAGTTATAGCGTATTAGAAAGAAAAAAGGCTTAAATTCGTCAATTCATATGTGAGTTCATCACTAACAGACATCAATTCATTTTTATATATAAAAGAATTTGGGAGAGCCACCATAATATAAGTGCAAGATATAAGAGTAAGTGGCACTTAGAAAGTAGGTAACGCAACACCGTCACGTATGCCAATATTCTGAAAGCGTGTTTACATATTCAGCGCATGTTTAAGACGTAACTGTATGTATACTACTAATATTATAAATGTGAAAGTTTGTGTGTTCAGATGTTTGAATGTCCTTAATTAATTAAAAGGTAAAGTACCTTATATTTGCGAAAGCTTATGAAAAGCCTTTCCACAAAAAAATACATTTTAGAGTGGACATCCAAGGTCCGCTCATAGTCAATAGTAATATCCTTAAGTAATAGATCACCGCGACTTCGCCCGCCTGATATATTTCTATAAAAGCCGAATACCCACTCATGCACTGATTTGTTATATCTGTAAAATCGAGCATTCGACGCGGTGTATCGATTTTTATTTTTAATTTGGTTTAGCGATGTGCCGATAGATGGCGCTGTAAGTACTTTATATCGCGACATTAAGGAGTTCTTACTATAGCTTGGCAAATTCGTTCGGCACACCACCGATGGTCCGCACGGGCCGGAAGGGGGGTAGCGATGCCCCGCGCGCTCAACTTCATACCCGCGCGTACCTTCCATGTGTCATCTACATACTTGCCAAGGTATAAGGGCATATATTGTAAAGTTTACTAATAAATAAGATTTGCATTGGAGCAGCCTCGTGCCTTGTTTGTTTTATATCGCTTCGGTGCGGATATTGTACAATATCATAACAAATCGTACCTCCCAGGCAATTTGACTTGACTGATCCTTCTAATATCGTCATACACGCAAAACATTGACATATGATGATCTTTCTCATGAACCACTTTATTTAAAAATTGTAAAGCGTATAAAAATCTGTTCAGTATTTTTTAACTTTAACTGTGGGTTTAACAACAACTTATGTCAGTCAAGTATAAAGTTGTTTATGAGTAAAATGAAAAATTAAAACAATCAAGGTATTTTCCAAAATACAAAGATTAAGAGAAAACAAAACCCACACCGGAACGTGCGGATGCGAGTGGGAAACATGAAAAGTAAATGTTCGCAACTTTGAAGCTTACCGTTTTGAAAAGCTTATATTTTATAAAATATTAAAAGAAATTCCTTAAAACTTCCCTCCGGACTCGCGTACATCGGCACGTAAAACTTGAGCCTTACAAATTTTGTTCACGCGTAAAAATAAAGTATCAATAATAACATGATGTTGAAATTTTTGTTAAATTTGTAATTGAGAGATCAGAATAAAGTTTTCGATATCGTTTTTTGTTATTTTTTTGAATATTATTTCATAACTTTATTGATATTATCACGCTAATATTATAAAGGCGAAAGTTTGTGTAAGTGTGTAAGTATGTTCGCTCCTCTTTTACGCTGCAGTTACTGAAGCGATTTGGCTGAAATTTGGAATAGAAATAGATTTTACTCACGATTAACACATAGACTACTTTTCATCCCGGAAAAATCCATGGTTCCCGCGGGATTTGTGGAAAACTGAATTCCACGCGGACGAAGCCGTGGGCGTCCGCTAGTATTATATAACTGCAAATAAAATATTATTGTTTATATATTTTGTTAAAAGTATTTGCCCTATATATTTTTTTTTAATACGACCAATGTTCCCTTTCAACTCTAACTAGTCGAGAAAGACGTTATTAGGAGTGGGTACGAAAATAGACCCACGGGGAAGAGATCGAACCACCACCCCTCGGTCATGAGTCCGACCGCTCTACCGTTGAGCTATTCAGGCTCTATGATTCATTCATTCATTCATTCATGTAAATAAAACTGAAATATCGTTGATTACAAAATAGTTGAGTTTTCTCAATTGCTGCAATGATACTAAAATAAAAAATAGAAATTAAAATGAAAAAAATACCTCTTTACTGTCTGTTTATCTAATCTTTAAAACGGCTTAACTTTTTTAATGGAAATCTCACTAAAAGACTATTGGACTATTGGAGCAACAATGTATGCTTCTTTTCATCCCGGAAAAAAACCAAAGTTTCTGTAGGATTTGTAAAACCTAATATCACGCGATCAAAGTCGCAGGCGTCCGCTAAACAAAAAAAATTGTACCGTTTTTTTCAATAAATTCACAATTCGAACGACCCAGAGAATGCATTGTGCAAAATAGTGAATATAAATAATAAAAACTTTTAGAATATTTTCATTTGGTTTGTTTTGTCCAGTTTTCTGCGCGTGACGCAACTGAACTATTTTAAAGTTAGATTGAGTTCGCAAATGTGTGCAATCGCTTTTGCCTGGGCTTGTTGAAATGGTCTACATTTTTCTATTAATTCGCGTAAACTAGTCAATTGTAATTGTGAAATCTCATCCTCATAAAATCTTTTAAACATAAAATGGAACTAACTTTAAAGACGTACTTCAGTTATTTTGCTTTTAAAACAAAATTTATTTTCCGATTTTCATGAAAATGAAATGGGATACAAATTTAGAAATATACTCTTTCATACAAAAAAATAATTTTCAAAATTGGTTTATAGATGACGAAGTTATGAGGTAACAAACATTAAAAGAAAAAAGAAAAAAAAACACATACGCGTTGAATTGAGAACCGGCCAAGTGCGAGTCGGACTCGCGTAGGTACGATGGGTTCTGTAGGTAGCATTATCTATAGAAACAGCAACAAAATACGTTCGTTGTATGGATCCCCCTTTAATAATTACATAACTCACTTTAAGTTTTATGTAACTATACATGTTTATTATATTAATATTATTAGTTTTTAAGAATTTTTTGGTAATAGCGCCAGAAATACAATATTTGTATTTAAATTGTCTAACTATCACGGTTCAAGGAATACAGCCTGTGGACTGAAAGTCTTAAATGGCAGCGGGTTATATTGGAAACCATCAAATACATGGATATAATAAACTAGTCGTGGTACTAGTTTTTTTACCCATATCTTTGCCGATTTCTGACGTCATACCGGAACGCTTGGTGGCACGTCTTCACCAGTGGCTAGTCACGGTCGAAGCCAGGAGATTAAAAACAAAAAAAAAGTATTCTTTGCAAAAATATAATTTAATAGGTATTTAACATATTGTTACCAATAAATAATAAAACAATATAAAATCTACAACGGCTTTTCAAGAGCTTAACATTGTCTGTTCTCCAATTACTTAATGTAAAAGTGTAGTGCAAGTAAATAAAATATGCAACAAATAGGCCAGTATGAATTATTCATGCAAGTCGGTGAGCGGAGGTTTAATCTACTAATTGCAGGGTTTAATAAATGATTATCAGGTGGTCTTTTATACAAGGATGTAGAACAAATAAAAAAATTTAATGCAACTATGTATTACTATATAATAGCTAACTATATATATATAATATGTATTACTATATTTAGCTAGTGGGAGGCTTCGGCCGTGGCTAGTTACCACCCTACCGACAAAGACGTACCGCCAAGCGATTTAGCGTTCCGGTACGATGTCGTGTAGAAACCGAAAGGAGTGTGGATTTTCATCCTCCTCCTAACAAGTTAGCCCGCTTCCATCTTAGATTACATCATCACTTACCATCAGGTGATATTGTAGTCGAGGGCTAACCTGTGAAGAATAAAAAAATATATATATATAAGCCGTGATAGCCCAGTAGATATGACCTCTGCGCCGGATTCTGGAGGGTGTGGGTTCGAATACGGTCCGAGGCATGCACCTCCAACTTTTCAATTGTGTCTCAAGGAATTAAATATCACGTGTCTCAAACAGTGAAAGAAAAACATCGTAAGGAAACCTGCTTACCAGAGAATTTTCTTAATTCTCTGCGTGTGTGAAGTCTGCCAATCCGCAGTGGGCCGCGTGGTCGACTAATAGGCCTAACCCCTCCCATTCTGAGAGGAGACTCGAGCTCAGCAGCGAGCCGAATATGATTTGATAATGATGATAATGATGTTTTACGAATCAACTTATTCATGCCACACTACAGCGCATTTAAATTAAATTAAGTATAAGTAAGTTATTAAATTCAAAATTCATTTATTTCAAGTAGACTCAGTTTACAAGCACTTTTGAAACGTCAGTTGACTATTTGTAAAGATTCTACCAACCGTTCGGAAGGCAAGCTCTGCTGAGAAGAACCAACAAGAAACTCAACAGTTGCTCTTTTTAAATTTCGTTTTTCCCTTTATAAGTTTTTAATTGTAAAATTCAAATTACTATCAGATTGCAATCAGTATCATTAGTTTCAATCGGATAACAGATAATTTATAACTCCTCTCTCATGTCATGAACTGCATCGACACTTAATGCTAGCCACTCACCATCCAATAAGTCCACGTGCCCGCAGCGCTAACGGCAGGACATCCGATTGAACTGATCGTGTGTTGCTCACAATCTGCATTATGTCATGCACATCTCGACCAAGAAACCATCAGTTTTATCACACATTATTAGTTAACTTATTGGATGGTGTGAGGCTAGTATTACATGATTATTATGTAAAAACGTTTTTGATAATAATAATGTTGAGTCAACTATTATTGTTCCGATAGTTGTTTCAGTCAATGGTATATAGCGAAAAGCTTAAGAAGCTTTCGCTTAACTGTTGGATCAAGAGCCGGATACAAAAGGCAGTGATTCTTGAGACCGCGCGTATTGTGAGAAGGTTCCTCACTCTGGAGCCCTGACACCGGTTGCTTAGGCACTCAAATGTCCCGCAGCGGGAAGGTTGAATTTTTTTTTTATAAGTTTTTAATATTGTTTTGTATATTTTATGTATGACATTGTTTAAAATTAAAAAAAGGAGAAATAAATAAATGAGAGACATGAGAAAAAGAAGTAACTAATGTAATTTTGATACGACAAAAAATTATCAACACATTTTTATGCGTCAACAAAGTTCCCCAAGCTTTTACTTTATCCGCGCGATTTGACAAGTAGGAACAAGTTCACGGAAAACTTGCCCCGAGTTTTTGCTGAAAGCCGGAAACTTTCGCACATAGCCATTCCTGTACATGCGGGGAATAACATTTTCATACCTTTTTTGGTTCCGTACCGTTTCAAAGGTCTACGCTATAATAAAAGAGTTGAACAAAATTACACAGAAATACTGTAACAGATGAGAATTTTTGAGAGAGAGTGTGTGCCCAGTGGATATGACCTCTGCCTTCGATTTGGAGGATGTAGGTTCGAAATCGGTCCGGGACACCTCCAACCATTCAGTTATGTGCATTTTAAGAAATTAAATCTTACGTTTCTCAAACGGTGAAGGAAAAACAACCTGCATACCTGAGAATTTTCTTAATTCTCAGTGTGTGAAGTCTGCCAATCCGCATTGGGCCAGCGTGGTGGACTATATTGGCTTAACCCCTGTCGTTCTGAGAGGAGACTCGATGATGATGATGCCTTCAGTATACAAACTAACAACTTACGTGTAAAATAAATAATTAATGATTAATTTGAGGAAATTTTGATTAGTTGCATTTATGACATATCGATTTATGCAGATCCAGGTGTTGCTCTCACATATACACACTATCATACTAAAATTATAAATGCGAAAGTTTGAGTGTGTGTGTGTTTGTGTTTGTACCTCCTTGCTCTGTGTGTATACTATTTTTATGTAAAATCATAAAAATAGTATTACGTACATAATGTGTAAAAAATATCTGCCAGTAAATGGAACATAAAAGCACCTATTACCACGGTAACGCCGCTAGCTAGCTCTTATGATTTTATTAAATTCCTTATAAAAACGTATCGCTAACCATTTCTGTTATGTTACACGCGACCTTCACGCCGCAAGGGTTGTAAACCTTGACATTTAGGTGTAGGGGAAACGTACCCATATCCTGAAGGCATAATAATAAAAGTGCCACCATAATATTTGTATACATCGTTACTTCAATGAAAAACACATTAGGGGCCTGTTCCGAAATAAGCCCTTTGACTTGGGTCATTGCACAGCATATAGAAGATCCGTATTAGAAACGACCTTCACCCATCTGTTTATTGGATGAAAAGTGTTTTATATCCAAATTTAGTACTTTAAAAATTCCTGGCTAAACTATTATTAACAATTATTAACTATTAAACTATTGTGAGGAAATCTGCACACCAGAAAATTTTCTTAATTCTCTGCGTGTGTGAAGTCTGCCAATCCGCATTGGGCCAGCGTGGTGGACTATTGGCCTAACCCCTCTCATTCTGAGAGGAGACTCGAGCTCAGCAGTGAGCCGAATATGGCCTGATAATGATGATGATGCCGTGCCCTGCGATGTGTGGCAAAACCTAGATAATGGTAGGTACACCATGCCAATTTACGTAAGAAAATTTCTCATTGAGTATCACAAACAAAATCTCAAAGAAAGCCGAGATATTTTTAAGGTTAATATCCATTTTGCATATAAAAGGGCCGGGAGGAGATGAGGCGTAAATATATTATTTCTACCCACACTTTACGGGAACGGTAAATAAATTTTGTTCACTAAATTCAGTTTACTTAGCCCAAGCCAGCAAACTTTATTCGCTTTTTCTTTTTTAAAAGAATTTTGAACAAAAATGTAACGCAATTTACAGATTAAGGATTACAAATGGAATAAAAACTTGCCACTTACTTAGGGATAAATTAAAAAAGAACCAATTTACGTGCTGTCCCAAAATATCAAAATAAAAAGTTGCCTCCTACTCCTACTCCTAAAAAACTGAATATAAATTCATTCAGTCAAATTTATTCAATGATAAAAAAATTGTTTTCAAGAACAATTCAATCACCTCTGAAAAATATGCATTTATATAATTAAAACCCCATGCTATTTTTTTTTTATTTGGATTGCCCATCCCCACCCTAAATTATTTTTGAAAATATAGGACATAAAGATGGATCGAAAACAAAACCAATAAACTTTCAATGTAAGTAATTTTTTTCTGTGTAAACATAATAAGTTAAGGTCAAGGTATTTAAATTACAAGTAACGGGTAAACAATCAATCATCGTCGTTTTAATACCCGTAAGGTTCGATTTTTTTTTTCCAAATTTATTTGGGACTAATTAAAAAATATACCTTTTCCTTTATACATCAGACACTACAATAGTGAATACTTAGGCATTGTGGTGTATGGCACAATTTTTTAAATAAATGTTTTTTCTTTCTTTTCTTTCTTTCTTTTATAAAAGAGAATTATCAAAATCGGACTATTTATACATATAAATAGATATGCGTGTTCATACATATACGCGTTGACTTGAAAACCTTCCTCCGTAGTTTTGTCGCTTGAAAATACTCAATAGATTTTCATCTAATTTTCACATGCAGATAAAGCCATGCCTGATCATGCAGCATCGATACTTACGGACGTAAGAAAAGGTTTTAAGTAGGTAATAAAATTCAACTCAGGCAAAGTTGTACGTCCATTACTTTAATATAATTTGATCAGTAGCAGCTGTATGCAAACAAAATGCGATAAAGAAGAGCATACAAAAGAATTTAATTTAAAACGGCGACTCAAAAAATCTGTTTTTCTCGGAGCACCCGTTATAGTCTGCAAATGGACAATTAACCGCTTTTGCAGCGATAAAAGGCTTTGTTGATCCACCTACTTCAGTTGTGACTTTTGAGTCAAATAATTGTTGCTCTATGTACGTTTTGGTGGATTTTATAAAAGAAAGATGGTTTTGTGACTGCATTCACTATTACAAGTACGAGTAGATTCAAGCAGAGGCGTCCCAAAAGCGTCCTTTACGATCCAGATGATGACATGACGACCGACAATGCTTCCCGGGCAACACAATCACAAGCAACACAGCGTCTGCGCCGGCGAAGACGAGGTCCCCGATATCTAACGTCACCCGGACGTGGGTTTTCTAACTCACGATCTCGGGGGCGTCCGGACTGATTCACTCAGGTCACGGTTACACCTTCCCGAATGGCCCTCTAAGCCGAGGTCCGAGTCTCATAGGATACGCCCTTAAAGAGCCGTTCCGTCCTCTATCTTTATTTCAGCCTTCGGGTCTTATCAGGCGATGCTTCTGCGCTCGCCCAAACCCACCGGTGACGCCGTAGTGGTCCCACATGAAGCCATCGGCACTTACTCAACACGAAAAAAAAAGCACGAGTAGTTGGATAATTATGTCCACGTAATTAGTTTTGACTTTGTCGCTAACTATGTGCCTTATTAGACGGCTTAAAGTCACTCAGCGGGCGGTGGAGCGAGCTATGCTTGGGGTTTCTCTGCGTGATCGAATCAGAAATGAGGAGAAATATTAATTTTAGAACACATGTTCCTTGAACATTTTGATTTTTTTTTGTTTAAGTATAGAAACCTTGAGTTATGGCAAATACTCCCGAGCACCCTTTATATAGGCGACGTTATTAACCTACTTATAGATTGTGATGTAGCAGTCTTACAGACATGCTATTCTTCTTCTTACAGAATTTTATTAAGACTGTAAGCAGAAAATCACGGATTTAAACTACCACTTTGTAGGAAAGCGGTAAAATCTTCTATCTCTACTTTAAATGGAATGTCCAAGTAAAACTTGAGATCAAAATTAGTGTTTTTTCACAGAATTAACTTCATAAGACGGTTGATTTAAGACAGTGAAGAATGGAAACTTGAGGAAAAGTACTGGCTGCATTTAAAGTTGCAAGTGTACAGCACTAGACAATTGAGACTATGCATTATGCATGCGCCCAGGTGCCTCGGCCTTCCGATTCCGAGAGGTATTATCTGGCTAAATATTCGCGGTGGAAAACATACTATTACACAGTATTTTTGTTTGTTTTTTTTATTCTTTACAAGTTAGCACTTGACTACAGTCTGACCTGCAGGGTTATTATGTAACTCGGTGTACGATTCAAGTAAGTAGTCACTACATCGTTTTTCATCGTATTTTCGTTTTTGTAATGATTTAAAATAGTTATTTCAACGAAATAAACTTGACTGCACTATTTTACATTAAGTGCTAATGTTTTTTTGTTTTTACGATCATTTAACATGATTATTTCAACGAAATTACGTAAATACCAGTTTTTCGTTAAAATAACGCTACTATCTGCCACTGTCACTACTTTAATAATGTTATTTTATGTAAAACGACGATAATTGTGTCATTTCGTTCAAAACACTATGTTAGATGGATAACCCTGCTGATGGTAATGGTATTTAATGATGCAATCTAATGGTATTTCCGACATGATAGGTTTCTACACGACATCGTACCGGAACGATAAATCGCTTTGGCGGTTGGGTAACCAGCCACGGCCGAAGCGTCCCACCAGCAAATAGTATGATAAAAATCCCTGCCCAATCCGTAAGGATGTAGATATCATTATAAATCATCATCATATTTTAGCACTATATTATTAAACCGACTTTCATGAAAATGTAATGGGACCAATCTGGATTTCAAACAAAAAAATAATTTTCAAAATTGGTTAATAACAATTATTACTTATTTTATCAAATGGTTTATAACACTTATTTAAACTTATTTTTCAAGTCAGTTAAATAATAATTTTGCATGTGAAACGACATACATGAAAATCTCGTATTTTATTTAAAGAAAAAATATTACTGTATACTAACATTTTAGCTATGCTCGGAGTATTTCTGCGTGATCGAATCAGAAATGAGGAGATCCGCAGAAGAACCAAAGTCACCAACATAGCTCAACGAATCGCGAAGCTGAAGTGGCAATGGACGGGGCACATAGCCGATGGACGTTGGGGTTCCAAGGTTCTGGAATGGCAACCTCTCACTACAAAGCGCAGTGTTGGACCCCCCCACCAGGTGGACTAACGACATCAAGCGAGTCGCAGGGATTCGCTGGATGCAGGCAGCTCAAGATCGTGATGTTTGGAAGTCCCTACAAAAGGCCTATGTCTTGCAGTGGACGTCCATCGGCTGATATGATGATGATGATGGCATTTTGTTATACTTTTAAAGATTCTTTTAGAAATTTATATTTTCATTTACTCGTAGTTTACGCCTGTGCAACGTTAAAAAGAATCCCTATTACAATTTTTATTCAATCGTTTTTCCAACGAACTCGCCGTTGCATTTTACCGATGCACGCAACGTTTTGTTGGCGAGATGTCTATAGAATAAAAGGGGACAAAAGACATTTTAATTTCCTATCCTCTCCGTATCACTGGACATTAGTGGCGGCTCCAGAGTTTTTCTTTGTCCTTATTCTGTGTTTCCCTTTTGTTTAGTGCCATTTGCCGGCTGTCTTTTTACGGTAACGAGAATCTTTTTAGAGCGAAACCTATAACGTCGTTGGAGGCTATTTTCAATGTAACTAACTGAGGATTTTCTTTTGTTTCGTTCGCTATTTTTAGAATTGAAACTCAGTTTGCGTACGCTGAGGTATAAAATATGCAATTCCATTGGATTTTGGGCTAATATTTACTGAAGGACTAACTGTTCTTTAGATCAATGAGCAATAGATAGCGAGGCAGGATTTTAAAATTATATTGCACTAGCTGACACTGCTGGGTTTTACCCGCGGGGTTCCCATTCCCGTAAGAATAAGGATAATATATAACTTACAGCCTTTCTTGATAAATGGGTTATCTAACTCTGAAAGAAATTTTCAAATCGGACCAGTAGGTTCTGAGATTAGCGCTTTCAAACAAACAAACTCTTCAGCTTTATAATATTATTATAGATTATAGATATGCAGCTTAGCCAAGAATAATTTTATAGAGTTTAATCTATATCATTAGTAATTCATTGTAATTAACAGCGTTTGTTCTTTCTATTTTGTAGCTCTTTTTCTTTGTCCATAGTCTATGTTTCCCTTTTGTTTAGTATCATTTGCCGGCTGTCTTTTTACGGTAACGAGAATCTTTTTAGAGCGAAACCTATAATGTCATTGGGGGCTTTTTTCAATGTAACTAACTGAGCTTTTTCTTTTGTTTCGTTCGCTATTTTTAGAATTGAAATTCAGTTTGCGGACGCTGCATTGCATCTGATTCATGATGTAGGTACGATTTTAATGACTATTTTTATTGTTTTAAACAGTTTAGTTTTCACTGTAACTAACCCACCATGCTTTCCCAATGTAGGTTTGACGGGTTGTATTTGAAAAAAAAAAAATGCTCTGTCATACATGTAATATTACATAATATTATAACCGTCTATAGGAGTTCTAAAAAACTATCCAATACTATTGTTCTGATCCCCTAATACCTGGTTAACGAATTTCCTGACTTCTGAAACTGCATTTCTTAGATTGAGTGGGTCGTTTTATCTACATCCAGTGGAAATTAAATGCTAGTTTACACGTTTTTTAATGGTCTTAAATAGTTAATTATCATTATAATTGATTGATTTTTTTTATATTTTTTTGGGACGTCATTGCATGAAAATTTTGGTTTTAAATACGTTTTAGTATATATTATATACGAGCCAGAACGCCTGTCGGCCATGACGGTATATACATATTTCAACTGTTTCATGTCATCCCTTACAAACGGAGCGTTTGAAAAAAATATTTGCAATTATTTAGACGTTTAGTACGAGTACATCAAGTAACTTTGTGGCGTCAGCGTTTTTGACGTTTGGAAAGTTTGAAAAATCCATGATTTTTAAATTAAGTTTCCTAAGAAATCCTTAACTTTTATTATTAATTTTGATATGTTTGGGACACGTTCATATTAATTGATATGAGTCAACTACCCTAATGTGCCGTTTATTATCTAAGCTTTGTTGTTCAACTGTATTTTGAAGACATGCATATAATTTATTCGATCATACCTACCCCGAGCATACTCTCTCGTTCACTGAAAGAATTGAAGCGTTTTAACTTTTCCACACAAGCTAAATCATTATACATGAGCTCGTTTTCATGTTAACCGAAGCCATTTATATTCGGCAAATGATTGATTCAACAGTATATTTAAATGAAAAATCCCCGCCACAAGCAAACGGTGCAATTTTTTACAGACGCTATGTAATGTAACACATTTTGTTGATAAATTATTCTGTTGGCACGCCCCTTCATTCAATTTCGTGAATAAATAGCTCATGCCAGGAACAATTGGAGATATGTTACCGGTACGTTAACATCTCATATGCCAGACTTTGCCTATATGGTTTTTTGGAGTTTACTCCTTAAGATTTTTCATATATATGAAAAAAATATTGGCAGTAAAATTCGATGAACTAATGACAGCGTTACGTTTTTTGTGCGTAATCTATTCACCGTGCGCAGCCGAAGCCTGCTGCTCCTCAGTTGCGCACCTTTCACTTTTTAGGCGTAGGTATTGAGACGTACATAGTGTAGTATGGGCAATATACACCTATTTAGACAGTCGATCTGAAAGAGTAAACTTCATTTGTGAATCGGAGCTGACTCACACTTTTTTTTTAATTCTGTACAAGCGTAGAAATCGTTTCAGTAGCCGCAGCGTTAAGAAGGAAACATACTTACACACACAAACTTTCGCCTTTATAATATTAGTGTGACTAGGAAGCCCTTGAATCACTCACCCAATGGTAAGTGATGATGCAATCTAAGATGGAAGCGGGCTAACTTGTTAGGAGATTAATGAAAATCCACACCCCTTTCGGTTTCTACACGACATCGTACCGGAACGCTAAATTGCTAATCCTACTACTAATTAAGAAAACCTCAATCAGTCCAGCCGGGGATCAAACCCAGGACCTCCACTCCACTCCCACTGCGCCACGGAGGCCGTCAATTGAAGTTATGAACCTTAAAGTTATGGGAAACACTCCGCAACACCCTGTATATTCCGCTTTTAAATATTTACGAGAGAACAGAGTAAAATATACAAGTAAGATGAAAATTATATTTTTTCCCTGCAAATATTTAGCGAGTCGGTATCGGCAGGCCCGAGGCGCTTGGGCGCATGCATAATGCATAGTTTCAATTGTCTACAGCTGTACACTTGCAAACTTAAAATTCAGTCCGCATTGTCTTTAAGGTTTTTATATCTTTTGACTTAACTTCCGAGATCTTAAAGCCTTGTTGTATTGTTTTCTCTTATTAGTAAACTAGCCGTTGTCTTCATTAGCGGAGATTTTTTTTTACAAGTTAGCCCTTGACAATCTCACCTGATGGTAAGTGATGATGCAATCTTAGATGGAAGCGGGTTAACTTGTAAGGAGGAGGATGAAAATGCACTCGCCTTTCGGTTTTGGTCGGCATCGTACCAGCGGCATCGGCTCCGTGGCGCAGTGATATGCACGGTGGATTGAGGTTTTCTTAATTGGTCCACGTCTGGCTGGTGGGAGGTTTCGACCAAAGCTAGTTACCACCTTACAGGCAAAGACATACCGCCTAGCGATTAAGTGTTCCGGTACGATGTCGTGTAGAAACCGAAAAGGGTAACGATTTTCATCCTCCTCCTAGCAAGTTAGCACACTTCCATTTTAGATTGCCTCATTACTTACCATCAGGAGAGACTGTAGTGAAGGTCAAACTTGTAAAGAATAAAAAAAACAATGATGCGGCTATTTACATTCACCTGCTGGCCTATTTTTGACCGACTTCAAAAAGGAGGAGGTTCTCAATTCGGTCGGTATTTTTTTTTTTATGTATGTACACCGATTACTTAAAGACGCCTGGACCGATTTCAAAAATTCTTTTTTTGTTTGAAACGGTATAGTCCCCATTTGGTCCCATTGCCATCATGTCAAGATCTGATGATGGAATCCTGGAGAAATTGAGGGGAACTTTCGAAAATTATATGGGTGTCTAGTGTGTTCGTAAACTTTTCCATTTAGTACGTTTAAGCACTACAATTTACTAACTACATAAAACTACATAAAACTGACGAGGGAACTCCTCGGCGGTTTACAGCAGTTACCTTGTGTTTGGGCTTGATTAAATTGTATTAATGAGAACTTTCCACATAGATAGGTTGTGACTGTCATTTAGGGGTTTGGTGATGAAGACCAAGGACAATTAAGGGAACTCCTTAACAGTTTACAGTAACTATCTTGTGTTTGGCCTTGATTAATTCGTATTGCTGAGAACTTTTTACCTAGATGAGTTGTGTCTGTTATTAGGGGTCTGATGATGAAGACCAAGGTCAATTAAGGGAACCCCTTAACGGTTTACGGTAGCTACCTTGTGCTTGGGCTTGATTGATTTGTATTGCTGAGAATTTTGTACCAAGATGGGTTGTGAGTGTCATTAAGAGTCTGATGCATTCGTTTGAGATGAAATTTTACACTAAAAATGGAAAAATAATAAAAATTTTAATAAAAAAAATACAACCGACTTCAAAACCTAAAAACGTACCTACTAAACTAAAAAGCGAAAAATAACATCATAATACGTTCTACCTGCTGATCAGTATGAAGTCGGTGCAGAGCCGGTGTTGTCTTAATTTAAGCCATTTCTGACAGGACCACATGAAACAACACTGTCTGTAAAATCTAAATCTATAACATGGCTTGAATTAATACATCACCGGCTTAGCACCGCCTTCATACTGATCAGCAGGTAGAACATATTATGATGTTATTTTTCGCTTTTTAGTTTAGTAGGTACGTTTTTAGGTTTTGAAGTCGGTTGTATTTTTTTTATTAAAATTTTTATTTATAAATACTCGTATATTTTTTATACATTTGGTCTTTATTATCAAACTATTAAAAACATTAATTCAACTGAGAAATGTCATCCACCTACTGTATGATATCCACGTTGTCAGTAAGCACCGGATTACATTTGTTATATTGTATGCAGAATCTCAATTTCGTATAATTATGTCAACTAACATATTACGCCAATGTTATTGAATTAGCTCGCTGATCTTAATGACAAAACGAAGTCTCTTACAAAAAACTATTTCATAATAACTTTTATTCGTTTTATTTACCGTAGAGATTTTTAATCATATTCAATTAGATAACTTGATTTAATTTGAAAGAAAGAAATAAAAAAAGAAAATGCGTTTATTTCGAAATTATGCCACACATCACAATATCTCCAGTACACCAGGTTATCCAGGACAATACCCTGCGATGTGTGGCATAAACCAGAAAATGGCCCCAGCTCAGCACAATGCCACGTGACCATTTGAATTTGGACACGTAGCGCTGATTTTCGGTTGGAACCACAGATTGGGTAACGCCACGAACACAGCCAACACAACCTTATAATCTAAAGTAATATCTACAATGACATTAAACTTTTAACATTTAATTTAATTTCACTTTAACTTAATCTTCATCCTAAAAGATTTAACGTTTTCATTAACTTGAAAGCTTTAGATTATTTGTTTGCAAAAATTATCTTTTTCATCTTTTTCGCATATTTTTCCTTTTACAACTTAAGTTTCGACATCTGAAACAAACTTTTGTTTGTCATTACTTCCCGTTATCATACTTTTAGAAATTTTGTATCCTGTTTTTGATTAACGGGTATCCTACTAATATTATAAACGCGAAAGTTTGTATGGATGTTTCTATGTTTGTTACTCTATAACTACTGAAGCGATTTAGCTGAAATTTGGAATGGAAATAGATTTTACTCTGGATTAACACATAGGTTACTTTTTATCCCGAAAAATCCATGGTTTCCCGAGATTTGCGAAAACTGATGATTTTGATGATATGAATGTTTGTTACTCTTTCACGCCTCGACTACTGAACCGAATTAGCTGAAATTTGGTATTAAGATATATTACAGCCTGGATTAACATTTTTTATCCTGAAAAATCCACGGTTCCCTAGGGATTTGTGAAAAACTAAATTCCACGCGGACGAAGTCGCGGGCGTCCGCTATTTTCTAATATTTGTTTTAAACGTGCCTGAAAATATTATACAATAACATTCATTTATTTGTTTTATATCTTTAAAAGATAAAATAAGCGAGTAAAAACTCTGTTTGTCGGCGACAGCTTTCTTGCGATTGGTTGTGAGCGTAACTGTCAAAGCGAAGTTTGATTTAGTCCGCTATTGTATATTTGTATAATGTAACTAGCTAACACCCCGCGGTTTTACCCGCGTAGTTCCCGTTCCTGTGAGAATACGGGGATAAAATACTGCCTATAACACTTACAAATATCGTAGCTTTTTAGTGGTAAAAGAATTTTCAAAATGGGTTGGGTAGATCCAGAGATTACCTCCTGCCTATAGCCTATAGTACTCGGGGATAGTGTACCTTCCCAACAGTGAAATAATTTTTCAAATCGGTTCAGTAGTTCCAGAGCCTATTCAAAACATACAAACAATCAATCAAAATCTTTTCTCTCTTTATTATTAGTATAACAAATTTTTATTAGACTTTGTCTTCGTCAAATCTTAATAAAAAGGTAGTATTATTAATAGATAGATACAAACTCACCTGATGGTAAGTGATGATGCATTCGAAGATGTAAGCAGGCTAACTTGTTAGGAGGAGAATGAATATTCGGTTTCTACACGACATCGTACCGGAACGGTAAATCGCTTGGCAGGATGGTAACTAGCCACGACCGAAGCCTCCCACCAGCCAAAAACGTCAATGTAATTAAAAAAAAAAAACGTAATCCTACTAATATTATAAACGCAAATGTATGGATGTTTTTCTTTAACGCCGCAACGATTTGGCTGAAATACCAAACACAACCTACTTCATACCAGGAAAATCCATGACTTCCGAGAGATTTGTCAAAAACTAAATTTCGCTCGGACGAAGTCGTGGGCGTCCGCTAGTGAATAATAAAGTACGGCAACATTCTGAAAAGAACAAGTTCTGTAGATGCAGATCTGTCAGTAAGTAGAGAATACTGTGGTAGAGACAGTGGCGTATCTAGGATTACTTCCTGGGATGGGCCTGGGGTGGACCCACATATTACTGAACAGAGTCGATACTCAATATAAAAATTTCGTTAACAATATTTGCTAAGACAACTCTCTATAAAAATTTCGTAAACAATATTTGCGACGACAACTCTCTATAAAAATTTCCTTAACAATATTTGCTACGACAACTCTCTATAAATCCTACCCCTACTCTAGTCATACCCTACTTTTACCCTACCCCTAGGATTTAGGGGTTTGAAAAATAGATGTTGGCCTATTCTCATAGATACCGAATAAGCACAAAAAATTTCATCAAAATCGGTCAAGCCGTTTCGGGGGAGTATGGCAACGAAAACTGTGACACGAGAATTTTATATATTAGATTTTATATGATATTTTTTTTAAAACTATTAGTATTCTTGGGTGGGCCCAAACCCACCCGGCCCACCCGCCATATACGCCTATGGGTAGAGACCCGTAGTAGGTAATAAAAAACTGAATTGCATAAAATTTAAAAGATTCCATCGTTCGCTTCAAGATTCGAGAGCTGAACAAATAGAGCCCGCATTTTGATAGTGCCTGCGCAAATAGAAGACTTATGAAATGGAAATCAAATTATTATTTATGATTACAATTTAAAATTACTTTTTAAACTTCGGTCTATAATTTACTTAGAATGTTTATTGAGTCTCGAAAATCCTTTATGCTAAAAATGAATAAACTCATTTTCTTTCTTTCTTTCGTCTTTTTAATCGTCGGATGGGGATAATGTTCAAATGATGAAAATTAAGTTATATCCATCCTCTTATAAACTCATATAAACTTTAACTTTCAGACTCAAAAAAACATCTATAGTAACGTATTGGTGCATTAAAATCAGACGTAAGAACAAAGTTATCTAAAAAAACACAAAAATTCTATACGTATATGTAATTAATGTATATATATCTCGGAATTTGCTCAATCAATTTTGAAAATTCTTTTATCACTAGAAAGCCACTTTATTTCTGAGTGTCATAGGCTATATTCAACCCTCGTGTTCTCACAGGAACGGGAACTACGAGGTTGAAACCACGGTGCGGCGGTACTCAATATATTTGTAAATTACATAACTAGTTATACGATTCCATATATATATACAGTAAATCAACGTCGATTTCGCCGGATAAACACAAAATACCCTCGGTAATGTGACAGACATCAATAAAGGGAAGGGAAGGGAAGGTCGACCCACACCACTTATGTTATGCGATTGATATTACCACATATATTGCTGTTCAGAAGAAAATTGAGTACCCTGTCTATTCCTATAAGCCTACGAATTTGCATAAGAGTCTGAAAGGATCGTTCAATAGTTTCCCCATTCATTCTTATTACGTAGGGGTAAGGACGACAATCGTTTGGCGTGCACATAACTTAAAATAACACTGGATGCCTCCGAGCAATTCCGCGATGGTGCATCCAATCGTTTCCAACCATCATGTGATATCGTTATTTGCATACTTTTAGACTATTTTTTGAACGCGATAGCTTTCCCGGTGTATTGGAAAATTTTAAATTCGCTTTCCGCCGTTTTTAGGGTTCTTTACCACAAGTGTCATAAGCTGTTTTATTCCCGTATAAACCGCAAGGCTTCTGGTGTTTCCTAATAAGGCACTTAACCTTTCGAGAGAGGGGTCTCAAAAGCCCAACTAGATTTCAAATGTTTAGGTATAATTACTAAAATAAAAGCTCCACCGTATAGAGTTCGTAGCTAGTGTTTAATTTGTGTGCCGTTTATTCCCACCAAAATTTTTGTGCTGCACGCGACATCGTGCGAATAAGACGTGTTAGTTTTAATACTGGGCCTCCGAGACCATCAGGCTCGCCGATTTGTAAAATTGCAAGTATTGTAGAAAATAAACGTATGATAAAAATTATTCGTATTATAGGTGTGATTACAAAAATAAGAAAACTGATGTCGAACAAAGGTTATGATTCACAAAGCTTGTCAGGACAACTTAATTAACAAATCAAACTGTATCCAAAATAAGACCCTAGAACGGCAGAGAATGACCTTGAGTGAAGTCACGTACTTGTGAAAGATGTGTGTAGGGTTAAAGGCGCCTTTAACTGTTAACAAACACTCCCCTTTTCCAATCAAGTCACTCTCCCCGCCTATCCCAAGTAACCCATAAAGAATTACACAACAAGAGATGTGGACGGCTCGAACGCCACGAGCACACTGAAGCGGTCCGTACCGCAAGTAATTGCTGCGCGGCGATAACATTCCTAATAATCTACAAAACTATAAAACGAATGTTTCTACTATGTGCCATAATAAGTTCAAATTGATATAAATAAATAAATATTTCCAAAGAAAAGTAGTCAAAAATATTGTTTAAAGAAAGAAAGTGCGTAAGAATAATTGTATGTTATCGATATGTGGGAGTATTTAAACATTCCATGTTATGTATTTAATTTATTTGAAATAAGTCATTGTAATTTTCAAACAATATGTACCAACATTATTTTGTTGTATCATTAAAAAGTCCTACAACGTACTAGGACGACTATAGTTTTATCCTGCTAGATGGTTTTAACACGGTAGGAAACGCTTTAACGCGCCGCGTTTCACGGACGCGCTGTCAGGTGGTTAAAAGTGGCATTTAATTTTGGGGTATTCTGGACCCCGCCAATCTCACCACGTCATTTTATTCACTGGGCAATGGAAAGGTTACTTAATTTTATATTTCGAACATTAGTTGCACAGGTCACGCGTAGGCAAACAAACGCGAAACAAACTTCCTAAGTGGGTAGTGGGTAATCAAGGGTCATAACGGGTCAAACTGTTTTTACACGCCATCACGTTAGAGGCACAGAAATACGGGTCACGGTCGATAGTGGAGCGTGACCATTAACTAGCTGGCGGTACGCGAGTGAAATTACAATGGTTTTCACTAAAAACCTTATCGTCTTAACGTAGACGGGCTATAGGTTAGGTACACGACAGCCTCAATCTACCTTTTTTTTTATTTTGTATAAGCAAGCGCTTAGCTGCAATCACGCCTGATGGTAAGCTATAATAAAGCCTATGGTGGAACGCGCTGGCCTAGAAGATGCGTATTCACTCATGATTTGAAGATACCCATATTGTAGGTGGTGGGGAAAACAGAAGCTGAAAGAGCATGCCACATCTTTGCAGTGAGTATAAGGAAAGAGGAACTAAACTGCGACACTAATCATCATCATCATTGACAACCCATATTCAGCGCACTGATGAGCACGAGTCTCCTTTCAGAATGAAAAGGGTTAGGTCTCAGTCCACCAGTCCCAATGTGGATTGGCAGACTTCACACACATAGATAATTAACAAAATTCTCAGGTATCCAGGTTTCCTCACGAAGTTTTTCCTTCACCGTTGGAGATACGTGATATTTGATTTCTTATTATCCCATTATTTTATATGAGTTACCTAATTTACACTTAATATTAACAAATTGTGTGATTTATTGTTGTGATCCTTAAAGCAATATTACGGTAATTTATATAAGCAGGTAAGTTTGTAAATGAGTCCAAATAAACAGTCGATACCAACTGAATTTGTTACAAATAACCTACTTATAAAATATTGATGAAAGCTCTCAATGATATTTGTTAGTACTTAGAGCAAATAAACGGATAGCTTCAAGTTGGCAAATAAACTGTTTAATCTGTTTCAGTCCTTTTTAACATTTTTAAACAAACAGTAAATATTTACAGTTGTGTAAAATTCTGATAGACAAACTGTAGATAAAATGTGGATAGTAGCAAATTGATGTCACGACGGACGGAAAGAGCAATTCTTTAAAGACTGCAACTTGAACATAATTGCATCTACAAATTGCGCAATAACTAGCCAGTCTGTTACTGCTTTAGAGAATTCGCCTCCACGAAAAAAAGCGGCTAATTGTCCATTTGCGGGCAGTCGCGCGTGCTGCGTGAAAAACAGCATTTTCCCCGGTTGCCATTTTAATTCAATTCTTGCGAACTACGCTGACGTTGCAGCTTTTGTTGCTTGTTACGTGCTGTGAGCAATTGTTAGAAATTAGCAATTTTTACACTCCATCTGCAGATGTATAATATGTCTAATAGGTGATTTTGTGTTGTAAGATACTCTCAAACAAACAACAGGAGGCCTATTCTGTAATGATGTCTTGTATAACTCGCAAGTGCGAGTTTCGAATTCACCTCTATCTTTCTCTGTCTAACATAATACTATAGACAGAGAGCGATATATGCGAGTTCGAAGTTCACACTGTCGAAGTGATAAAAATACCGTAACAGAATAGCTGACCAGTATTCAAAAAGAAATCTTTTAACCTGCATCTCTATGAATCGCTTTGTTATGTATCTTTATATTTTTTTCAGTATCAGCAGGCTAATTCACTATCTTTGACTTTGGTATACGTTGACATAGACGAAATTGACATTCTATGTAAAAATGTCAACCGGTGCTTACTGGTGGATCACACTGTAAGTAAAAGACACCTTTTCAATTGATTTGATGTTTATTTTAATAGGACTAGCTGGTTTGTTATCTCATCTCTTTCTGAGCATGAGTCTCCTCTCAGAATGAGAGTGGTTAGACCAATAGTCCACCAAGCTGGCCCAATGCCGATTAGCAGACTTCACACACGCAGAGAATTAAGAAAATTCTCTGGTATGCACGCTTCTTCACGATGTTTTCCTTCTCCGTTTGAGACACGTGATATTTAATTTCTTAAAATGCACACAACTGCAAAGTTGGAGGTGCATGCCCCAGAACGGATTCGAACCCACACCCTCTAGAGTTGGAGGCAGAGGTCATATCCACTGGGCTATCACCGACGATGTAAAATTAAACTTTAAATTTGAAATCATCAAGCTAAAAGTCAAATTGAAAATGGACTTTAAAATATAACCTAATATTGCCCGAATAATGCTTTCCGGGTAGTATGGTAGTCGCGGGAATTGCGTGAAAAACAGTATTTTCGTGCCGCCATTTTTAATTCGATTCTTTTGGAAAAGGCTGGGCTATGCAATTTTCACTGTGCACTACGTGTTAGAGAGCAATACCTATAAAAGGAAATACAAACGGGAAATTACTTAAAGTTAAAGTAATTATTACCTACCTACTTGTTGTTTTCTTCTCGCTTTATTTATATTTAACGTCAAGCTAAGACTGCAATATCAGTCGACTATATAAAATGATAGGAAATTTAACAAAATCGGAACAGGTATGAAAATTGTATTCTATCTACTCGTACTTACCTATATTATACCTTTGATTTCTTTTTGTTTTTTTTTATTCTTTACAAGTTAGCCCTTGACTACAATGCCACCTGATGGTAAGTGATGATGTAATCTAAGATGGAAATGGGCCAACTCGTTAGGCGGAGGATGAAAACTCCTCTTCTCCTCTCCTCCACTCCTTTCCTTGTCGATAGGGTGATTAATACACATTAAATGGTGATAAACTAAAAAAGAAAAAACATGTTTGAATTTGTTGTAAGCTCTTTTCGGATCAAGACGCGTGATTACCAGATTTGAGCAAATTTTATAATATAAAATCATAAATTAATCCAAGCTACCTGTGTGCCAAAGAAATTATATAAAACTTGGCTTACTTTGCGCATCCTCATTACATTATTGGGGCTAAATCCAAATAATTTAAAAGTCATAATTTATGTGCCAGTTTTATAGCCAATAACCATAAAATTCCCCCAAAAACCTTTTATATAAATTAATGTATTCGTAGCACTAACGTAATTTTTATATTCGCCGACTATGGTCACTTTAATTTATTGGTCCATTATTTTAATGCATCTCATTTGTATGGTTTCATTATAATAATATTATTCATACTATAATATGACGTCATTAAATTTATTTAGGTTGACATTCTACATAATAATAAAACATAATAAATATTATTAACACTTTTTGATCTACATGGTAGCGTCCAGTAGCGAAGACTGAAATTTTTTCGTAGGTAACCTGTAAAATAATAATGAAATCATGGAGTTTTTTAGTCTGTATGTTAAATTATTAAAGTTCGTAAAACTTGTGGATTGTTGGTGAAGAAAAATCATCATGAGCAAACCTGCATACCTGAGAATTTTCTAAATTCTCTACGAGTGTGAAGTCTGCCAATCTGCATTTGGCCAGCGAGGTGGCCTGGCTTAACCTCTCTCATTCCGAGAGGAGACTCGTGTTATTATTTATTTATTATTATTCATTATATTGTATTGGATGCTCGCTCGAAACTCCGAGCTGTCCTTGGAAAACAAGCTTCTAGTCTATAAGACAATAGTTAAACCAATATGGATGTATGGAATCCTCGCATGCAGATCCCCAGAGCTGTCTGGGGATCTGCATGCGAGTCCAACATTACCATTATTCAAAGAGCTCAGAATTATGTATTGAAGCAAGTGTCAAACGCGCCTTGGTTTCTGAAAATACCAGAAATTCACGAGTATCTACAAATGCCAACAGTGAAAGAAGAAATAAAATCTAGTAACAATAACTACAAAGCTAGATTCAGAAACCATCCGAACCACCTGGCTGTTCAATTAACAATACCACAGGCGATACGGCGATTGAAAAGACGGCAAATACTTGATTAAAAGCCATATATGACACTTACATGGAGCTGCTCCCGCTGGGGAATGTTGCTTCTAATCGCCAAATTTTTCTACAACAGCTCTGCTCATAGTCTGCCGACTGATTGCATGAGATAAACAGAACAAAAAAAAAAATTATTCATTACAAGTTAGCCCTTGACTACAATCTCACCTGATGTAAGTGATGATGTAATCTAAGATGGAAGCGGGCTAACTTGTTAGGAGGAGGATGAAAATCCACACTCCTTTCGGTTTCTACACGACATCGTACCGGAACGCTAAATCGCTTGGCGGTACGTCTTTGTCGTTAGGGTGGTAACTAGCCACGGCCGAAGCCTCCCACTAGCTAGACCTGGACTAATTAAGAAAACCTCAATCGGCCCAGCCGGGGATCGAACCCAGGACCTCCGTCATTAAATCCACCGCGCATACCATTGCGCCACGGAGGCCGTCAAAAATATAGTGTCGTCGTGTTGATATAGAGTTTATAATTATCACCTTCTAAGTCCATCAATCCGTATTAGAACTTCGTGGTAGGTCTAAGCTTCATATCCCCTTTCCTATTAAGAGGGAGGTAAATCCTGTAGTGGGCCAATAGAGGCTGATGTAATGATAATGTACTAACTGAAACTAGCAAATTCACAAAAGTAACTAAATACTTCTTACTCAAGACAGAAAACAAATCTCAACTCCCGATGTCTAAGCTAAAGGGAACAATTCTAATGTATAAAGTTCCACAATCTTAAATCAACCACATTCTAATCTGTCTTCCAACAATTCCAATTGCATTCCTCTGAATATAAACCCGAGTGAAATGCGAGGAATTCAGATATTTTAGCGTAGGCTTACTTACACCTTTGAATATTAATTTGAGAAAGATTGTTTTATTAATCGGCAATCTAAAACGAAACTAAGTGATAATATAGTTCATATACAGATATGCTAATTTAGCCTTACAAAGTAGGTACGTCATGTAAACGATGAAAACTATGTAAACTTTCAACCCCTATCGATTATTTTAATATTCACCCTTTCGATTATTTTAATAATTATTTTACAAAAACTACTATTTTACTCAGAACATGAACGATTTATATTTTAAAAAATTCAACCCCTTTTTGTTGAATGGGTTGAATTTTTAAAAATCTTGATTTACATTATTTTTCTGGCAGTACATACCAATTTTTACAATTAATGTAAAAACAAACAAACTTTAAAGCTTATTTCACCACTTTTATTTTCACGACAAAAAGAATCCTATATTATAATATGTATATTATTCGTATTATGGTCTAAAATCGTGTCAAGGTGTCGTGTGTCATGAAAAAGATGGACAGATGGACAAAAATTAAAAATTTAAACAGGGTGTACCCTAATTAATGGATAATACGCATATGGTAGATACATCACCTAATTATCTTAAACTAATTTGAATAGTTTTCCAAAAATCGGTGTATATTTTTAGCATTTAGATCGATTATTTAATGCCCTTCAACTAAAATTTGCAAAATACCTTCAATGTACATAATTGGACCTGTTATAATCTTATTATTAACCGACTTCCAAAAAGGAGGAGGTTTTTTTAGTATTTATATTCAGCGATATTTTAAGTAAAGATTTTTCAAATGAACATAAGAATGAGCATTATGCTCACACGTATGAAGCGGAATAAATCAAGTAGAGTCAAATGAGTTTGACCGGTCATATAGCACTTTGTAGTACAGACATGGTTATTCAAGCAAGATTTATGGTCCGTGAACCAGAGCAAATTAATTTATGCACTCAGCCGTGACCAGTGGTTACGTCTCTCATTACGTCAATAATGCAGATCTGTGTGACAAATGTGTACGCACTGTATTAATGTATGCAAGTGTATTAATGGGAGACTATGTGTATGGGGATTAATTGAGGCATTATTAGAACAGGATTCATGTACTCCTGTATTGATTGGCGACTTACTTAGCTCACTCATGTATTGATTCACTTCTTCTCGGGTATTGATACTTGACTCACTTGGCTTTCTGGTTTAGTTGCGGATTAGGAAACTTCTAATTTAAAGGGTAGTTTATTTATTCGTAGATTATACAATACCCCCTTAGCTTAGTAGATCCAGAAATTACCCCTACAATACCAAAAACTCAATACAATTATTGATTATAAACTCCATCACAGAATTTTACATTTTTTCGAAAACATTGAGGACGAGAGTAGTTGCCTATTGGGGAACCACGTAAAAAATGCGCCTCCAGATTCTACCTTGTGGGTGGTGGGGAAAAGAGTCAATGATTATCTATTAATGATATTCCAAAATTAATAATTAAAAAGACTATCATAAAAAATTAGTTACAAAAAAATATGACTTTTGACTAGTAATATTTCACACGTATAATATAAGTACAGAAAAATAGTACCTATTTACTTCGGAGCGCTGTAAAACCTTAGTTAGCTATTGTAAATTGTATATTTATATATAAATATTGTAAATTTGTTTTTTTTTCCTAAAAAAATTTTATTTATGATTCTACAACAAAAAGTTACTGGACCAAAGTTGTAGAGAATTTAATTTGCAACAAAAAATGTTAACAATTGTTTTTATCAGACAAATAGTTTAAGAGATATATCGTAAAAACAATTTCAACTCCTTTTTTCAACATGGCGGCGGTGAGACAAGGGTAGCGACCCACGAACTTGGTTTTAGCTTTCCACTGACCCCCCCTACAAATCAATAAAATTAAATTGCGTCCTCTAAAAAACGTAAGGTAAGGCCAAAAAAATCTAACATTTCAATGGACTATGAGCGTAATTAAATAAGTGTATTTGTGTGTTTCGATGATCAGACATACATGCAAAGTTTATGGTGACCATCGCTATGATGGATGAGATCTCGTGACTCGTGTAGAAGAGCCCTTTACTTGTAGAAGCTTGACTTCTGTATATTTACCAGAATTTATTGAATTTCCTAATAGCAACGTATTAGGGTATTACTGTTATGGTGTTGGCCCTTTTCCTATAAGAAAACCTTGACCTAACGCTGAAGGAAAATGTGTTCTCATATCCGGTAGGATGTTTATGGCGGACATTAATGCAGAATGTTGGAATGTAGGACTGTTAATATATATTAGAACATATTAGATATACAATAGAATATATCTTAAAATATAAATGCGAAAGGAATCTCGAAAAGCGCTTGATGTACAAAGACGAAATTTATCAGGGAGGTAGTTTGAAGTTAGTAAGTATCCGCTAGGAAGGGTTTTTGCAATAGGGCCGGATTAAAGAGGTCTAAAGGCTCTCGCAAGTTTGTTGTTTAACACGCTAAAATATGAATAAAAGGGGGTGAAAATTGTGATACATCACGTCCGAAGCAGTAGCATATTTATTTTTACTGCTTTGTGAATGCAAAGAGTAGACACAAACTTTATATTAATTAACAAACCTCGAAGTGTACAAATTTTTAAACGATGATACACTTCAGCTCCATTAATTTTTTTTAATTGGGTCATCTTAATGAAAGAAAAATAATTATTGCAATCAAAGCTTCTTGTACAAAACAAATAAAACATTATTTAAAAAAAAGCCACATAGTACATTGGTAATTTAATCCGTAATGTTTAACAAAAAACAAATCTACAAAATCCTTATTCCAGCAGCTACAGCATTAAAAAAATTAATTCAACATAGAAATTTTTTGAAAAATCCGAAAAAAAAAATATAACTTGACCACCTAAAATATGTTTTTTTGGAAAACTATTCAAATTAGTTTTAGATAATTAGGTGGTAAATCTGTCATTTGGGTTTTATCCATTAATTACGGGAGACCCTGTATATGGAAAACGATACAGCGTCGACGCTACGTGAATAAATGAGATTCTTTCTTTAATTTTCATACAAAATTGGCAGCGTTCATTGCAATACTGAGAAATGTATTAAAACACTAGCTGACGCGGCGCGTTTCATCCGCGTGGTTTCTGTTCCCGTAGAAATATGGGGATAATATATAACCTAGCCTTCCTCGGTAAATGAGCTATCTAACACTGAAAGAATTTTTCAAATCGGACCAGTAGTTCCTGAGATTAGCGCGTTCAATCAAAAAAACAAACAAACTCTTCAGCTTTATAATATAGATTATAAAGTCAAGAGTTTATTTATATTTCGAAGTATTCTCGCTCGCCGCAGTAGAGGATGTGGGGTATCGAGTATCGGCAAGGCAGTTAGCAACAGCCTGCTATTGACTATCTAGTGTCGGCCTGGAAAAGGCGGACGTTAACAAACAATTACCTTTTACCGCTCACTGTTAGAACGTTTGTTAGCTCTACTCTCTCTATTTCTATCTGCCATGGTCTATCTCTTTACCGCAGATCGATGCTGCCTTCAGTTAGATATAGTTAGATTTTCAAGCCAAATATAGTTTGAATATTAATAACTAGCGGACACCCGCGACTTCGTCCGCGTGGAAATCAATCTTTCAAACCCTATTTTAATACTTCAGAATTTGAATTTAAACATTTTTGAATTTCATTATATTTCGTTTTTTTTTTTGATTTATGAACACATTTTTAAAACTGTAACTCTAAAAATTGAAGGCTTTCCATATAAACTATATTACTATATACCCAAATATAGTATGAATGGTAATAACTAGGGGACACCCGCGACTTCGTCCGCGTGGAAATCAATGTAAACTTTTAAGCCCTATTTCACCACTTTAGAGTTTGGATTTTAAAATTTTTTGAATTGTATTTCGTATTTTTTTATGATTTATGATATTTTTTTAACTAAAAATGAAGGACTTTCTTCACAAACATTCAACCCCTATTTCACCCTCTTTTTATTTCATTTTCACAATAAAAAGTATCTTCTCCGTATTATGGTCCTGCTGATGTCCTTAAGTTTTCCTAAACCGAAGGTTGCCTGGAAGAAATCGCTACTTAGCGATAAGGCCGCCTTTTGTATGCTGATCTCTTCCTAATTTGTTTTTTATTTCACTTGTTTTTGTCTTTGTGGTGTGCAAATAAAGTATATTTATCTTTATCTTATCTTATCGCAGGCTCTCATTTTATCAAACTATAAGACAATCACAGAATACTAAACACCAATACAAAATTCATTACACGCAAATTTATTATTTATTTCATAATACATAGGGGCGATATTACACTGGTTGAATATGTAACGAAATGTTACAATTTTAGGCGTGTTGTATCTACCTTTATTCCATTATTTCAATGTATTTTGGGGCCGATATATGAGGTTGTTTCGTATCTGAGATATATTCGTGTTAGAGATAAAACAAATAAATATACATTTTCCTTGATATTGGCAATTTAAATATTATGAGGTAGCGTATAATATTATTTACCTATTATAATGAAGGGTGTATTTTTGCTCAGTTTGAGGAAATTGAACAAATCGTCTTGTGTAAATACAGCTTCTGAAGTTTATATTGTATGTTTTGAAATATACGTACCTACTCGTATGTGGTTTCTTTTGCCTCGTTTGTCAAGTAGGTTTTTTTGTACAAGTTAGTTAATAACACAGTACTTACTATATTAACTGCGCTGATATATTTTAAGTCCGAAATTGGAAAGTTGGTTGTGTTACACCCACAATACTATTTCTGTTCATTTTGTACATTGAAGATATTTTGAAAATTTTTATTGGGGGGCATTATATAATCGATACTGACGCTAAAAATATTTTCTTTCGAGTTTTTGTCTTTCTTTCCGTGTTTTTTTGTTATTCGGGAATTCAAATGAAACTTGGCACGATTTAAGACCAGCAAAAAGTTATGTCTGCGATAAGCAGACATAACTTTTATTTTTTTTTGTTCTTTACAAGTTAGCCATTCACTACGATCTCACATGATAGCAGTAAGTGATGATGTAATCTAAGATGAAAACGGGCTAACATGTTAGGAGTTGAATGAAAATCCACACCCTTTTTGGTTTATACACGACATCGTACCAGAACGCTAAATTGCTTGGCGGTACTACTTTTTCGGTAGGGTGGTAACTAGGTGTTATCTAGTATCTCGGTTACATTATTACACTTATGTAGTATTTTAATGTTTATCTCTCATTCATTATTTATTTATCATTTTTTTTATTTTTTCACAATAAAAAACTAATAAAAATTTATAAAAAAGAAATTTACCCTCCCGCTGCGGAACATTTGAACGCCCGAGCACTGGTCGTGGTTCCAGAGAAACCTCTTCACAATACGCGCCTTCCCAATAACTGCCTTCTGTATCTACCCTTGATCCAGTTAAGTTAAGCGAAAGCTTAATAAAGTGTTGGTTGAAGATTTTCGCTATGAGACCATTGACTGAAACGACTATCAGAACAATAATCATTGACAAAACATTCCTGGACATGGCGGTAATCTCATGAGCAAGGTCCAAGTATTCATACATATTCCTTTTCAGCTTTAACTAGATTATCGTGTGGAACAGTAAATATTATTAACTCTTTGACAGCAGCAGTACAGGTCCAAACCAAGTTAACATTTTACTCCGCAACTATTTCGTCTCTGACACCAGTTTCAGGCTTCCTCCTTAAATTGTAAATCGATTGGGAGAGAGCATACGTCCGGACGTCATGCCTGGAACGTGATAGTCAAAAGCAAGACAAAAACAACTAAGGTCGTAACGCTGTGAATTGAGTGGTAACCTCTATAAAGAAGACTATAATAAATAGCTCTTTAAAAAATAAAATTAAATAAAAAAAAAACTTTCATTCATCAAAATGAGGTAAGTCTGGCTATTGCTGACACTTAGTCCATGACCCCGAAGGATAGGTCAAATAAGTAATTAAATTTAGGTCTGTCCCAGAGGACAAAAGTTTAATTATTATGACTCCATTCAGGACCGCCTAATCACTGGAGCGTATAGTAAAATTTTGAAAACTCCCCCAACATTCGTGGTATCGCGTCGTCCAGCCATTACTTGACAGGGTACGATAGTCATGTCCCATTATAGTTTCACTGGTTTAATCTATATTATTATTGGGGTCCCTTGATAATAATATTATAGTGTTTAGCCATTATGCTTACAGTTTATACCGATCAGATTAAAGTATTACCAATAGTTATTATCTATACTTATAATAATTCTATCGAGAGGTCAACACTGTACGTGAAATATATTTCCAAAATAACTATCAGGGGGTGATTAGAGATCAATACTGATGCTAAAAATGCAATCTGTAAGATTTTTGTCTGCCTGTCAGTCTGTCTGTCTGTGTGTTGGTTATAGAAACAAAAACTACTCGACGGATTTTAACGATACTGGGTACAATTTTTCTTCATACTCCTGCGCAGGTTATAGTATACTTTTATCACGCTACGATTAATAGGAGCAAAGCAGTGAAGGGAAATGTTGGAAAAACGGGAAAAGTTACATTTTTACAGCGATACTACTGTAAGGGATGATTAAAGAGGTCTAAGGGCGGACGAAGTCGCGAGCGTCCGCTAGTTCTGATAATAAGATAAGAGAAAACATAATTGTTAAAAAACTAGTAGTTCAAGACAAAATGTAATCTGAAAATATGTCTAATATCTTCTTTAAACTGACCTAAATTTGACTGTTATTAGTATAGTGCTCTTCAGACTAAACATATCCTAATGTACCTCGTACTCGTAATAAATATATCCTTATGTAATGTAAAGTGAAAAAATAATTGTTATTAGATAAATCCCGAAGTCAGTCTAGGACTAGATAAATGCTAAGTTTGAATGTGTTAAACAAATGTAAAACACAATATTATTATGATAAGTTACATTTTATTAAAACCTTTTAAATTAAAAAAATATAACAAAATATTTCTCTGTATTTAACTCTTCTACTCTAGCCATAACCATAGCCCTGTAAAGGTCTGCTGAAAGAATGTCGCCAAACAAAAATGAATGTTATAGAACAAAAATGAATGTCGCGGAGCAAAAATGAATGTTGTCTTACTAATTGTTTAGAGACCGGGGGACTATCGCCGCTGGAGCGGGAAATTGTATTACCCAGGCCTGGAAATTAAAGCATTATTTGTGATCAAATTACCTAAAAGGGGAAATGTACGTCCATACTAATATTATAAATGAGAAAATTTGTTGAAACAGAGTTCTTAGTTTCGATCGCCAACCGTTGGATTACTGTTATATAGATTTACGAGTCGGTACAAGAGTAAAGATGTTATTCTTTTACAAAGTATAACCATCTGTTTTGTTCTTATTGTTTGATCATAGGCTGAACGTAAAAACTAGACCAATTGAGCTGTGATAGGCCAGTGGGTATGACCTCTGCATTTTCAGTTTGAGCATTTTATTATATTAAATATCATGTGTCTCAAACGGTAAAGGAAAAACATCACGAGGAAACCTGAGAAATTTCTTAGTTCTGTGTGTGTAGTTTGCCATTTCGCATTGGGCCAGCGTGGTGGACTATTGGCCTAACCCACTCGGAGATTCGTGCTCAGCAGTGAGTCGAATGAAAGAACAAGTTACTTAGTAAATTTTACTTGGGTGTCTAGTACAGTAGGTAGTTAACGCTACCTACATATTTTTTTTTATTCTTTACAAGTTAGCCCTTGACTACAATCTCACCTGATGGTAAGTGATGATGTAATCTAAAATGGAAGCGGGCTAACTTGTTAGGAGGAGGATGAAAATCCACACTCCTTTCGGCTTCTACACGACATCGTACCGGAACGCTAAATCGCTTGGCGGTACGTCTTTGTTGGTAAGGTGGTAACTAGCCACAGCCGAAGCCTCCCACCAGCTGAACATATATATTACTTTAAATATACTATACACATATTATATACACATACATACATATATACTGTACAACACTACTTTACTTCCCAAGTTAAATGAGCCTACATAGCAAGTAAAATATACATCCAAACAATCACTCGAGTTAATCCAAGTAAAACATAAACTGGACAAAAGACAATGAACGCCGCTTTGCTAATTATTTAGAGGCCGAGGGACGGTCGCCAGTAGACCGGGAAACACTATTAAGAGTAACTGCACTGGCCTGAACATTTATTGAATTACCCTTTATTTGTGGGTAGTACCACTGTTGTTATGAGATAAGAATAGTTTGTGTTTCTCCCAAATCTCCTACAGCTTCCTTGTTAGTGTCGCCACACACGGGCCACGCGACAGACGTTTTGACGGTATCCGTGGCGCAGTGGTATGCGCGGTGGATTTACAAAACGGAGTTCCTGGTTTCGATCCCCGGTTGGGCCGATTGAGGTTTTCTTAATTGGTCCAGGTCTGGCTGGTGGCTTCGGCCGTGGCTAGTTACCACCCTACCGGCAAACACGTACCGCCAAGCGATTGGAAACCGAAAGGAGTGTGGATTTTCATCCTCCTCCTTACAAGTTAGCCCGCTTCCATCTTAGAATGCATCATCACATAGGTGAGATTGTAGTCTAGGGCTAACTAGTAAAGAATAAAAAAACACCGCTACAAGAAGCAAGAAGGGGGCACAAAAGAAGTTTTGACGGCCTCCGTGGCTCAGTGGTATGCGCGGTAGTTTTACAAGACGGAGGTCCTGGTTACGATCCCCGGCTGGGCCGATTGAGATTTTCTTAATTGGTCCAGGTCTAGCTGGTGGGAGGCTTCGGCCGTGGCTAGTTACCACCCTTCCGGCAAACACGTACCGCCAAGCGATTGGAAACCGAAAGGAGTGTGGATTTTCATCCTCCTCCTTACAAGTTAGCCCGCTTCCATCTTAGATTGCATCATCACTTACCATCAGGTGAGATTGTAGTCTAGGGCTAACTAGTAAAGAATAAAAAAAACGCCGCTACAAGAAGCAACTAGGGGCCACAAAAGTAGCTGAAGCGCGCGACAGCCACTGGCCGGTGGTCGACACTTGTGGTCGGTGGCTGCTACTTTTTTAACCCATACATGCAGTATCATAATCGCGCGAGTGGCGTGTGGCGGCGTTATGTGTCGGCGTTTAGTGGCCAAGAAGCGAGCAGCGACAATTGTAGCGTGTGGTGGCCATCGGCGTTAACCGTTTGAGGCGAGTCCATACAAAATGTATAAAAACTACAGGAAATATGCCGGTAGCGGCGTTTTGTAGTTGTGGCCGGTTGGTCGTGTGTGGGAACCCTTACTGTTCAACCTTGACTGATACTATGCATTAGGGGTGACACAAGTAATCCTAATAAGTATCTTTGAGATATATAGAAGGAGAAATAAAAATAGACTCATTACAACCCTAACATTTCAATAAAGTGAGGTTTGAGGATCGTCTCAAGCACAGTCTCGAGTATGACAAAATGTACGAAATTGTATCGGCTCGTCCAATATTAAATGACTAACGTCTCACTCAGTTCAAACACAAATCTTGCGTAGTCTGGATGCTGAGATCAAAATTTGGTCACGCGGTCATTATTATGTACGCACTAGCAGAACCTCGCGGTTTTACTCGCATAGTTTCCGTTCCCGTGTAAAATACATGGATACAGAAATACAGGGATTAATAATAATTCCCTAATAAAATTAAAAATAAAAAGATTTTTTGCAAATCAGTCCAGTAGTTTTAGAGCTCAATGCGAACAAAATCACAAAAAAACAATCTAATCTTTTCTCTTTTATTAGTATAGATTATGAGCCTGCGATTAATACGTTTACGGTCTATTATACGGTACGGTACGGTGCGTTGCGATACGGTACGGTACGATGTGGTACGGTAGTGCGGTAGCCAATTATGGAGTTTGGACTCTTGTGGACTTGTAAGGTAGCAGGTTAAAGAGTCAACTCTCAACAGTCCGTCCCTCATCTATTCCAGTCTTTCACTTCACAGTAACCCTTCGAAAAACACAGACATATGTCAAATTATAACGGTATCTAGCTCTCTACCCATGATTCCTCATGATCCCTTCCCATCACATCAGGTCGTCCACTTAAAGGTCAAAGGCTTTCTGGTAGGTAGCGTAGGTGGTCAAGGTAGCTTAGGTAGCATACGTAGCGTAGGTAGCCAATGTAGCTTAGGTGGCATAGGTAGCGTAGGTAGCCAAGGTAGCTTAGGTAGCATAGGTAGCGTAGGTAGCCAAGATAGCTTAGGTGGCATAGGTAGCGTAGGTAGCCAAGGTAGCTTAGATAGCATAAGTATCGAAGGCGTCCAACGTAGCTTAAGTGTCATAGGTAGCGTAGGTAGCCAAGGTAGCTTAGGTAGCATAGGTGGCGTAGGTAGCCAAGGTAGCTCATTTGGCATAGGTAGCGTAGGTAGCCAAAGAAGCTTAGGTGGCAAAGGTAGCGTAAGCAGTCAAGGTAGCTTAGATGGCATAGGTAGCATAGTAGCCAAGGTAGCTTAATTGGCATAGGTAGCCAAAGAAGCTCATTTGGCATAGGTAGCGTAGGTAGCCAAGGTAGCTTAGATGGCATAGGTAGCGTGTAACCAAGGTAGCTTAGGATGCATAGGTAGCGTAGGTAGCGTAGGTAACCAAGGTAGAAAAGGTAGCATAGGTAGCGTATTTTACGTTTAGATAGATCTTCGTGGCCGAAATTGGGTCGCCGGGTCATTATTATTATACCACAGTCGTACATAATTTACTAATACATATGTATTAATATTTGGTTTGTACCTATCAAGGAAAACACGTCCCCTATCCACTCGAGAGATGTCAACTGAAATGAGAATCGGGAATGACACAAAAATTTATGTCGCCATAATTGTTTGGAGACTGAGGGACGCTGGCCCCCGAGGTGAGAAATTGTGTTAAGATGAACAACTACGAGTATTAGTTTTCGAAGTCTAACCATAGAAATCTATTTTTAAGAAGAAACTAATCTAACTAATTGCTTTAACCAGTGCACATTAACTTAACACCTGACTACCAAACACATCTATACAATTACACAGTGCAAACATCATTCGAACCAGGTGTCAACTTAAAGCGCACGAGCTGTACCTACTCTATTTTTTATCTTTTATACTTCTTCCTTTTTCTTTTACCTATTCATATAATAAAACTGGTCGATTTCTATACACTTCTTCGCAATTTGTACATAAACCATTTGTAACAACAAACGTTAGCGTGGCGTAAAGGAAGCCAGCGCCATCTAGAATCTATACTTATAATACGACTTCTGTACATTTTGTACATACTGTACATAGAACATATTTTGAAATATTTTGTTGGGGGGCATTATATAATTGATACTGTAGGTAAAATTATTTTTTTTTTCGATTTCTTGTCTGTCTGACTGTCCGTGTTTTTTTGTTATTCGGGCATCACGCTGACACTACTGAATTAATTAAAATAACACTTGGCACGGTTTAATACCATAATACGGAGAAGGGTAAAGGATACTTTTTATTGCGAAAATAAAATTAGAAGGGGGTGAAACAGGGGTTGAAAAGCAAGACTCACTCATTAAATACAGCGACACTCATTAAAGACTTTCAGCCTGCAGGTTTTGGGGAAAAAAGGACGTTTCACCACTCTACTCTGTCTATTGTGTTGTCGATCTGTAAACACGTTAAAAAAACCCTGTTTTCCGAATGATATTTCCATTTTCACCACCTTTTTTAACAATTACACTAACATTACCATCTTTCCGCGATATTTTTTCCGCGTATTAAGACATCAATCTAAGGAATAGTAAAGCCATTTGGCTCTCGCCCAAGCAAAAACAATAAAAGTAAAGCCTTTGTGAAAATAAAGGGAAGTTCGAAATTTCATTTGGACCCTCCTACCCTCCATGTTTGGTGTTTGTCTGACACTTAGTTATTATTTGGATTGTCGATTTTATTATGACAGGATTATTGTCTATGAAAACGGTATTGGGAATTTCGAGAATATTGAGCATGTCAAAGTGTAATGGCACTTGCTTGTAATTTAGATGTTCTATTTTATACAAAAACAAGTTGACGCCTAGCTGGGTTATCACCTGATGGTAAGGGGTGTGAATTTTTTTCGGCCTCCGTGGCGCAGTGGTATGCGTGGTGGATTTACTTGACGGAGGTCCTGGGTTCGATCCCCGGCTGGGTCGATTGAGGTTTACTTAATTGGTCCAGTGGTCTGGCTAGTGGGAAGCTTCGGCCGTGGCTAGTTACTGCCCTGCCGACAAAGACGTACCGCCAAGCGGTTTAGCGTTCCGGTACGATGTCGTGTAGAAATCGAAAGGTGAGGTTGTAGTCAAGGGCTAACTTGTAGAGAATTAAAAAACATGAGCATATTTGGTGTACAGTAACTAAGGCTTTCTATAGCAATTTTTGCTTCTAACATGTCATAATTTGAATTGCTGGCCTATTCACTAAATTGGTCTTTAATAACAACATATTAAAATAAACATAAAATCAACGGAGAAATGTCACCTACATCTATGATACGAATGAAGGGTTGCCAGTCAGCACCGGATGACAGTTGTTACATAGAATATCAATTTCGTATACATACAAACATACTATCAAAGTTAGTAAATCAGCTTGCTAGTAGTAAAGACAAATGTCAAATTTAAGTTTAGAAAATGCTTGTAAGTGAATACCTACTACTTGAAATAAACGAAATTCTATTTTTGAAATTTTATTTTTTTATAAGTTAACACTTGAAAGTTAAGTTAACCCGTTCTTGTGGGTAAACAGGCATAAAAAAAAGCCTATGATATTCACAAGTAGGTACCGTTTATTTCTATTGTTAAAAGAATTGAGAGCGCACACATGCGAAATTTCGTCTTTAATTCCATTATATATTTATGTATATAATATAATTTTTACACTTACGAAACACACAACTTGACATTGTAGACGATATTTAGGTATTATTTCTTTAAATAACGTGCATTGTTTAATGAGCGACTATATGAAATTAAGTCAATTTTCCACATTTGCCCGCCTCAGTTTTGATGCGCTAGTGCCCTAATTCATTGGGTTCAGTATATCCAGAGATTATCGCTACAACTTCACAAACACAAACTTACAAACTTTACTATATTATAAAATTAGTAGATAAAAATTAGGTAAACTGGTAAAATACTTAAATTTAACGACTCCTAGTTTATTAAACTAAGTCGTCACTTATCATCATGTGAGATACAATCTAACTACTAAGTTAAGCGCTAATTTCATCTATAAATAAAAATATACAGTGTACATGTAGTATTACAACCTTAATCTTAAATCTTAATCAAGATTTCCAATATGGCGGTATCGAATCCACTCGCGTAGATAAACTGACGTGTAACTTCGCCTCAGCAGAACTAGGTGCCGAAGTTCTAATGAATCGCGAAACTTTTCTCCTCTTAAAGACATTTGCGCAATCTTATGTTAGATTGGGTACTAACTACACTTATTCGCAATTTAATTTCCGAGACACAAATGGGAGAAGTAATATGAGCAACAGTGGTTGAATTGGCCTCAATAGCAGTTGACTTATAATAGTTAATCAAATTTAAAAGAATTCTTCTGATCTATTTTGCATTACTTTAGTCAACCACCTACCTAGTATTAAACAATCGCTACATATACTGTTACATGCATGATAATGACGTTAGTTTTAATACTAAATAAAAAAATACTTATTACTTATTTTGTCTTATAATATCTAAATAATACCTAAAAAATTAAAATATTAGAGTTATTTAATAATTAACAAAATCATTACTTTTAAAAAAATAATTATCTAATCTCACTTACTCAACCTATGTTTATAAATCTACAACATAAAATTCCTGTATTCCTTAACATGGAAAATAGTTGGACCAATTTAATTCCAGTCATGTAAAATTCAATTCCTCCTTGACTTTTTTATCATTCCGTATTAATTTTCGTTTATCTGATTTTAATTATTTGTTCATGTTTAAAAATTGTTGATGTTGTCTTGTTTCTTACTTTTTACATCTAAATTATTTAAATAAATTTCGTATGTATGCTTATGTTATATATGTATATATTTATTTGTATGTATCCTTATTTATTTAGGTATATATGTAATTGTTGATAGGTATGTATGTATATTCGTATGTGTTCATATATATATATAAATATATTGATTTTGATTTAATATATTATTATATAAGTGTAATGTATCTCCTACTTTTCTTTTTATGTGTACACCCGTCATTATGCATTATTCCTTGTATTTATTTTCTCTTTTTCGATTGGTTGTCTGGAAGAGATCGCTCATTAGCGATAAGGCCGCCAATTGTACATTAGTTTTTAAGTTAATTTCTTGCCTGTAATTATTATTTTTGGTGTACAATAAAGTATATTTCATTCATTCATTTATTCATTCAATTACATGCACAAGCAATATTTGAATAAAGAAATATTACCTATAACATGAATATTTGTGTTTATTCCCTCGCTGCAATGGTTACAATTCAGCGTTGTAGTTCAAAGTACTTATATTATTGTTTTGTTTAAACTTCCATTCCATTCGTTGGAAAGGCGGAATTAAATTCTTGGATACATTTCGGTCTCGCGAGTTGTATTCACTTAAATTTATTCGTTCTATATACTTACTTGACAAAATATTCTGCACAATATTGTACTGGGTACCTTCTGCATTTATTTTTGTATGTCTGTCGCGTTGATATAACCATCATTCTATATTTTTAACTGAGCCTAAACTAAGCCTATGTTTTATAGATGAATGTAATGTAATGTATTTTTTGACGGCCTCCGTGGCGCAGTGGTATGCGCGGTGGATTTACAAAACGGAGGTCTTGGGTTCGATCCCCGGCTGGGCCGATTGAGGTTTTCTTAATTGGTCCATGTCTGGCTGGTGGTAGGCTTCGGCCGTGGCTAGTTACTACCCTACCGACAAAGACGTACCGCCAAGCGATTTAGCGTTCCGGTACGATGTTGTGTAGAAACCGAAAGGGGTGTGGATTTTCATCCTCCTCCTAACAAGTTAGCCCGCTTCCATCTTAGACTGCATCATCACTTATTATCAGGTGTGATTGTAGTCAAGGGCTAACTTGTAAAAGAATAAAAAAAAAATACCTACTTACTGCATCTGAAGTCTAACTGTCGCGTTGATGTAACCACATCATTCTATATTTTTAACTAAGCCTATGTTTTAGAGATGAATGTAAACGGGTTTACTGGTTTAGGTAAATTCTCAATAAATAAATTACCAAAAAAGAAAATAAACTCGTAAAACAAAATATTCAAACAGAGTCACAATAGATGGGTGTTGTTTCCATGAAGCGAGTATTTTTTTCCAAATGGCTTACTAGATGGCGCTGCCTCGGAAATATTTCAAGGTAGTGTTGTGTTCAATTCAAACATACAAAGTCTAGAACGTGACAGTTGAAGTTATCTCATCATCATTATGGACTAAATCCACTGCTGGACATAATCCTATTTTTGAATGCTCATTGCTACTACTGTAGCTAAGAGTAAGTATAAAATTATATGGTATAAATTTTATTACTAATAATAATAGTTATGCTTAATAACAGTATATAATACTAATAATTTACTATTATTATATATTATGCTTAACAGCATTTGCTTGCATATGCCCTAAATTGGATAATGTGACAACCCATCTGAAAAATACACAGTGACTTGATTAATTATGTTTATGACTTTGAAATATAATAAATAATAATAATTACCAGAGAGATGCGATGCTCTGGTATGCATGCCCACAAAACAGAAAACGCTTTTAGCTGCATCTCAATCCTTGAGTTTTTTGCAATAATTTGCAATAATTTGTTCTATTGGGGCGAAAGTGGTCAAATAAAATTCGTCATTTTTCGTCAGTCTTTAGTAAGGCGAAGGCAACTTCATCTAAATTTTTGCGAGAAAATCTTGTGCAACTTTACTGTACTATGCTGCATTTTATTTTAAGCAATAAATTTTTTGAATTAAAAAATGCATTATATCTATGAAAATAAAACGAGCTACATGTAAGTTCAACGGTTTCCCACAAAACCTCCCTTATTGAGTTACGACACAAATTCAACCGACCAAGTGGGAGTTGGACTCGCGCACAAATTTTCTGTACCTTTATCTTTAATACGATCCGTGATAACCAAGTGGATATTATCTCTGCCTCTGATTCCGGGGGTGTATGTTCGAATCTTGTCCGGGCAATGCATCTCCAACTTATCAGTAGTGTGAGTCATTTTAAGAAAGTAATAGTCTAGTCTACTAGTCTAACTAACTAGTCAAGACACGTGTCTCAAACGGTGAAGGGAAAACATCTATCTGAGACTATCTATCATCGTCATCGTCATCGTCTATCTGAGAATTTTTTAATTCTCTGCGTGTGTGAAGTCTGTCAATCCGCATTGCCAGCGCGGTGGACTAATTGGCCTAACCCCTCTCATTCTGAAAGGAGACTCGTGCTTAGCAGTGAGCCGAATATGGGTTGATAATGTCCCGCACCGGGTCTCAGCTGAAAATCAGCGCCGTGTGTTATGCTTGTATATAGTACACGGCATATGCTGAGCTGTAAACCCTTTCTTTTTTAAGGGTAAATTTGAATAAATTTATTTTCTTTCCTTCTTTCTTTCTTTCACCGGTAGGATTACTTTGTTTTTATGAATTTTTAATAGTGTTATATATTATATTTTTAGATTGACATTATTAAAAATTAAAAAAAAAGATAAATAAATAAATGAAAGACAGTGTAATAAAATATTAAAATAGTTTTACTATTTTCCTGCATACACTTTAAAATAATATGAGATTTACGATTATAACACTCAAATAACTCTTGAGAAGTGGAAGTCGAAAACATTAACCCTTCAAGATCATTTGTGAAGGGATAAGCTGATCAAGTTTGAAGTTGCCCAGATTAGGGTAACCAAGTTTGCTTATAATAATGTATTTTTTTACTCAATTCAAATGTAATTGTAATACTATCATAACAATTTAGAAATTAATATATATAATCATCCTGATATGCCTAATTTTGTATTATCGCCTATTACACTTCACTCGGAGTCAAAATAGGTGACTTTTCTTGAGCTTTTAAAGTCACTACGTAGATACAATGTGGGTAAGTGGTTTTAACGACTTAAGGACTTTGCATACAGGACAAAGTGGACGGATCGGCGGATAGAAGATGATTGTAATTTATGAAACAAAGAATGGGGATGATGACTAGGTTTGAATATATTGATTTTTATGATACATTCGGGTAAATAAGGTCAATGTTAACTAATTTATACATAGAAAGCAAAGAGTGTCTGGATATTTGCAAAATAAATAAGATTATAAAATTTCAAAATCTATTAAATTTTTTTTATCGTAATTAGATGAAAATTCATACAGTTTTAGCTTCCTTACATTAAATGTGACATTTTTCAATGAATGAACTATAAACATAAACGCACAAATAACAAAGATATTAGTAATTTTGTTTGAACGTCCATACAAACCTAACGATCAGCGAGCCAACGACGTCACTAAATCGTGCCATTTTGTATGGAGCGTTTTTCAGGGATCCGCGGCAGCGCCGCAAATCTGACCCTTTAAATCCCTGTAGCTCCGAAAGTAATGATCGCAGATACCCTATTACTTTTACAAAATTGCTTTGCTATTAGTATACTCTTAATTAATATACAATTTAAAAAACTGTCATCATCCCTATTGTTTCTGTATGAAACTATTGCCAAATTTTGTTTCTTTTTATTGTGTGCAGTCCTTGGACGTTTGAACCACATTGTTACGTATATTATATACTTTACATTCCTTTTCTGCGTGTTATACTGCCTAACGTTATATTACATTGCCTCACTGCCTACTTAATCACATCACACTTTTGTATGTTTGTTCCTTCTTTGTGCAGCGGCTACTGAAGCAATTTGACTGAAATTTGGAATGGAAATAGACTTAACTCTGGATTAACGCACAGAATAATTTATCATCCCGAAAAATCCATGGTTCCCGCGGGATTTTTTGAAAAACTGAATTCCGCGCGGACGAAGAAGCGGACGGTCGAGGGCGTCCGTTAGTACGATATATAAAAATAATAAAAAAAAAAACATGTAAAAACTAGTATTTTAGGCTTAGTATGATCATACCGAGGATCTAATAAAAGTTTTTAAAATGGTTCTAATTTTTTCAAGACATTATTTATATAAAAACAGAAAAATCATATCACTGTTGCACAAACACATAGAACTACACTCATTTATTCACTTGTTAGAATTATACAACAAATTAATTTAAATTGTACCACTTTATTTAGTATAAAAATTATAGTTGTGTTATAATTATGATACTATAGTTATATCTGACAATCTAATACATGTCTTGTGCTTACTAACTGGTAAAGTTTTTCATTTTTTTCATAAAAAATATTGTTTCACAAAACTGACCCAGATATGGTCACCCTATTGAACCAATTGGCTCTAATCGAAGGGACGCAGATTCAAGTCTATTTGTCACGAGAAATTAGTGACTTAATTTTGTGCTTAGTTTAACAGGGATAACTTTAGGCCTCCATAATTTAGCGCATTAGTCTGCGGATTAACGACTCTTGAATATTAATTGATCGGAAAAATTGGGTTCCATTGTAATTAGGACGGCTTCGTTATTGTCCTTTAGTTGATGCAAATTGATTAAGAATAATTAATTAATTAAAAACTTACTAATGTTTTACAAATTAGAAAGAAAGAAGAAAATTATCTTTTTCATTTCTCATACTCGGAAAGAAGTACTGTTTTGATCTGAGTATTGGGTGGAAAATGCTACGCAGCATTTTCCACGGAGCAGCGGAGGGAATCATCATCATCATATCAGCCGATGGACGTCCACTGCAGGACATAGGCCTTTTGTAGGGAATTCCAAACATCACGATACTGAGCCACCTGCATCCAGCGAATCCCTGCGACTCGCTTGATGTCGTCAGTTCACCTGGTGGGGGGTCGGCCAACACTGCGCTTACTAGTGTGGGGTCGCCATTCCAGCACTTTGGGAGGGAATAACTTATACAAATTACTTCCCACCTAAGGGCCGGATCTGAACTTTAAAATTAGAACTGCTGTCATCAGCTGTGATATATGATATATGTGTGTCTAAATACCTCGGGAATTGATTCTTTCCACCCTCGGTTAACAATCTACTATATTGCAACCATTATGCTACACATCACAATTATCATAGGATAACTAATACCCTGTGATATGTGGCATAACCTAGAAAAAGATACCAGCTCAGCATATTTCTATATGCTCCCCGTATGTAATAACTAACGTTTGTTTTTACCAGTTAGTACTTATCTCTTAAGAGCCTTAATAGCCCAGTGGATATGACATATGCCTACACCTTCCCTTTCAGGCGTAAGTATTGAAACGTCCTTAGAAATTCGCGTTTACGTTACATGACAGTAACAGTATCAAACTGCCACTAGGCCCTCTGAAATGTTATCGCCGTTTAGTGTTGGAAATAGTAGTCTGTGACGGATATGACATCGCTCGATCTCGTGTTGGCTTCAGTGTACTCGTGGCGTTCGAGCCGTCCACATCTCTTGTTGTGTAATTCTTTATGGGTTATTTGGGATAGGCGGGGAGAGTGACTTGAGTGGAAAAGGGGAGTGTTAGTCGATTGTCAAAGGATCCTTAAACCCTACACACATCGTTCACAAGTACGTGTACTCAAGGTCATTATCTCCCATTCTAGGGTCTTATTTCGGTTACAGTTTCATTTGTTAATTAAGTTGTCCTGACAAGTGTTGTGAATCATAACCTTTGTTCGACATTCGTTTTCTTATATTTTTAATCACCTTTTATGTCCTATAATAGAAAAAATAAACTCCATTCGTGTGTCGGAGCTGACACACACTTTTTTCGCAGTTTTTTTTTTGTATAACATATTATAGCAAGGGAACATTTAAAAGTTTTAAACTTTTAAATTTTCCTGCAAAAGCTTAATGAGGGATCGACCCTGCGTCCAACGTATTTAATATAACAATTAACCCGATGGTATTCTGTTTTACTTGGGCTTATTATACAAATGTCTGCCTGACTGACACGGGTACATGGGAAAATGATAAACTCCTATAATTATTGGAATAATAACATGAAATTCAATATATTCATAACATGACCAGTATTTTCCGTGTAACGCAAGAGTTAATGAATAATATTTTATTCACAGAAGCTCGCGAAAATTTACGTTTTTATTATATTATTACTTTTAATAACAGTGCTGAGGTTATGTTTTATATTATGACGCTTTTTAACTGACTTCAAAAAAAGGAGGAGTCAATTTGACGTATGTTTTTTTTCTTCTAACTTTCATTTAATTTTCATGAAAATCTGTTCCGTAACTTTGTGTTAAAACGAAAATAACGCAATTTCTATATAATAAATAGGACATACTAAAAACAGTAAAATGAAATCTTTTATGAAAAAAATTTAACCAACTTTAAATTTATAAAAATTAACTAAAAAGCGAGAAATGACATCGTATGTGCTACCTTCTGATCACTTTGATGGCGGTGCCAACACAGTGATGCATTAACTCAAACCGATTAAATCATAAAGTGGCATCGCCTTCAAAGTGATCAGAACGTACATACAATGTAATTATTCGCTTTTTAGTTTATTTTTATGATTTTGAAGTCGGTTAAAATTTTATTTAAATTAATAAACTGTGTTTACAGTATAACTCACTAAAGTTCTATTCCAAACTGTTTTGAGAAAATATAGAATAAAACTGAGATTCTTTAGTGTTCCGTGCGTCAAAAGGAAAAGAACCATGCCAGCATGGTTAAATTAAGAAGTAACAAACATCGAAAAAGTCGCGTCGAACTGAGAACTTTGAATCGTTTTCTTCGAAAGAATCCTTTTCAGAAAGCTGGTAAACAATATTACCTTTTTGAATTATTAATTCAGTTTGTTTTGCTCATAACTTTTGCTCATATTTCTTTGTAAATATTTTCCTACAGGTATTAAACTTAATTTGTAGTACACATTAAGCCACAGATTCAAAAATATTAAGCAGATAGAGCGCACGGAACACGACGGTGTCGTAGCCGCTCCAAATACAAAATTCAAAAAGTAATACATTATCTAGTCAGTAGGTACGACACGAAGCGTCGTGGCAGTAACTTTCAATATTATTCAAGAAACTTGGCGTCTTATGTTTTAAAATATTTAAAAACTGTTCACAAAAACTAAAAAAATAAGATCGAGTATTTTTTATTGGTAAGTATTAATTTACGTAATTTTTGTTAGTTTTAAATTTTGGAATACAAGTTATGAAAAAAGGTTGTTTAAGCGGACGTCAAGGAGACGCGTGACGTTTGTGGTTTTTATGGGTTTCACCTGCTTCACCACGCTTGTAAAGTCTCATTATGATCTTTATTCTGTGTAGTAGGTAAAAATAAACTCCAAACCAAGTAAATTTTTAACAGAGCTTTTTTTTATTTATGGAACAAAAATAAAATATTTTTGACAACCTTTTTGATTCCAGAACGACGAGACGGGGTAAAATTTCATTTTGGTGCAGCATTCATACGGAATGATGTCTGACGAAATTCATATATAAATTCATAGGTAATGTTTATATTTAAATTTTGGAGTGGAGCCAGACTACTTAGTTAAAATTGGGTCTACCTGAGCTATGGGTATGTTATTTCTGGGCAGTGTTTTAGAAAGCTGGACGTCTGTCTTTGGTGTTAGAAACAGGTATCAACTTTAATAATATTTTTAAGCAGAGAAGTAGCAAAAATATTATTATATATTAGTATATATGTAAAAAGTATTTTACACAAAAATTAATCTTAACGTCAACACAATTAAAATGACGTTGTAGTGATAAACTTGTCGCGTCGTGTACCTGAACCGAATAATTATGTTTTTGAGAGAATAGAGAAGAGACAAATATACGCTTACTTAAGTTTTGCTTCAGCCAAAATGAGTGTAACATCCTAAATGTAATTTGAACCTGCCATTCCATAGAAAGCAATCCTAGTCTAAGTAGAGAATGACAGAAGAAAACATGTCTATGTAAGATTTGCTTCAGTCAAAGTGAACGTAACATCCTAAATGTAATTTGACGATGCCATTCCATAGAAAGCTATCCGAGTCTAGGTCGTCGTCGTTATCAACCCATATACGGCTCACTGCTGAGCTCGAGTCTCCTCTCAGAATGAGAGGGTTTAGGCCAATAGTCCACCACGCTGGCCCAATGCGGATTGGCAGACTTCACACACGCAGAGAATTAAGAAATTTTCTGGTGTGCAGGTTTCCTCACGATGTTTTCCTTCACCGTTTGAGACACGTGATATTTAATTTCTTAAAATGCACACAACTGAAAAGTTGGAGGTGCATGCCCCGGACCGGATTCGAACCCACACCCTCCGGAATCGGAGGCAGAGGTCATATCCACTAGGCTATCTCGGCTCACTAGGCTATCTCGGCTCGGGAGTCTAGGTAGAGAATGACAAAGAAAACACGTTTATGTAAAATTTGTTTCAGCCAAAATGAGTGCAAGATCCTAAAGGTAATTTCAGCCGGCCATTCCATAGAAAGCAATCCTAGCCTAGGTAGAAGAATGACACGGAACAAATGTTTACGTAAGACTTGCTAGAAAATCAGTACATTTGTATTCAAATGATTATTGTGGAGCCCACGATTACATTTATTTTTGCCATTCCAGTATCGTTGGTTAGGACGCTCGGTTATTCGGGTGGACTCTGCATAATATCGCAATCCCATTAGTACTGGATATAGCGTGACTGTTGACCGTTGTTTCTTATTTTGTTGAGCTATTCTCGCAAAATGTACGAAGAATAAAAAAGAATAGACGTATATTGTGCGTGAGTAAAAATGAAATAGAACGGTAATAATCTTTTATTATATATCTCATGATTTAAATTTGGGATACAAAGGTAATTTGATAAGTCGAAGCAAAACACGAAGGAGATGAAAGTGTTTTATTGAATAAAATTTTATTCTGCGAACATTATAATCATTATTATAAGCATAATTATTTTAATGGCACAGGATCTGTAGCCATGTGACATGACGATTCTATTTCTACAAACGATAACGCTTCGAAAACTAAAAATATGTATGTGAAAGACAGATCCGATCGACAACTTGACCGCGTGAGCTGTCGATAGCAAATGCTTAAATATAGATAGAAAATGTCGATAGCCATAGATTTTTCAATTTTCGAAGCGTCTGCGATTGTAGAAAGAGAATCGACGTGCCATGTTTATGATGCTTCAACTGCTTTAGTGTTTTTGATGCTTCAACTACTTCTGGTATATGGCACAATTTTTTAAATAAATGTTTTTTCTTTCTTTCTTTCCACATGGCTACAGGCCCAGGCCTTCCTCTTTGCAAAATATGGTATATGGAGCATAGACCCACCACGCTGATTCAATGCGTGAGGGATGGTAATTAAAAAGTATGGCATTCTGAGTGCAAGTATCACCACCAACTTCCCAATTCCGAACTTAGACAAAAACAGAAAGATAACCTCTATAAATCATATTCCTATTCAGCCCCTGTAGCCAAGTGGCAAGTCGATTCTCTTTCTACGATCGAAAACGCTTCGAAAACTAGAAAAATGTATGGGAATGACAGATCTTGATCACGTGACCTGTCGTTAGCAAATGTCATTCCCATACATTTTTCCGAACCCAAGGACATTGGGACATCCACAACCACATAAGGATAATTACTGGATCAACGAAACAGTTTTTATACAATACCATTAACAAAACTAAAATACAAGTATATTATTTAAATCTAACGACGAAAGATAAAATAAACTTAAACGCTAAAAGCTTTAAAAAACGCCTGGGGAACCAAATAAAAGAAATGTATTTTATTAATTTTAAAACATGTTTATTTTTTAATCCTTTAAGCAAAAAGAGGTGTGTTATTAGTTTGAGCCCTATGATTGTCTGTTTGTCTGTCTGTGACACCGTAGCACTTAAACAGGTGGACCGATTTGGATGAAGTATCTTATTTAAGGTCCTCAAGCGATGAAAAATACTTAGATACCCGGATAAAACATCCGGGTATCTAAGTATTTTTTAAAAAAGGGAATGAAATAGAGGTTGAAAGTTTACATCGGTTTAAAAATGATGGCAGGTGAAAGGTGTATTATTTTTAATGTATTTTTATCTATTTGTATCATCTCTTCAGGTCAGATATTTGTTTTTTTTTATTTTTAAGGTTTTTACGTGTTTCTAGAGCCACGTTTAATTTGTACCTAGTATAACATCTCATATATTTTAAGCCAGTGGATATAATATGACCTCAGCCTTCGATTCTGAGGACATGAGTTTGATTCCGGTCTGAGGCATGCTCCTCCAACATTTCAGTTAAGTATATGTGCGTTTCAAGAAATTAAATATCACGTGTCTGAAACGATCAAAGAAAAACACGATGAGTAAAACTGCATACCTGAGAATTTTCTTATTTCACCTACGTGTCTGCTAATCCGTTTTGAGCCAGCGTGGTGGACTATTAGCCCAACCCATGTCATCAATTAATAATGATAGATATCAAAAATGCAGTTCATTTTGTTCTTCTTATAAACGCCTATAAGTATAACCAGGGTTGTACGTGTAAAGTAAAATAACGATAGGTTGTAGTTTTTGCATTTACAGCCCGTTTTGCGTGTTTATGATTCCACCATAAATATAACTTTGTACATTTAACAATGAAGTGACGTGTTAAGTAGTTATGAAGAAAGCAAAATTCTTCACGATTAAAAGCCGTTAAGGCTTTAGGATGATTATTTCTTACTAAATGAAAACTTATTGACGATATTTATTTATTTTAATGTAGACATTTTTGGTTAAGTAAGCCACGTAAGTTAAGTGTTAAGAAAGCCGCGTTTTTGTGTTAAACTAAAGAGCGTGGAGAGAACAGAAAAGTAAATCTGTAAATGGTTGCTATAGACAATCTTTTGTTTCTAAACGGATTAAGATATCAAATACCTTCCCCAACTTTACCACTCTAAATATTTAAACAAAGCGTTTCTACAGTGCTGACAGTACTTTAGTTTATTCCGTTTGTGCTGTCGCTTTATCAAAAACCTTTTTTTTTTTCTTTATTCTTTACAAGTTAGCCCTTGACTATCTCACCTGATGGTAAGTGATGATGAAGTTTAAGATGGAAGCGGGCTAACTTGTTAGGAGGAGGATGAAAATCCACACCCCTTGGCTACGCTTGGCGGTACGTCTTTGCCGGTAGGGTGGTAACTAGCCACGGCCGAAGCCTCCCACCAGACCTGGACCAATTAAGAACATCTCAATCGGCCCATCCGGGGTTCGAACCCAGGACCTCCATCTTATAAATCCACCGCCTACCACTGCGCCACGGAGGTCGTCGAAATTTCTAGAAATACATTTTATTAGAAATACCAGAAAAAAGCTGTCTTTTCGTAGAATTATTCCTTCTAGATATATTCCAAGAAAAAGTATTCAACATTTTAGCTTATTAAAACAAAAATATATTATCTCAGCATGGCGCAGTCGGTAGGATGAGAGCTAGTAATTTTATATTATAAACGTTGTCTTTCCATTTCAGTGTACCTTCATAACTCAGGTTATTACGTCTCGGAAAGGCAGCCTTTTCCCGCCTGAGGGATTAGCGCGTTTTAATCTTTTACTTCATCCATGGTGTACTACAAG